>NC_064432.1:7228000-7554500 GCF_023375975.1 Astyanax mexicanus | reverse complement strand
CTAGTGCACATCCTGGTATATATTATATATATATATATATATATATATATATATATATAATGTTAATTTCAGTCTTTTTCTCCTCTGGATCTGTCTTTCTCTCTCATTCCCTTTCTCCGTCCTTCTTTTTTTCATCTCTTCGTAATCTCTCTGTTTTTCTCTTTCTCCATCTTTTTTCTCCTTTTAATATGGTTATCTTCTTCTATATCTCTTAATCTGCCTTTCTCATGTTCCCTTTCTCTATCCTTCTCTTTCTCATCTCCCTTTCTGTCTCCATTTCTTTTTTTCCCTCCCTTAATATGTCTATTTCTTGTTCTATTTCTCCATTGTTCTCTTTTTCATCTCTTCTTACCACTCTCTCTTTCTCCGCCTTTTCTCCTCTTAATATGGCTTTCATTTTCTCCCCTTATTATCTCCCTTTCTCTTTCTTCACCTCTTCCCAATTTATCTTTCTTTGTCTCTGTCTCCATTTTTCCATATATATATATATATATATACAATATATATATATATATATATATATATATATATATATATATATATATATATATATATATATATATATAATCAGTTTAAAAAAATTAAAACTGATTATATATATATATATATATATATATATATATATATAATCAGTTACATTTTTTTTTCAAGTCGAAAACGAGACGATAACTAAAAAAAACAGCATAAAAAAAATTATAAAAACTAGACGAAATTAACTGACATTTTCGTCAACGAATAAAAACGAGACGACCATGTTTGGCAGGGACGACATCCAATCAGAACTGATTTAGTCCTGGAAGAGATCCAATCACTCCTACGGATGCGGAGAAATTCAAAATTCAAAAATCCCATTTTTTTTAAGTGTATACTTAATATTTTCAGGGGAACTGATGAAAAAGCATTTTCATTTACAGCCTTTACATTTTAGTCGACTAAATTGACTGTAATTTTAGTCGACTAAAACTACACTAAAACTAAAAACAACTCAGATGACTAAATTGTGACTAAAACTATATCAAATGTTGTGGTCAAAATTAACACTGTATATAACATATTCATTGTAGCTTTTAGTATGACTCCTTTATAAAGGGTTAATAAATAGTTTATACATGAGTTTATTAATTGTTATTACTTAGGCTATAAACCACACTATATATATATATATATATATATATATATATATACAACACATAAACAGAAAGAACAACTAAAACAACTTTTTTTAACATATCTAATAAAATAGTATAATAAAATAGAAAGTCAGTTTAGTCATTTAATATGCTATTTATAGTGGAATTAATAATAATAATAAAGTTATTAACATAAATGTTCATTTTGACAGATGGAAAGAGCAAATTAACATAATTATCTAGTAAGACCTGAGGTTTAAAAGAATAAATGAATTTGAGGTCACAATTTGATACACGACAGGCCTCTGTTGTAACTGCTTTATAATGGTTTATAACCTAATTAATAACAATTAAAACCTTTCATTTTATAAACTATTTAAAAAAAAACCCTTTATAAAGGACCCGTTTTTTTAAAAAGTGGTACCCTTTTTCTTTTATACTTTTACTTGAGTAAGAAAAAAAATCAGAAGTAACTCTTGCTCTTCATTTTCTGGAGCGGTCCTAATGAGGGCCAGTTCCATCATTTCCACCGTTTTTGATGGTCTTTGATACAACATACTTTTACAACAGTAATGAACTTTCACAAAAATTATGAATTGTTTCTGAGGCTAATAAATTTATCCTGTGCAAAACAGAAGTAACTCTTGCTCTTCCTTTACTAGGAAGTCAAATGAGTGCTGGATGCTAATCTACACAGATGTCTTTCCTGGATACTGAGTTAGAGCTTAGCGCAGTTAGCGGGCAATGCTAATGCTGCTCCAGCAGTGCTAGCCAGGGTTAGCAGCAGATTACAGGCCAATAATACTCACCTCTGAACGGTGAAAGAGCTAGTGTTTAGTGTGCTTAGCGGCTAATGCTAATGCAGTCTCGGTGTTGGAGAACTACACAGTACCACTTTAAAATAAGACTACCTTTGTAAATGGTTTACAATTAGTTTATAAATGGTTACTAATTAGGTTGTAAATGCCTTAAAAATCTTTATTAATCAGTTATAACACATTGTTTGCCAAATAGTGAACCCACAGCCATCTATATTGTTGCCCTTTCTACATATGTGCTATAACTGATTATTATTAGTAATTAGTAATCAGTAACCATTAACAAACTAATTGTAAACCATTTATAAACCCTCTATAAAGGTAGTCTTATTTTAAAGTGGTACCAACTACACTGAAACTCCTGGATAACACTGTACTTCTGTGGAGTGGCCTTACTGCTTCTTAATACCTGACTGGTAGAATTCTGACAGGACCATTAAAGGAATTTAAGTGCGCCTTTTAATGCGAAAAATATTTAAAATATTATCTATTTAAGCAAGAGATGCTACTGAGGTGCTTTGTTTTTCTCTTCATAGTTTGGATGACTTAAGCATTGATCTACAATGCAGATCCAGGTACCGTATGTGTGGGTTTGACTGAACCTTAAATATATTTTCCATCTCCAGTTAAGATTCTATTCAGAAGCCCAACCGGATGGAAATTACACTCCTGTCTAGGGTTAACCGAAGCTGCAGAGATACAGAAATTTACTTTAAAGAAATCCCGTTCTAAAGCTGTGCAGAGGACCTAAAGACGTACCCAATCCTGCGCCAACTCATTTTAGGAGGGAATTGGTGCTGGAATTGGAATCCGACATCAAAAAACGAGCCTGTCCACACCGGCTGCTTCCGCCAATTGGCGAGGGATGGAAATAGAAGCGGTTGAAGCTTGGAGGAAGTGATGTTTTAACACCGTGTGGATATCTTCATACTCACACACTGAAAAAAAAAAAATAACTCAGACTTACTGGCCAGAAGAAGCACTGAAAGCTAAATGGTGCAGGCAGCGTGAGCGTCTTCTGAATATGTCTCGGTTTGGGCTTATCTTCTCACAAACTGTCACAAATCCAATGCAAAGCTATTTCCCTCGGCCTGTACTTAAAGAAATACCCCAGAGTTTTCAACCTGTATCTGTCTAACCCTTTATCTGTGCTACATCTGTAGAATACACAACACAACATGACCACAGATAACCATATCTCTATAATTAATGTACAGGGTTTGGAAAATGAAACTGAAAGGTTTCATGGCAAAAATTGGAGCAGCCTGGTGGCCAATCTTCATTAATTGCACATTATTGCACCAGTAAGAGCAATAAGAGTGTGAAGGTTCAATTAGTAGGGTAAGAGCACACAACTTTATGGGTGACATACCAGAGTTCAAAAGAGGACAAATTGTCGGTGCACGTCTTGCCGGCGCATCTGTGACCAAGACAGCAAGTCTTTGTGATGCATCAAGAGCCACGGTATCCAGGGTAATGTCAGCATACCACCAAGAAGGACCAACCACATCCAACAGGATTAGCTGTGGACACTGTAAGAGGAAGCTGTCTGAAAGGGATGTTGATGATGATGATACATTTTATATAATGGTTAACTGCCTGGTTTCAGTGTTGAAGGCTATAAGAGCAAGTTACTATGCTTCCCATTGCTTTGACCAAACATTGACTGGGCCCAGTTGGTAGTAATGGGATAAAATTGGGCGTTTGGGAGATCAAATCAGATTCAAATCAGATGAACCAATTCTGATTCTGAAAAAGATTTGATCTTAGGAGATCTTCGAAGAGTTTGGATCATCATTCACCCCATTAACATCTGCTGGGCAATCAGCAAACCTTACCTTTTGTTTGTCTATTGTAGTTAAAAAAAAATGATCCCAAACAGCAGATCCAGGTCTTTTGAGGGTCTTTCTGTTTCACAAATTCTAAGTAATGGTTTGAAAAATCATGAGCAATAAATAATAAAGCAATGCAATGTTAATCTGGCAGAGATTAATCTGGCAAAATAAGTGTTTTTCCTCACAAAAATGCCTATTAAAACCCAACAAAAACGAACATTCTGAAAAATTAAAACCAATAACACACTTTATTTTTAGGATTCAGTTCCCTTTATTACAGCTTCCTCTTACAGCGTCCACAGTTAATCCTGTTGGATGTGGTTGGTCCTTCTTGGTGGTATCTCGCTGACATTACCCTGGATACCGTGACTCTTGATGCATCACAAAGACTTACTGTCTTGGTCACAGATGCTCCAGCAAGACGTGCACCAAGATTTGATCTTAGGAGATCTTCGAAGAGTTTGGATCATCATTCCCCCCATTGACATCTGGTGGGCAATCAGCCACCTATTACCTTTTGTTTGTCTATTGTGGTTAAAAAATGATCCCAAACAGCAGATCCAGGTCTTTTGAGGATCTTTCTGTTTCACAAATTCTACGTAATTGTTTGAAAAATTATGAGCAATAAATAATAAAGCAATGCAAGGTTTACAACAACAAGAGATTAATCTGGCAAAAGAAGTGTTTATCCTCACAAAAATGCCTATTAAAACCCAACAAAAACGAACATTCCGAAAAATTAAAACCAATAACACACTTTATTATTAGGATTCAGTTTTTGTGCTGGCAAGAACTGCCACATTATGAGCTGTTCATTATTTCTGCAAGCGTGATCTTTTCCAAAAAGTCTATTTTTACACCCTGGGCTAGACTAAACAGATGGTCATTTCTCACATAGGATTTCTTTCCCCTCCTTTTTTTTTAGTGTCCCCAAAATGGCTGTGGAGTCCCCACAGACCTCAGACACACTCTCTGTTTACCTAATCTGATTTATTTAATCTCTCTCTGGAACTCTCACTTTCACCTTACTCACCCTCTCTAGCTCTCTCTCTCTCTTTCTTTCTCTCTTTTTATCTCTTTTTCTCTCTCTCCGTCCTGTGTAGCACTTCTACAGATATGTAGCTTCTGTTCATGGAAGTGTATATGGAATAAAAGCTGAGAGAAAAACAACTTTGAACAACTTTAAGAAAAACGTAACCAATTTTGACTCTTGGAAAGTGGAGAAAACTGCTATAGGAAGAGTCACATTTGGCTGACCCACATGGCAACAGCTTTAGCCTTTAGCTCAGCTCAACACTGGCTTGAGTTTTGAGTTTTAGCAGAGAAGTAGAGCTTAGATCGGGTCCAAAATATCCAGCCCAACTTGGCCCAAGCCTGTGCAAGTTCTGCCCAACCCGACGAGCAGGGCCGCTGCTAAGGTTTTGGAGGCCCTAAGCATAACTGGTCAGGGAGGCCCCCCCCAAAAAAAAAAAAAAAAAACACACACACACAAACACAAAAGGTTTACGCAAAATTTTACTATTTATTAAAATTACACATGTAACTGTGAATATTTACAACGTTATAAGTAAGGCCAAAAACAGTGAAGAACAGCACAAGAGTACTATTTATAATGCATAAATAATAAATGAAACGATGCATGTCTATTTTAAGCAGTGGACACGTTATTTACACAAGCCAGCCTTAAAGGTTATGAAATTATCGTTTATATTCGTGGTGTATTTATATCAGCCTGTCAAAATCTATAGAGCTGTCTGATCTGGCTACTCTGTTTATTAATTTTTTATTAAAGTCACTAAAAATCTTCAAACTACACTACTACTATTTGCAAACGTGCCACGTGCCTTGCAATACCCAGATTAGTTTCTAGTTAAGCGTTTAAAGCT
Source organism: Astyanax mexicanus (assembly GCF_023375975.1). Classification (NCBI taxonomy): domain Eukaryota; kingdom Metazoa; phylum Chordata; class Actinopteri; order Characiformes; family Acestrorhamphidae; genus Astyanax; species Astyanax mexicanus. The sequence goes on along the minus strand of NC_064432.1, from coordinate 7,548,831 downwards.
ACCAAATCAGCAAAGCCAACGTAACTAGCTCAGGCAACACCACTGAACATGAAGTAATCAAAACTATTTAAACCTTTATCATCGAAGTTACTCACCAGAAAGGGATGCATGGGCCTCATCTTTCTGCTTCTTTTTCTTCTTCTCAGCTCCAGACTCAAACCGTCGCTTCATAGTTGAATTACCATTTAGTAGCAACTTCGCGCGGTGAACTTGTCTCCTGCCAAACTCAAGTAGCGTTGCTACTTTAGTTAGGACTAAGGTTGCCAGATAAGTTACGATTTTTCATCCTATTTGTTTATTTTATTTTAAGTTTTTAACTTACACAAATATTGCACTGGACAAGTTTTTGTATAGAATGGCCACATACACTTTAAAAATGGTTAAACATGCGCAAGATTTAGCGCCTCCATGCATTTTTTGATTATTTATTTGACTGGAAAATGTCACATCTGGCAACAACCAACAGAGCAAACCGAGCCGTGCCATTTCAGGCAATAGGGGTGGGGGCATTATATTATGCACAAAAATAATAACGTGCCGCTTTTAAGTAGTAGAGTAGGTGCCCCATGCAATGTTTAAAGACAAAAAAGATGAGCGTATCATAAATAATTCACATTGGGTTTTAAATTTAATAATGTCATAATTTCAACACATTTCATTCTCAGTCAATTTGGCTCCCTGCAACTGCAAAATGGTTGAGGCCTAACGCTGGCTGCGTTGTCTGCGTATGCAGAGCGGCGGCCCTGCCGACGAGCTCCATACACTGTCATTTTCGGGCTGATTGAATGAGCTCACATTCAGGATGCTCAAAATTGTACAGAAGTGAAAAAAAAAAAACTGTACGGCGATGAAAAATTAACAATTTTTATTCTCTTTCTATCTGAATATACATCTCTGATAAGTAGGAACTGTACAATTACTAACAAAAAGCTACAAGTAGCTAAAACTAGAAAATCCTACAGTTAACAGAGTGTTACCAATAAACTTACCCACCACTACCAATCTGATTACTGAACATCTTATCTCAAAAACACAACAGTAAAACAAATAGAACATGGAAATACCCCCAGATATGATGAAGAATTGGTGCCAAATTAAAAAGCAATTACTGCAAATAGAATAAAACCCCTTTTTTTATCCCTCCATCCAACCGTTTTTAAAATTGCATGGTGATAAAATATAAAATGGCAATTCAAAAGGCAGATATTTGAGGACATTATGTTGATTCAACATTACAATTTCAATATTTGCACAACCAATTACCATTAAATGTTGTTGCAACGTTGTTTCAACATTGAAACAACAACAGATATTACTTCAACCACATTTCAACAGCAATAAATCCCAACACAAAACTCACACACTCGCAGCGAATTAAAGAAAATCTCTTTATTGTAGAACATTTTGAATGAGAAAAACTAAAGTCCACTTTATACATTTCATATATTTCAATAAAATCATTCTCAACTCAGTGATAAAACGAAACTTTTAGTTATCCCTTTAACTTTATGGCAACTTTAAGGCAATTTAAAAGTGACCGCTCAAAGTAGGTAAGTAAGTATTTACAGATATTTGCATACTCAAACAAAAAAAACAGTTTGTCACTGAGAAGCTGAAAAACATAAAAATAAAAAGGTTTTTTTTTTTTTTTTTTTTTTTTTGCATTTGTGAGGCTTTTAGCAAAATATCGGGACGAAAAGATCGGCTTTCGTAAAGAAGGTTTTATAACAGTGCTCGTTCAGTCATGCAAAAACGTCCTTTTAAAAAAATAAGTGCAGGTCGACCTTAAAAAATGTGCAAATGCTCGGAAAATAAACAGAAAAATAAATATTTTAGTAGATAATCCAACTTTAAAAAGAACAGCTGCGCGCTCTGAGACGGAGCACCTGCCACAGTTCAGTGCTGACGTTCAATAAAATGATACAAAGACAAAAGTCTTTAATTCAGGAGGAGCAGCACTTTTTTTTCTGCGTTGAGAAACGCTGATTCAGCTGGGCGGATGACGTGGTGGGAATTCAACTGTAGAAAGTAATTGGCCTCATGCATCTCATCCAGAGGTGGAAAGTAATGCATTACATTTACTCATGTTACTGTAATTGAGTAGATTTAATGAGTAATTTGTAATTTTTAAAGTAGTTTTTAAGATAAGTAATTTTACTTTTACTCAAGTACATTTTGACACAAGTCATTTACTTCGCTACATTGGGAAAACTTTTTTAGATGGGTATTTTTACTTTTACTTGAGTAGAATTTTAGCAGAGTAAAGGTACTTTTACTTAATTACAATTTTTTCAGTACTTTTTCCACCTCTGTATTTGGTACAATTGAAACAAATAACACGTGATTTTTTCTTCAAACCACATCTAAACTAAGCTTCGTCTCAACCCTGATGGTCACTTTTACTGCTGCTGTAGTCTTTCACACTGTTAAATCCAGAGGCGGAAAGTAATGAATTACATTGACTCACGTTACTGAAATTGAGTAGATTTTATGAGTAATTTTTCATTTTTAAAGTAGATTTTAAAATTGTACTTTTACTCAAGTACATTTTGACACAAGTCATTTTCTTTGCTACATTGGGAAAACTTTTTTAGACGGGTACTTTTACTTTTACTTGCGTAGAATTTTAGCAGAGTAAAGGTACTTTTACTTAATTACAATTTTTTCAGTACTTTTTCCACCTCTGTATTTAGTATAATTGGAAACAAATAACACGTGAGCTAAGCTTCCTCTCAACCCTGGTGGTCAGTTTTACTGCTGCTGTAGTCTTTCACACTGTTAAATCCAAAGGCGGAAAGTAATGAATTACATTTACTCATGTACTGTAATTGAGTGGATTTTATGAGTAATTTGTAATTTTTAAAGTAGTTTTTAAAATAGGTAATTTTACTTTTACTCAAGTACATTTTGACACAAGTCATTTTCTTCGCTACATTGGGATTTTTTTTTTAGATGGGTACTTTTACTTTTACTTGCGTAGAATTTTAGCAGAGTAAAGGTACATTTACTTAATTACAATTTTTTTCAGTACTTTTTCCACCTCTGTATTTGGTACAATTGGAAACAAATAACACGTGACTTTTTCTTGAAACCACATCTAAACTAAGCTTCCTCTCAACCCTGGTGGTCAGTTTTACTGCTGCTGTAGTCTTTCACACTGTTAAATCCAGAGGTGGAAAGTAATGAATTACATTGACTCACGTTACTGTAATTGAGTAGATTTTATGAGTAATTTGTAATTTTTAAAGTCGTTTTTGAAATAGGTCATTTTACTTTTACTCAAGTACATTTTGACACAAGTCATTTACTTCGCTACATTGGAAAACTATGGATTGTTGAAAAATGAAGCGTTTGCCGAAAAATGTGATTCAGGGATGCACTAAACCTAGAAGAAAAACGAATCATCTTTTGTGAGAAAGCTGAAGCTTGGGCATCGCTGGACCTTGCAACAAGACAATGATCCCAAATGCGTAAAGGCTTGGTTTCAAAAGAAGTCCTGGAAGATTCTGGGGTGGCCATTGACAGTAATTTGATTTGAACCCCATAGAAAATAGATAACTTGAGGTCAATGCCCATAAGATTTCTATTTTTACTTGTTCCTGTTTAAATGTTTTTTTTGCAAACAGCTTAAAGTTTGTGAATTCTGCTAATAAACGTATTTAGCAAGTGAAGTGACGAGTTTGATTTCGACTGCAACTGCAATTAAAGCAAAATTTTGGTAGCGATTTTAGGTGTCTCGTGCCGATGATACACTCCCACTCTGAACTGGAACGCTGCTCCTGCACTATGGAACTTTGGTGAAGCTGAATGAAACCAGTAACAGTTCTCCCATAATGCCATAATGTTGTTTATTTAGAACTGTAACTATTTGTAGTCACTTATAATGCACAGCTTATTCCAACTAAAAAAGGTTTTAGCATAGTTTTTCATCTTAAATACAACACCACATACTTTTGCATATTTCGAAAACAATGCAAAACTATTGAGATTTGCTACCAAACATCAGACTGGATCTCAGTCTCAGTCTATGACTTATATCCTTGGTTTTATTGCTGCAGGTATGTGTTCGTACATCCTCTCGAGGTGAACCGGCAGATGTTTAGAAATCGCCGAAGCTAAAGCAGAAAAAAAAATGACAAAAGAGACAAAAGAGAGAGACATAAAAAATCATAAAAAAAGATTCTGAAAGGTTATGTTTAAACTACAGGAAATGACAGATGTGTCTCCAACAGTGATTGTGGTAGGAAATGAAAGAGGACGCGAGGGATGTGACTCACTCGTCCTTCGCTACGGGGGTGTTGTAGCTTTGGAACAGCGGCTGAACGAAGAGGCCGAGAGTTCCAGTCACACACACCAGGATAAATACCCAGAGGAACAAGCGGTCGATCACCATCGCGACGTACTTCCAGTCCTCGATGATCTACAAACACACATAAACACATAAAAACAGTTATTAGAACTGAAAAAACACGCCGACAGATGACACCATTCTCACTAGCTTTCTTGTGCATAAGCTTCAGAAGAGGCTACCTCGTATGACAGTGGCATGGAGCAGAGTTGATGTTGAAAATATATGATCCTGTCTTATTTTATTCTCTAACATTTTTTTTTACACAAACAATTGAAATATTTTAATACTTATAACAGACGATGGGACATTCTCGTAATTGGATCATTGTAAAGAGAGTGTTTTGTGCTGTTTGCTGGAGTTTTGGACAAAGGCGTTACAGATGTCTGTGTATCGCCTGATTAAACGGTGTGAAAGACTACAGCAGCAGTGAAACTGTGTAGAATATATGGAATAATGTACGGAAAATATACAGGCTTAAAAATAAAGAATTAAACACAACTAGCACTGTCTCAGAATGGTTTTGCACATTATGTGATTTCCACTTCCACTTCTAAGTAAGTGCCTCTAGGCTGTTTCCTGTTTTTGCTAGATGGTTGCTATGGTATTTCAACTGCTATCCAATGTGTTAAAAAGTATTTATGAGGTAGAATATATAATGGCCTGACCTGGTTGCTAGGCAGTTGCTACGGAATTTTAAGTGGTTGCTACAAATTTCAAGTGGTTGCCTCAGCATTGTCAAATAGTGGCTTTTATACTGTTTATATCAATATTGGAATTATATTGTATTGACATGTATTGACATGTACTTGAATTTCTTTTTTTATTGTATTTGAGAGCATCAGTTGTAAAGTAGTGAAGAGGTAGAGTTACAGGTATACAGAGAATAGCTCCATTTGCATAATGCTCTAATCCAGATTATGGCAAGAACTTTGAAAGTACCCTATAAGTGCAGCCGCAAAGATCATCAAAAACGTAATAGTGAAACTGGCACTAATCAGGACCACCCCAGAAAAGAAAGACCAAGAGTTACCTCTGTTGCACAAGATAAGTTCAATAGAGTTACCAGCCTCAGAAAGCAGAAGTTAAGCTTTTTTTTTTTGTATTTTGGTTCGTTTAAGACTTTTAAGTTACTACATGATTCCTTATGTGTTCTTTCTTAGTCTGGCTGACTTCAATATTCATTTACAATGTAGGAAAAATTCAAAACATTAAATGTGAAGATTTCTCTATTTGTCCTTTTGACTGGTAATGTAAATTTGCCATGTGATACAGCTCTAGTTGGGTGTTTTTAATATACAATTAATGCAACATCGCAATAATTGCAATTCTACTGCAATACAGAAATCATACATCCAATTAAAAAGCTGAACATCAAGCCCAAATCGCACCAAATCAGATTAAAACATCCAGAATTCGATTCAAAATCTTGAAACTACATGTCTACGACAAATAATTATTATTATACAACATTTCAGAGATACCAGGACAGGTAAGGACAGTAAAGATAAGCTGAATTTGTGACAAAATGTACTCCAAATATCTGTAAATAAATTACAAACAAACTAATTCCTTAGTGGAACTGCACCGCCCCCAGGCCTACATTACAGTTCATAAACACAGAACTTGGCAAGAAAGCCTTATTTTTTTTCTGTGCTTTGGTGTGTGCTGTCTAGAGGTATTACTGGTGTTTGGAAGCGTTTGTGTTTATACTAAGCCCACTAGTTGCCCATTAGTGACAGAATTTTAGAAGATCTGTTCCATAGAAGACATGAAATTGTCTATTTGTTTATTCCAACTCATTATAGCATATGCTTACTTAATTAATATGTTCTGTTACTGCTTTTATTTCATTTTTTCAATGGTTTTTGGCACTGGGGAGCTGAATTCCAACATGGAATGTGACATTCTGAAGCCGAGCATGATCCCCTACCTCCAGGAACTGGTGCACATAGCAGTTTTCCAACACAATAAAGGTGATGCACTGGGCAATATGTCTCCAGACCTAAAGCTAAACCTAAATTGAGTGTGGGGCATCCTCAAACGAAAAGTATAGGAGAACAAGGTGTGTAGCATCCCCCAGCTACTTAATGTCATGATGGAAGGGTGGAAAAGGATTCTAAGTAGCAACCAGAGCTGCTCTGGTGAACTCCATACCCAAGATAGTTAGGGCAAATCTGGGAAAATAATGGTGGCCACATGAAATATTGACAATTTGGCCATTTAGACATTTAGAGGTGAACTAGAGGTGAGCTTACTCTTGCATCCACAGTTAATCCTGTTGGATGTGGTTTGTCCTTCTTGGTGATATGCTGACATTACCCTAGATACCGTGGCTTGTGCACCAACAATTTGTCCTCTTTTGAACTCTGGTATGTCACACATAATGTTGTGTGCATTGCAATATTTGGAGCAAAACTGTGCTCTTACCCTCCTAATTAAATATTTACACTCTGCTCTTACTGGTGCAATGTGCATTTACTGAATATTGGACTAGGCTGCTCCAATTTAGCCATGAAACCTCCCACACTAAAATGACAGGTGTTTCAGTTTTATTGTCCAACCCCTGTATTATGCAAAAATGGCTATATAATCAGTCAATATTCAAGAGTCAGCAACACTCTTTCAATGAGTTGATAGCCTTCCTCAACAGTTTCTTACCCCTTCATCATCATCTTCGATCTTCATGTGTTCGGCGATGAAGCGTACACCCTCAATGGCCTCGTCCACTTCAGGGTCACGTCTGAGCCTGACCCTCTGCCTAAACTCCGACCCCTCTGGAAGCTCGCCCAACCTCCAGGCTCTTCCAGGGTCCTCACCAAGGACGTATGTGTCACCGTCCTGTGGACTGCTGGAAAATGACTTGTGCTGATGCTTCTTCCTGAACTTTTCCCGTACGTTGGAACTTCCAGGCCGCCGCATGAGTAAAAAGACAGGCAGCCGACGCAGAAAGACTCGCTTGACCCACTCGGGCATGCGGTGAGTGGACGGCGAGCGGTGGTGTACGTTGAGGACGCAGACACTTGTGACGATGGAGAAAGTGACCAGTACCATGGTGAACATCAGATACTTCCCAATCAATGGAACAGCCAGTGAAGTCGGAGGTACAATCTTGGAAATTAGCAACAAAAACACAGTGAGCGCAAGCAGAACAGAGATGCAAAGTGTCACCTTCTCACCACAGTCTGACGGCAGATAGAACACCAGGATGGCCAGCGAGGTGATCAGCACACAGGGGATGATGAGGTTGATGGTGTAGAAGAGCGGCTTGCGCTTGATGACAAAGTCGTACGTCACGTCCATGTATGTAAGATCGTTGGGGTCTTCGTTCTTGCGGCCAGGCAGCGAGACGATGTCCCATTCACCACTGGGCGTGTAGTCGTCTCGGCTGGCGAAGTCCGAGGTCAGCACGAGGTCCAGCTCGGTGCGGTCGTATGTCCACGAGCGGAACTTGAGCGTGCAGTTCTGCTGGTCAAAGGGGAAATTTCGAACCTCGATGGCACAGGCGCTCCTGTAGATGGCTGGAGGGAGCCAGAAGATGTCACCTGTGTTGGCGACAATGGCATTGCTGTAGAAGGAGACCTCGTACACGCCGTCTGCACTGAGAGAGAGAAAGAGACAATCAAACAAACCTGCACTTTTTCCAATTGATTAGGAAGACTATGACAGAGATGATTAGTTGGTTTTAAAAACAGGACTTTTCAAATGCAGATTATATTTTCTGTAGTAAATCATAAAAAGATCAGAATGTGTGGATCAGATATTACGGCAAAAAGTTTAAGGACTGGCATCTATTTTCTGTTATCTTATTTGGATTGTCAAGTATGTAGAGCAAATTTTGTGTGGGTTTTTTGCCAGTCCCATTTCCACACCCTGGGTTGTCAGATTTAGAACACAACTGCAGGCAAACAGTATGGAGGAGAAATGTTTAAAGATCAAGGTAAATGATCTTTAAACATGGTTTAGCAGAAGCAGCATTAGGTTCTACACAGCTTCACAAATCTTGGCAATCACCTAAAAAGTTCTTTGACCAGAAGAGGTAAAATGAGATTAATACTGGCTGCAACTAGTGTGACAAAAATATTGGACAGAAACTAAACATTATTCTCTATATCATGTAGTAACTCCGGAGTGTCTACTTTAAGAGCTGTTAAAACCATGGACTGTGGAGACCTCAGACTGTTGAGACCTTAGACTGTTGAGTGCCTGGACTGTTAAGGCCACAGTCTGTTGAGACTCTGCATTGTTGAGACCTCAGACTGTTAAGGCCACGGACTGTTGAGACTCCGGACTGTGGAGACCTTGGCCTGTTAAGACCCTAGACTGTTGAGACCTCGAACCATTGAGACCATGGACTGTTGAGACCCCAGACTGTTGAGACCCTGGCTGTTGAGACCCTGGACTGTTAAGACCATGGATTGTTGAGCAACTGAAGTTCATCAAAGTACATCAAGCAAGAATGTAAAACAATTCCACATACAAAGCTTTAACAATTAGTGTCCTCAGTTCCCAAACACATATTGAGTGTTGTTAAAAGGAAAGCTAATGGAACAACATTAAATATCTTGGTTTTGTAGTGTATTAAATTGAATATAGGTTGAAAAGGATTTGCAAAAACATTGTATTCTGTTTTTATTTGTTTTATAAAATGTCCCAAATTCATTGGAATTGGGGTTGTATACTGAAGAAGCTCTATAGACTCCATACATTTAATATGACCTTGGGTGAACCCAAAATACAGCACACTCCAAATACAGATATTTCAAATTTCAGATCAGGATAATCCATACTGCGCAATAGATCACAGAGAATGTGTGCGTTACACGTGCCAGCAATCTCACCCTGTGTCTGATTAATATGCATTCATTAACCAATCACTAATCCACTTCTATTTCCGGCCCTCAGAAGACGATCATATACAGTGTTTCAATTAAAATTAGCAGTGAAACGGAGCGTTTATTTTAGCGAGGGATTACACGGACCGTGATTGTCTGTAAAGCATCCCGAAACGCCTCTTAAGCGAATTAAAACATCATCACACGCCGTAATCACTTCTTACTTGATCCAGCTGAGTATAATATACGCTTCCATTTCCCCATTTCCCCTCTGCGGCCTTCAGGTTTCTAGTTCTTGAACTTTATTGTACTTGAAATCAAGACTCTGCTGCCTCCAGAAACCTGTTCCATTAAACATACCTTACAGTAGCTTAAGAAAATATTCATACCCTTTGAACTTTTTCCTATTTTGCCACCTTACAGCCACAAGTGTAACTGTATTTTGTTGAAATATATTAAGAAGTGATAGACCAACACAACATAGGACATAATTGTTAAGTGGAAAGGAAATTATACATGTTTTTCTACATTTTAAGCAAATAAAAGTCAGAAAAAAAGTGTTCCATACCCCCAAATCAAATCTAGTGCAATTAAATGCCTTCAGAAGTCAGTTCATTGGGTTAATAGAGTCCAACAATGTGTAATCTAGTTCCAGTATAAATATAAACTCCTGTTCTCTGAAGGCCTCAGTGGTTTGTTAGAGAACTCTAGTGAACAAACAGCATCATGAAGACCAACGAACTCAACACACAGGTCAGAGATAAAGTTGTGGAGATAAAGTTTAAAGCATGGTTAGGTTCTAAAAAAACATATCCCATGCTTTAAGCATCCCAACATGCCAACCCTACCAAGACATGAACGTCCACCCAAACTGTACAGTTAGAGCAAGGAAAGAACTGGTCAGAAAAGAAAGCAGCAGCCAAGAGGACCATGGTCACTCTGAAGGAGCTGCAGAAATCCACAACTCAGGCAGGAGATCCATCCCACCCACTACACAGCTTCTTCAGCCTGCTGCCATCAGGGAGGAGACTGAGGAGTCTCGGGGAGAGGACCAGCAGACTGCGAGACAGCCCCATCCATCAGGCTGTGAGGATGCTGAACTCTCTTCCTGCTCTATCCCAATCCTGCAATACTCTATCCCAATACAGTACTGAAACTCTGCACTACAATACACAAAGTACTGGTCCCTTCCAAATGGACTTTCACTACACACCCAATACCTGCACTACTGATATACTTGCACTGTCAATACTCACTTTAATTCCCCAAAAACTGTGAACTTTAAGAACTTTATGCACTCATTCACTTTACCAGCCTTCAGCTATATAACATATTTGCACTACTGTATAGTCATTCCATCCCAATCACCATCAATATTGCACTATTGTCTTACGTATGTTCATTGTGTCTTGTTGTATTATACATATAGTGTCTCCCACTCTTTTATATTACATATATATATATTTCTTTTTTTACTTTTATTCATATATCTATTTCTCCCCCACACTACTGCACCTTGTTTCTGTCTCATGTATGTCTATTTGTGTCCCTGCTGTATTGTACCCATAGTGTCTCCCATTCTCTTTTATTATATCTATCATCTGTACTTGCTGTAAAATTGGGAAGGAGTGTAACGTAATTTCAATTCTCTGCATGTAGTGTACATATGCAGTATTGACAATAAAACTACTTGACTTGATTCTTTCTGTTGGTGTATCACTTAAATACATTTCAATTAAATATATTCATGTTTGTGTTTGTATTATAATAAAATGTGAAGAAGTTCAAGAGGTATAAATACTTCTATAAGCCAATTTACCTTATTTCTGTACTCTATAAAAAACAAAGTGACCTAAATCATACGTTTATGTAAAATGCATGAGCTATACCATTTGTCATACAGCTCTGCGTATGGGATCGCTCTAAAAAAGCCCAAATGACCTGACAGAGTAGCAACATGGTGAGGCGGCTGCTTTCTCGCTTTTGGCAACTCCGTGGCATAATTAGTCAGTCTTTTGGAACACTGACAGCCTGCTTGGAGTATTGTGTTTCAAGCGAAAAAAAAAAAAAACAGAAAAACATCCACAGCGTGTGGAGTCTAAAATCCCCCAAAGATTAGGAGGCTTATGCCGTTAATACCCAGCAAACAATCAAAACAAAGTGATATATAATATTCTACCTAAAGCACCCTGTTTTATTTAAAAGGTTTCTTTTTCTCCTAAAAGTCTACTGATATAGGCACACTCTCAATAATATTACATCGTTCTTTGACAAAACATATCAATTAGGACATGTATTATTTGAACAATAATGACATGTAACAATTTAGGGAGGACAATAGAGGAGTATGTCTTATTTAACCCCCAGAACTTTAGTTTAGTTTGCTCTAAAGGGCTCCCTGAGGCCTTCAGAAAGTTTGAAATATTGTAGTTGCAGATAAATCTGGGAAGGTCTGTTCAAAAACTAAATCTGACAAAAGGTGGACCATGCAACATGACAATGACTCAGAATATTCCAGTAAATCCACAAACTTCAAAAAGAAATGGCATGTTCTGGACAGACAAGTCAAAACCTGGATCTTAATCCAGCAAGAATTTCGTCTCAAGTCAGACACTGGTAGATGGTTTTGAAATTTCCTAATTGAAGGTGGGCCATGCAACATGACGATGACCCAGAATATTCCATCAAATCCACCAAGGAATAACTAAAAAGAAAGAAATGGTGAGTTCTGGAGGGACACATCATAATATTGGTCTTAATCCAGAAAGAATTCTGCATGGAGAAGTAGGAAAAACCTTCTCCCTGTGAAAGCAAGACACAGGTAGATGGTATTGAAATTTCCTAATTGAAGGTGGGCCACGCAACATGACAATGACCCAGAACATTCCAGCAAATCCACCAAGGAATAGCTCAAAAGAAAGAAATGGTGAGTTCTAGGAAAGAAGTAAGAAAAACCTTCTCCCTATTAAATCATGTTTTTGGAATCTCCTAATTGAGGGGGGTTATTTGGTTGAATGTGTTTACTTATATTATCTCCATCTTTCTGTATTGTTCAATTAAGTATCTAATATCTATATGTTTAAAGGTTTAGAGGTTTAATACACAGATTTTCTTTTATTTATTTTGTCTCCAAAACTAATTCAAAAAGTACTAAAGAGCTACAGCCCATCATTTCAGAGAACACAGTTCTACAATGGCTTTACAGCTCAATACTGGAGGGCTGTATAACCTGTGTAGTCCTTGAGTTCAAAGTCCTACTATACTGTCAATACTTCTTCCCTACAGTGACTAGACAAGCTGTATTAGTGTTGAAAATGATGAGTTTCTTTGATTTTACCAAATTGAAAACCTCTGGAATATAATCAAGAGGAAGATGGATGATCACAAGCCATCAAACCAAACTGAACTGCTTGATTTTTTGCACCAGGAGTAAAGCAGCATAAAGTTATCCAAAAGCAGTGTGTAAGACTGGTGGAGGAGAACATCTGAAGATGCATCTGAACGCTCTGCATCTTTTTTGTTGTTGTTATTTCAGCCATTTCTCATTTTCTGCAAATAAAAGCTCTAAATGACAATATTTTTGTTTGGAAATTGGGAGAAATGTTGTCTGTAGTTTATAGAATAAAACAATAGTGTTCACTTTACTCAAACAAAAACCTATAAATAGCAAAATCAGAGAAACTGATTCAGAAACTGAAGTTCTCTCTTAATGTATCAGCAAACCGTGCAACTTAAAATAAAGTTAAATATACGTATTTGCAACAACTGGCAACAAATGTAGAGTGTGAGGAGCAGCAGCAGCTGCGGCATACTTGTTGTAGAGGACTATATCAGGCAGCCAGATGTGGTGGGAGGGGATTCTGAGTTTTTTGATGCCGTCATATTCATCTGGGTCCCACACTAGTCTGTAGTCGTTCCACTCCTACAAGGGACAGCGAGAGAACAAAAAAACAAGGGATGAGGAACACAAACAGTTTTTTATTTTTTATTTTATCTGCTAAGAACAGCTGCTTAGAAATTATTCTGAGTTGAAAATTGACTGTAATCATTTAGTCAGAATGAGGATTAGAAAACATAAAGTACATCATATTGCCAGAAGTGTTTGTTTGTTTGCTTTTACATGCATATGAACTTGACTGGCATCCCTTTATCAATCCTTTAATAGGGTTTAATATGATGATGTCTGCCCAAACTTTGCAGCAATAATGGCTTCAACTCTTCGGGGAAGGCTTTCCACAAGGTTTAGGAGTGTGTTTATAGGAAATTTCGAACCCTGGTTCTTCCAGAAGTCCATTTGTGAAGTCAAACACTGATGTTGCATGAGAAGGCCTGGCTCTATTTAATTCCAAAGGTGACCTATCAAGTTCTCCCGTGCAAAACTGGCTCATCCCTGTGTTTAATGATCTTGTTTTGTCATACTAGAAAAGGAAGTGACCATAAAGTTGAAAAAAAGCATGAAATAGTCCAAAATCTCTTGGTGTGGTGCATTAAAGCATTAAACGTTCTAATAATCCCCCCTCTACCAAACTTTACACTTGGCACATTTCAGTAAGACAAATTCTCTTTTCTTGGGTTTTTCAAAACCCAGATTTATCCACTCAATTCCACTCAATCCATTCTCAATTCAGAGAACACGTCTCACACTGCTCTAGAGTCCAGTGGATTTCCATTGTGCTTTGTGATGGAAAAGCCATGGAAGCCAATTCCATGAAGCTCTCTCTATGCACTGTTCTTGAGCTAATCTGAAGGCCACAGACGTTTGGAGGTCTGCAGTGATTGAACCTTGGTGTACTATGTATTATAGTGTATCATGACTAAATTTATTAGGTCACACTTTACTTGGATGGTCCATTTTATGGCCTTGTTGATGCTTAACTGACATTCAACTAACACTGAATTGAATGTCCATTAAATTGAAATTGAACCCTATGTTGAATGTAAATGATTGAAAATAGAACCTAACCCTACACCTAACCCTAACCTTAACCCTTAATCAACCATAAAATCAAAACCCTACATCTAACCCTAACCTTAACCCTTAATCAACCATAAAATCAAAACCCTACATCTAACCCTTACCGTAACCTTAACCTAAACTTAAAATCTAACCCTAAACCCAATCCTAAAATATTAAGATAAGCGGTTGGATTAGAGTTGAATGTAGGGTTTTATTCAATAGAGAATCATTTACTTTCACCTTTTAGTTTATTTGCATTTAATAGACATGTAGTTGAATGTTAGTTGAATTTCAGTTGAGCATCAAAGAAGCCATCAAATGGACCATCCAAGTAAAGTGTTATGGGGGCTGCAAAATCTCTACAAAATATCACACACACTGAATCCATCCATTCTTTTATGCTTTTTCAGGTAGGTGTGTAGGCACCCCTTGTGCCTCTTAATATCCTAGTATTGGGGACATTGACCTTCCAAACTCAACAGAAAATGGACTCATCAGTACACTGGTTGTCCTTCTTTACAGCATTTTGGACCACTGCACACCAGAAGCACACTACAAATGTGGTTCTAGTCGAAGTGTCTCTCGTTTTTATTCTTGCACATTTTTCCTGCTTCAAAAAATCAACCTCAGCACATCAACTGTTCACTTGCTACCCAATTTATATTCATCTCTTGACAGGAGCCATCGAAAACAGATAATCAATGTTATCCACTTCACCTGACGGTTTGTTTAATGTGAAGGATGATTGGTGCATATGTTTAGGAGAACCTCAGGGGGGGATAAAAGTTTATGATGCATAAGGATTATGAATTGTAGAGCTTGAGTACTTTATAATATTGATTTTAATCCCCAAAGTAATATGAAATAATCAGTATATGGTATTTTTCGCACTATAAGGCGCAATTAAAATCCTTTAATTTTCCCAAAAATGGACAGTAGCTTATAGTTGGGTGCACCTTATGTATGAATTCTACCATGAATTCTGCTGTAAGGAGCAGTAAAGCCACTCCGAGTTCCAGTGAGGTTTTTCAGCAGCATTAGCATTAGCCGCTAACCACACTAAGTTGAGTATATCAGCCTGTAGCCTGCATGCTTACTGTGTTAAAACAAGCTATGTGGGACTAAACGCTATATAATATCGCCTTGGTTTACCAAAACTCTCTCAGGGTTCCTCAGTGTAGCTCTGTCGGGCGCCACTAGCCGCTAACCGTGGCTAGCGCTAGCAGTTAGCTGCTAATGATAATATTGCTGCACCCAGCCTTATTTTAAATCTGGAAATCTAAGCTTACTGTAAATAAACGGAGGTTTATTCTATCTTTACTCACCCAAATAAACCGTTTTCAGGAGAGAAGTAGGAAAACATGGCAAACATGACCCCTGTTCCTTACTAGTGTTGCACAATGCTCCTTATATTCTGGTGCGCCTTATGCATAAAAAAAAAAATAGACCAGAAAATAGACGTTTATAGTGATGGTTGATAGTGCACCTTATAATCCGATACACCATATAGTAAGAAAAAAAAAATATATATATTTTTTTTTCCTAGTTCAGAACCTCTGTTTTTGATGTTTGTAAAAAAAAAAAGTGTTCATAATTACATTTTTCCTGAAAACGAAGGCGCTTTCTGTGTCTGTTTGTGTGTGTATATATGTGTGTGTGTGTAGTAACATGTTGATGTGGCAGGGTGTCAGCGAGCTGCAGGGGGGAAGTCTCACCTGCGTGAGCCACACGTTAGTCGTCATGATCTGCTCCCGTTCGTTCTGCGCGGGGGTGAGAACAGCAGGACAGGATTAGGAGAGTGTGTTTAGCACTCAAGTGTAGTGTGTAATGTAATGTGTGTGTGTGTGTGTGTGTGTGTGTGTGTGTGTACAGCACTCACAACACTGATGAGCTGAGCCAAGGACACTTTGATGCCGATGGTGACCTGCTGGCTCTTATTGACCGCGGGCCTAATCAGTTTATTGTAGCGCTCTGGACCCAACAGAAACTCCACCAGCCGCTCCTCAGCGTCTGCCTGTAGAGAACCTGACGAACACACACACACACACACACAGAGGTCAAAGGTCACACACTGTGAGGTCAGACCGATTGATATTTCGATCAATAAAATTGGTCTACCGTGTTAGCGGGGAACAGTCGGCTCTCTGTTGCAATTACGGTTCAGCTGCTGCTATACTCAAAACGAGCTGTTTAACCACCTACTGAATGTGATCTGCTCTGTAGCTCCACCATGTTCACCATTTCAAATCACCTCTGTCTGTATAAAATGCACAAGTATTTTCGTCAGTGTGCACATATACAGTATGCCTACCCAATATTGCCAGTGTCTATAATATAACACTGGCTAAAACACAACTCACAACCTCACAGTTGGCAAGGTTTTCTTTTCGTGAATGAGGTTCCTGGTTTTCTAGTCGACATCTTTGTTGAATGAGTCTGAAATATTCTACTTTAACATCATCACTCCACAATCAGTGATTCTTAATCCACTGTGGTACAGGTACCACTGGTGGTACTCAATGAATCTATGGTGGTACACCAGATGACCATACCAAAAAACTCTATAATGTTACATTTGTTTGTTTTTAGTTTTAGTTTTTTACCTATTAGAACCTCTACAGTCCCCTCAAAAGTCCCAAAAGTACTGGAAAAGTGAGGTCAAACTCATTATTTCTGCTGTAGACTGAAAACACTTGGGTTTGACATTAAAAGAGAAAAATGAGACAAAAGACCAACATTTCAGCTTTTATTTCCAGGTTTTTACTTCTGGATCTGATTTACAGCGCTTTCTGTCTGAACCCACACATTGTTCTTATGAGCGGACACACTTAATATTTAGTTGCAAATCCTTGGTTTGCAGTAACTACATCACATTTGTGACCCACTGACATCACTATCCTTCTGCATTGTTCTTCTGTGATGCTTTTCCAGGCTACAGTGTGTTTTGAGTAACCAACTTGCTGCATGAAGAAGGATCTTCAAATCTTTCTTTAACTTGATAGACAAAATGTTTTTGTAGACTTCTTTCCATCCCAGAAGACGCCATGCAAGCTCAAGCCATGACACTACCTCCACTGTGTTTCACAGATAAGCTAGTTTATTTAAAATCATGAGCAGAGCCTTTCTTTTTCCAGACTTATGCTTTTCCATCACATTGGTAAAGGTTTATATATGTCTCATTAGTCTATAATCAGTCCACAGGCTGTAGTCTCTGTACTTCCTGGTAAATTCCAGCCTGGTCTTCCTATTCTTATTGGTAATTAGTGGTTTCCATCTTCCGCCGAAGCCTCTGTACTTTTGTTCATGAAGTCTTCAGCAAAAAGCAGATTGCGATTCCTTCACTCCTGCTCTCTGGAATTGGTTTATCGGAAACAATGTTTCTGTTTCTGTCATCAACTGCTGTGGTTTTCCTTGGTCTACCTGTTCATTACTTGTTACTCAGTACACCAGTGACGACTTTCTTCTTCAGGACATTTCAAATGGTTCTACTGGCTATGAACAAAATTGGTTCTAGCAATGGTTCTGATTGATTTTCCATCTTCTTTTAGCTTTACAGTTGCTCAACTTTTTACCCACAGACTCTCATAGCTCTCTGGTTTTCATGTTGGTTACTCCTCTATAACTATAATATAAATAAATGTTCAGTAAGCACAGGCAAAACCCAAATCTGAAAATGAGGGTAGACAATGATTTCCAGTACTTTTGTTTATAAGAAAATTGCTCTTACTGGTGCAATAATGTGCAATTAATAAAGACTGACCACCAAGCTGGTCCAATTTAGCCATAAAACTTCCCACACTAAAATGACTGGTGTTTCAGTTTCATTGTCCAACCCCTGTTTTAATACTTTTACTTGCTTATTTGCAGTTGCAAAGTTTTCTGAGCTGGGGTAGTGTTGTTAAAGTCTATTCTAAACTAAATATTACATTTTATCCCCCCAAAAAACTCTTTTGTCTTTCTAAATCTGAAGGTGAATGTCCAGAAAAGGCCAACGTGTCACCTGACCTGCATGTGGTCAGTATCTGCAGGAAAGGTGAAAACACAAACATGTCAGAGTGATTTCATACCGCACCCCACGCCTTCACATCTCATCAGCTGCACACAGAGCGCCAGAAAAACTTCAACCACCCCAACGCCAAGATAAAAAAAACACACACACACTGCAACACACACACACCAGTCCACCCCCACTGCCTGAGTGTGTGTGAGAGAGAGACAAGATTGTGTCTGACTTTGCCCGTTCTCTGTGAACATGATGCTCTGACATACACCTAGTCTTTGTCACGGATCCAAGATAATGCCACATCCAATCGCAATGATCCGTTACATTATGCTGACACACACACACAAACACACACACACACACACACACACTCAAACACACAGCCAGATGAGCCACAATAACTCTATTACACATTAGTAATTTCTGAATGCGTGTCCCCTGCAGCAATTCAGGGCTCAGATCTGCTTCATATCACTCTCCCTCCCTCTCTTTCTGTGTGTATGAGTGTGTGTGTGTAAGTGTGTGTGTGTGTGAGTGTGTGTGTGTAAGTGTGTGTGTCTCTGCACCCTGACCTTGGTTTGAGTGCCACTCAAAAAGAAATAAAGCTAAAACACTATTACAGTAGCAGACAGATAAACTTCAATTTACCCTAAATCCCCTTATTTTACCCCAAATGTAGCTCTACCAGGATTTAGGCCCAATCCCATTTCTCTTTTATACCCCCATCTCTTGTACTCAAGTGTAATCCTTCCCCTTAAAAACAGAATTAGAAGACGAAAAGGTGAAATCCTCCACCCTATTAATTGGGACAAGAATTGGGAACCCGACAGATACAAAAATAGCCATGGAGCGCTAAAGTTCAGCAACCTAACTGCTGCTTAACCTGCTTGGGGGCAGGTGGTACAGCAATTTATTATTATTGTTTATTATTTAATTCCTCTGTGATGGGTAGCTTTTATTATCTTTTATTTTAACTGGAAATTTACCTAGCTAGCTAATGGCTATAAAACATTGAAACTACACATTAAACTATGGTAATGTAGTTGTTGTTATATTTCACACTATAAGGTGTACTTAAAATCCTTTAATTTTCCCAAAAATCGTCATTGCGCCTTAGGTATGAATTTTACCAGTCAGGTATTAAGGAGCAGTAAAGCCACTCCGCTAAAGTACAGCGTTATAAGGTAGTTTCAGCAACGTTTTTCTCCAGCACCGAGGCTTGAGCATCATTAGCATTAGCCGCTAACCGCGCTAAGCGCTAGCTCTTTCGCCGTTCAGAGGAGAGTATATCGGACTGTAGTCTGCGTGTAATCAAGCTACATGGAACAAACTATTCTTAAATAGTGCCCTGGCTTACCGGAGCACTCAGGGTTCCTCAGTGTAGCGCTGTCAGGCGGCATTTACTAGCGCTAAGCGCTGCTAACCATAGCTAGCGTTGCTTATAGTGCGAAACATACAGTAAGATACACTAAGAAAATACAGTAAAAATACACTAAATTTCAGTGATTCTGAGCCCTTTGTTTTGAGTGTGCCTCTGAAAAATGTCAGTTTGAAATCCAAATATCCCTAACACCCCCCCCCCCCCTCCCCACACACAATTTGTTTATTTATCTGTTTATCGTGTAAAGTCAATATAAGGCTTGATACCTGTCTGGTAGAATCCAGCTGGCAGACGTAGATGTTATGGTTCAATCAACGTTGAATCATGTTGATTCAACATCAAAATTTCCGCGTTAGCACAACCATTGAACATTAAATGTTGATTCAACGTAAAATTTTCAATGTTAGCACAACCATTGAACATTAAAAGTTGATTCAACGTTGTTTCAACATTGAAACTACAACATACATTACTTTAGTCATATTTCAACCACATTTCAACATTGAAGGTCGGTTGTGTGCCAGCTGGGAAGTTATTGAACTTGCCTTGCACTTGTTTGTGTACAGCCTGGCAACCAGAGTGAGCTTCACGTCTGTGGAGGAGTGGGCTGAGCATACAACTCACATATGCCCGTCATAATATTTTGTTTCTGAAAAAAAAGTGTGTCCTGCCACTTTTGACTCATCTTGCTATTGTGACACTGTTAGCAAGATGATATATTGCAAAGGTTTAAATAAACATTTAGAAGAGAACTGTAATAGTATAAAAACACACTATGACTATGACTTGCTTGCATGTGCAGAGCAATAAAGCTTCAGTTAAACCTTCATTCCTCATGCAGTCTGTAAAATGCTCATAAGTCATATTTAGCTCATGTTTTTCCTAGCGCTTTGTTTCTGCATGACTTTGCGTGATGTGTTGTTTGTTGTTCTTTAAAACACAGTCGTCTGTCTGGCCTTTCGGTACCTGGCTCCCCAGTGTGGCCTATGCAAGTTGCTTTTAGTGAGCATGTCTTCCTCAGCTATGACTCATCCTATCCCAGGAAATGAAGGTTAAATTAACTGGATATGCTTCCTTTTTTAAACCCTCTTAGGCCCCCCATGGAGTGACCTAACTGAATTTGATGAATTATTTCTTACCCATAGCTCACCCGTGCCATTCAAAGCATCTGTGTGGGTTAATACATTTATTTTGCCTCGAAGATCCTTCACAGATAACAGGTTTACTGAAGAAACTGGTTAAGCTCTTGCAGAAATCTCCGAATACCTCAATGGGTTTCATCAAAGACTATACTTCAGCTCCAGATCGTGAATGAATCATGTTATTTAGAATTTTTGAGTCCTAAAGCATCTTTGTGGGGTCCTAGAATAACATATAGGCCAAGAGGTCATAAGGTTAGAAACAACCATCGGTTTTAAATTATTCAATATTCAATTAGTCACTCAGTGACCTGGATGAAGCACAATTCATTTGGCAAAGGAAAAAAGTATAAAAATAATAATTTCAGTTTTTCAAAGCCCTAAGCAAGGTTTTTTATAAGCAGCCCCTTCTGCATGAACTTGTTGAACCAAAGTATGAACATTTTACACAATTGACATAGAAGTAACACAATACAGGAAGTAGACAAATCATGCACCTAACAACTGAAGATATGCGTAGGGCTCTACTAGCATGTATTATTATCTACCCAACTAACCACAACCACAAAAAACTGATACTGACTCAACAAGAATCCAGAAGCACAGCATACCACTATGTTTATGGTTCAATGCCTCAACTGCCAAGTATTTAGACGTACAGAGAAAATTACCGTATGTTTAGACTATAAGGCACACTTAAAATCCTTAGTGCTCCTTATAATCTGTATGAATTCTACCAGTCAGGATGTAAGGAGCAGTAAAGCCACTCCACTGAAGTGGCGTGTTATAAGGGAGTTTCAGTGAGGTTTCTCCAGTATTAGCATTAGCCGCTAACCGCAGCACTAGCTCTTGTGCCACTCAGAGGCGAGTATATCGGATTATAGCCTGTATGTTTTCCATGTAAAAACAAGCTACATGGGAAGAACAGCTAGCTAATAGGGTTCCTCTGTGTAACACTGTCGGACGGCATTTACTAGCACTAAGCGCTGCTAACCGTAGGTTAACTGCACAAAAATACCGGAAATATAAGCTTACTGTAAGTAGGCTTAAGCGAAGCGCTTTACTCACCCAAATAATCCATTTTCAGAAGAAAAATCTGTGTAGATTAACATCCTTGAGTTTGATTTTGTTAACCTAGGCGCCCAGAGCAGCAAGATCTGCTTGAATTAGAAGGGAAACATGGTGACACCCTTGTTCCTTACTGTTGTCGCTTAAAATGCACCTTATAATCCGGTGCGCCTTATGTATGAAAATAAACCAGAAAATAGACATTCATTGATAGTGGCGCCTTATAACACTGTGTGCTTTATAGTCTGTAAAATATGGTAACCAATACTATGACTAGTACAAAGGTATTCTAAGAACAAACACAACAAACACACTCCTTAGTCTTCCTTTAACCATATTAATTAACAACCAACCTCAAGAGAGCATAGAGAAGAAGATTAATTAAGAAGCAGGACAGCAGGAAAACATGATCTTCTAGGAAGGGATGAGGTCAGCTGACTACCTGAATATACTGAAGGTCGTTATTTCATCAATGGATTTTTTCCATATTCCAAGATGACAATGCAGACCTGATTGAGACCCCCATGAGAATTTTCGGAATGTACTGGAGATGACTTTGGGGAAAAAATTATGCAACTGTGGACAGAAATAAATGTTGTGACATTGCAGAAGCTTGTGGAAATGATGCCACAGCAAATACGTCCTGTAATGAAATCTAAATGTGGCCCGAGAAAATACTAGAGCGTGTGACGTTCTGCAATGTATTTTTGCCATGATGTTTAAATGTAAATATGTAATCGGTTGTGATCGGGCACTTTTTTGAGACACAGATGAAGTTGAGTTTAAACTGTTAAACTGAGTTAGCCTATTATCTCTTTCCCATTACGCTGACTAATCATTGTATTCCTAATATTACACATATTGCAATAGCAAAACTCATCACGATTCTACAAATTTTGTCAAATTGCCCACCCCAAGGCAGAAAGTGCCAATAAACGTAAGTACGGTACCCAATGTGTTTCAAAAGCACAATTTTTGCAAAACCTAGGGACAAGAAAAAACAGCAATCGTGTTATACTGACACATTTACTTGTTTGCAACCAATTTTTAGCCATCTCAACCTAATGTACACTGATGAAACTCATTGAAACATTCATTCAATATGTACAGCTCTGGAAAAAAATAAGAGAGCACTTAAAAATGATGAGTTTCTTTGATTTTACCAAAGGTTTTGAAAACCTCTGGAATATAATCAAGAGGAAGATGGATGATCACAAGCCATCAAACCACCAAGCTGAACTGCTTGATTTTTTGCACCAGGAGTGTAAAGTATAAAGTTATCCAAAAGCAGTGTGTAAGACTGGTGGAGGAGGGGAACATGACGCCAAGATGCATGAAAACTGTGATTAAAAACCAACCAGGGTTATTCCACCAAATATTGATTTCTGAACTCTTAAAAGTTTATGAATATGAACTTCAGCCATTTCTCATTTTTCTGCAAATAAATGCTCTAAATGACAATATATTTATTTGGAATTTGGGAGAAATGTTGTCCGTAGTTTATAGAATAAATCAACAATGTTAATTTTACTCAACATACTTTTACTCACTTTAAACATAAACCTAATCAGAGAAACTGATTCAGAAACTGAAGTGCTCTCTTAATTTCTTTCAGAGCTGTATATACTGGGTGGTCTCTCTTAGTTATTTTCCCTCACCCCCACACAAGAACAAAAAAATGCCCCATCAGGCGTATTCCTTGGGCGCATAGTCCACAAAAAAAGACCCAAACATTCAACCCAACCCATCTCACCCTCCCTTTCTTTCCACCGCACACACACAGACGTACACACCAACACAAACACACACACACTCTTACTGCTGTCACTGCTGCTCTTTAGCTTACTCAATTCCACTTACATAAACAGAAAACACACACACACACACATAGATCAGATCTGGTTGAGCAGGCCCCTGCAGTAGCCCTAGGCTCTGGGATAACAAGATTTGAGAACCAAACTAACATCTTGTTCTGTTCCGTCTCAGCCCAGTTCTGCCAGACTGGTCTTTATATTACAGTCTTAAACCAGTGAGACACACAGTGCCGTCCCTATGGGGTTCATATGAGGACAAACACAACAGTTGATAATTATAATTAACGAGTAAATAAGGCTTAGGGAATACTCTTACCAAGAGCGACATCCAAAGCTAGTTTGTAGAGACCAGCATCAGGAGATACACCAGCTTTGATAATGTTTAGAACCCTAGGAATCATTTTTATCTTAAGTTTAGGAACTCTTCCAAAAGATGAGTCTTCAGTCTGCGTTCAAAGACCGCAAGTGACTCCACTGTTCCAACACCCAATGGAAGTTTGTTCCACCACCTTGGTCGTAGGACAGAGAAGAGTCAGGATGTTTCTGTTTTTTGTGGGTCTTGAGTGATGTTGAATCAAGCCGAGCCATACTGGAAGCTCTAAGAGCTCTTGGTGCCAATCTGGCTTTGACCATTGCCATTAAATAGGAAGGAGATGGCTAATTTTGGCTTTGTTGGCCAGTGGCAGGGTGTTAAATCTGATGTGGGCAGCAATGGGAAACTAGTGGAGGGAACGCCACATGACTAAATTCAGAATTAGCTGCATTGGCTTGGCAGCATGCAGTGGAGGACCAGCTAGAATAGAATTGCAGTAGTCAAGTTTTGAAATGACAAGAGACTGCATAAGCACTTAAGTCACTTCCTGAGAGAGAAATGGTCAAATTCTTTGGATGTTATACAGGAGAAATCTGCATTACCGGGTCAGATTTGCACCTTGCCTCTTAAACAGAATGGAAACTGACACACTGATTGGTTTATTTCATATCACGCCCAAAACACACCCATGATTAATTAAGATAATTAGTAAATCTTTTGCACATTTTGAGCTGTGCAAAGCATAATTTTGGCTCCCTCATGATACCAAAGACACACCGACACGCCCTAAATCCAGCTGCAATTGGCTGCTGTGCTTTAGATCACTAATATGTGTAAAGAACTGTTGGCAACCAAGTGTAGTTGCGTCCCTAAAATCACTCCAACTAAGAACATCAGCTGCATTTCTTGGTTCTTTATAGAGTCTTTCACTATGGAACAACCTTCTATGAGGTCGCCACTGACTGTTGTATGAATGGGATTTCTCACAACATTAATCATGGTGCCCATTTATGGAAAAAGTCACCTCCTTCAACAAAAAGAGCCAATAAACTTCCTGCTTGTTTAGGAAAGTTTTGAGTCAACTATTACAAACTAGTAATATACAATACAATACAATACAATAATTGGTTAGATTGTATCAGTGTTGTAAAATACGTTGTTCAAATAGTAATTAGGCTTTTAGTTTTAGTTTTATTATGGTCCCCAATGAAACCCCAATGATAGAAGGCTGCCAAGATGCCAAGATGGCCGCTGAGTGAACTGACTTTCCTGAAAAGACTTGGTCGGATGCAGCCTAATCTTTGGAACGCAGCTCGAGATTAAGAGAGAGCAAGAAAAAGGCGACATAGCTATGCCCAGTTACGAATTACCCACTAAGACGATAAGATATACACTGTATCACAAATTTTTGTGATTGTGATTGTTTCAGATTTGAGTAGCTCTGTGATTTTCCATTTTGCACTGAAATGTGGGATAATTATGTCCATTGTAATGACACTTTGTTGAAAATCAGACCACTTCTGAGCTTGTATTTTAAGGAATTTGAGTATACTTCATTTTGATTGTTTTATCTGTACTGCAAACAACATGCTCAAAAATGAGTTAGTAGTAGTAAATAATATGCAATTGGATGCACCCTTAATCAGCACGATAAGAGAAAGAGAAGCCAGACATGACGTGGAAAAAGTGGAGCAAAAATGGAGCAGAGATTTTTGCAGATAGCAGCAGAAAGAAAGAAAAATTGGGGGAGAAATTGGGATCAGGAGGAGAAAGAAGGGAAAGCAAGATAGGACAGAGGGAGCAAAAGAGGATGGAGGTAAAAAAAAAAGATTGCAGGTGAGCATAAAATGAATGACAAAAGCTTAAGAGAGGATAATCATGGGTGGTTAAGAGACATAAAGATTTTTATCGACATCAGCAGAAAAGCGAGAGAAAATGAAATGAAGAGTGGAGGAAGGAAGAGAGTGAAGAAGTGGAAAAAAGAGGGACAGCTAAAGAGAGAGGGGGTTGATATAGTCAACAGATCAGGGGAGAAATCAATAGAAAAGAGAGGAAGCAGATTGAAGAGGATGACAGAAAGAGAAAGACAGTAAGCAGATAGAGACAAAAGCAGAGAAAGACAGTAAGCAGATAGAGACAAGATAGAGAACGAGAGAGCAGAGAGAATCCCTAAAAAAAAACAAAAGAGATGTGAAGGTAAGATAAAGACAGAAGTAAAAAGCTAGAGTTTTACATACTATAGAAAAAGGGAGAACAGAAAAGAGGACAGAAAAGAGGGAAATGAGTTTTAAATGAGAAAACAGTCAAAAACAATAATAAAAAGAGGAAAACTGAAACAAAAAATAAATATTAAAAAAATAAAAATATAAAAGATTGAGACAAAGACAGACAAAGAGTGGAATGGAAAAAGAAACAACCAAGGTGGGAGGTTAAGAGAGTTTTATAGGCATCAGCGGAAAAAGAGAAAATTGAAAAAAGGGGATGGGAAAAAGAAAGAAAGAAAGAGAGACCGTGGAAAGAAAGAAAGAAAGAAAGATAAAGTCATTACTACTTAAAAAAGCAAAACAAACAGAAAAGAAGATATGAGAAGGTTTAATAAAGACATAGAGACAAACCAGAGTTTAAAAGGCAACGTCAAAAAAGGAGAGAGAAAATATAAATGAGAGAAAGATATTTTAAAAAAGACAATATATTTAAAAGGAACAGCAGAAATAAAGAGAAATCTAGAAAACAGAATAGAGAGAGAGAGAGCGAGAGAGAGAGAGAGAGAAAAAGAGAGACTTTGGCAGAGTGAGAGAAAAAGGGAGGAGAGACATTTAATCAACCCATTAAAACTCTCTCTCTCTCTCTCACACCCCTGGCTAATGCTAACTTACTGCTAGCCTACACACCCCCAACTCCACACCTCTGAAGAACCCGGTTACTCACTGTCAGTCTGAAGAACCAGCAGAACCAGCAGACTCAACCACCTCACGGCCATCTCCCAGTCAAGGTCCCGTCCCTCTCCCCCTCTTTACTCCTCTTTTTCCTCCTTTTACACTCTTTTCCTCTGCGGGTATGAGGGGAAAAGTTCTCCTCGCCGTGTTGGTAAAGCTGTTGGAGTTGGTTAAAACCGTTAAGTTAAAAAAACAACAACAGCGAGCGTGCTGCGTTTGAAAAAAGACGCGGGAAAACTGCCGCCGCGTGAATGGGCTGCTTATTCCCGGGCTTTTCTGTAAATCCTCTCAGATTAATGCTCCATAAACAGAGTATTACACTGTAAAAGAGAGAGAGAGAAAAAGAGATAGAGAGATGTAGAGAGAGAGAAAGAAAGAGAGAGCACTTCGTTTTCGTGTCCGTGGGGCTCTTCTGCCCCGTGACGTGCCGTCAGACTCGCGGCTCGCGCCAAAAAACAATCGCGCCACGCGCTGGACGGCCGGTCAGTCAACACGCATGCGCTCAAAGAGAGACATATATTGTACATTAAATCAAACACACACTCTCTCTTACACACACACCATCTCTCTCTCTCTCTCTCTCTCTCTCTCTCTCTCTCACTTACTCACTCTCTCACACACACACACACACACACACACTCTCTCTCTTTCTCTCTCTCTTTCTCTCTCTCACAGATACACACACTCTATCTCTCTCTCACACACACACACACACACACACACTCTATCTCTCTCTCACACACACACATACACACACTTTCTCTCACTCCCTCTCTCTCTCACACACACTTCGTCTTTATCACCCCCCTCTCTCTCTCTCACACACACACACACACACACACACACAATCTCTCTCTCTCTCTCACTCACACACAAACACTATCTCTTTCTCACACTCCCTCTCGTGCGCACACACACATTCTCTCTATCACTCTAACACACACACATTATCTCTCTTTCTCTCTCTCTCTCTCTCTCACACACACACACTCTTTTTACACACATACACTTTTCTTTGTTGAATTGTGAATTTACACACACAGTGATTTTTGTGGTAGAGTGGGATCATATGTTATTGGGGACAGTGATAAATTATACTATTTAAGAGTTAATTTCATATTTAATTATACTTCTGAACAAGTATTGCTTTAATTTGAAGTGTTAAGTTAACATGTTTGTAGGGGTTTCCATTGAAACACATTTAAAAAATGTTCAGTTTAACTCTTAGTGTTGAATTTGTGACAGCTATTTTTATGCTGGTAAAATAGCTGG
This sequence comes from Astyanax mexicanus, assembly GCF_023375975.1. Classification (NCBI taxonomy): domain Eukaryota; kingdom Metazoa; phylum Chordata; class Actinopteri; order Characiformes; family Acestrorhamphidae; genus Astyanax; species Astyanax mexicanus. The sequence goes on along the minus strand of NC_064432.1, from coordinate 7,520,765 downwards.
TTATCTAGCACAGTATGTGTTTGTTGCATTTGATTTTGTTTGGGTTGGTCATATTGGTTTACTCATATTGGTTTGGCTTTTTATGCTGGTCAACAAGCTTAGCAATGCTAGTCATTCTGATTGACCAGCTTGGTGAAGCTATGGATGCTGGTCCACCAAACCACCAAACTGTCTACCAAAAGGTCTCCAAAGTAAGACAACCAGAGAACTGATAACATGGGAATGGAGGTCCCATCTTTTACAGCTTATACAGAACTGAAAGGATCTGCTGATAATGTTAGTATTGGTTACAGATAACCACGGGGCACCTTCAGAGGTCTTATGGGGTCCATGCTGTGATGCTGTGATGGGTCACAGCTGTTTTGGTGGCACCCGATCAATACTTGAAGTCCCTATGCACTTTTCACAGAAGTATTTCACAGAAGTATTGATACTTTTTACTTAAATGCAGGTTTAAGCTACTGCACCCACCTCTAGTGTTAATGCATTTTTAATCGTTTTTCCGACTCCCAGGAGAAACCAGGTCGCAGCTTTAAGTGCATGCACTGATAGGGGACACTGATAAAGTGACAGTTTTGGGAAAACACATTTAAAGCTACCATTACTGTCCAGAGTGTCAAGTCTTATGTAGCATGTTGGTTAATTCATGTGGGTTCAGTAATTTATAGGAAACGTATTTGTGCTATATCAGCTACTTTTTTTCTGATGGTGTTCTTCACATGACCTTCAAAATGTTCAAATTGTTGGTCTGGGCTCCCAGTATGGTCAATACTGCTCAGGTAGAGCTGCACAATAGACTAGTGCCACATCACTTGGGCACAGAAAACTTTCCTGAAAAACATCTAGGGGTTATGATTGGCCTTTCTAGCAATACTACCAACAGTACAGTAGCAGGCAGGTAGTGAGGGAGGGAGCTAGCAAGTAGAGCCAAAAAAAGGCAGGTTCAAGTTCATTTTTACAGACATTTTTATTTGCACAGATTTGATATGGTGATTCACATCGATATCAGGATATAAAATACTTCTTTCACACATTCACATTTTTCCTTGCATCAAATGTCCTTGCTGTACTGAATTCAGCCTCCTTGCCGAGGTGTTTGCTGCTTGCATGAAGACACCAAAGTCCTTGTAGGCAAGTCAGTTTTGTCCAGTTCAGCCGCCAACTTTACAACACAACTGGGTATCTCCTCACCACATCATGATTGAACATACATCGTTAGGTGGATCCATCAATGGGAGTCATATATCCCTTCCATCCAAGCCAAGTGGCTGCCTCGCTGTCCGCAACACTGGTGCTGAAACTTGTGAATCAGGATGCAGCACCATGGACAGCGCAGATATATTTCAGTTTGGTTTGGACTTGAATTACATGTTTAAATGGGGGCTACAAACTGGAAAAGACTACATTTGGTTCAACCAAAAGAGGTGGTTCCAATCCAGATCGACTAAACCACAGTTCAGTTCATTCGCAGTGTGAACACGCTTTTTGGATACTCCAGACTCTTAGAGTAATAACAAGCAGTTGAGACATACTATGGCGAATTATTAAGCATTAGTAAAAAAGTGAAATCTAACTCCCTTTCACATGCATGTGTGACACAGCAATATGGGCATAATATGTGAAGCTGCTGTATCTACTGTAACTGTAGATTAACTTTTATTCTGCTGCATGGTATCCAATCACCAGAAATTGGCACAACACCTGGAGAGGCAATTTCTTAATTTGACAACAAAGTGATATCTACAAAAGACTCTTCACTAAAGTGCAGAGTGAATCAAAACTTACTGGACCAGATGTACTGTATACAATTAAACAAACACATGAACTTAGGTTTGAACTAGGTTTGCGTTCTTTAGCTTTATAAGGTTTAGTCACACTTACATTTCATTTTTTATGAACCTAAAATGGTGCTAGAATACTGTCAGTAATACCATTAACTTGCTTTAGCACTGCCACTATGAGTGGGAGGTCGCAGGTTCAAACCCCCGCTCATGCAGCTTTACCATCAAGCTGTCGGCGCTAAGAGGGAGCAAAATTGGCCCTGCTCCTTTCAGGTGGGTAGATGGCGCTCTCTTCCCACATCACTCCTAGGGGAGTCCTGATGAGTTGAGGGTTGGGTAATTGGCCGTGTAAATTGGGGAGAAAATGGGAAAAATTTGAAATAAAATTACAAAAAGAGCTGAAGAGAACCTCTCTTTGAGGGTGGTGCACACACCCAAGAGTAAACGAACGCTTGTGAGGAAGGTAAGTTCTCCGGTCGGTTCTCCTGCTTTAGTCAGGTGTGATACATATTTAAAAAGCAGGAGTGTGTTCTTTCAGAGAGCAGGAGAGTACCTGGTCACTTCTAAAAGCAGAGTCGTGTAGCCAGCCTTCCACATCCACAGAATCCCTAAACCATGTGACACACACACACACACACACACACACACAATATGTCACTGTTATGCAAATTCATTTCATAATCTCTCTCTTTGGTGCATTCGCTCTGACACGCATGCCAACATACCACCGGTGGGGGGAGGATAAAAATATCACAATGATTCACAGAACTCACAGAAGTGTATATCCCTATAATTACATTCATTTTCTTTTGATGTGTTATGAAATTTGAAAAATTTTAGTTTATTACAGTTAAGAAAATGACTAAAGAGTTTGAATTTGACCAAAACGTACAGAAATAATTTATGATATATCACTATAATTCACGATAAGCCATAATATCTATTTATATATATATTTTAAAGTCAATACATTTGAACTGCTACCTTCAGACTGATGATTCATTGGTCACAAATTCATGCACTTGCACTAAACTGCTACAGTGGTATGATTTTTTTTTTTTTTTTACGATTTTCCTTTATAACTCATTGGTTGTTCTATCAGCAATTTAGATTAAATATATCATATAGCATATGTAATATTTGAGACATGAGCAAACCAACTTTAGAGGTGAAAATGCTTTAGGTTTTTTATCTTTATCTAGGTTTGTAATCTGTTCCTTTGGCAGCCATCTTTGCAATGCCAAAAATCTGTTGTTTCCAGTGTCAAAAGTCCAGGCTCCCATCTCTATGAAAAGAAAACATTAAAATACAGGAAATGTGCTACATTGTCTTAAAATGATAACACTTCATTTGTCTTGAGTTATAAATGCAATATTTAAAACTTTCTATGAATGCCTTGTCTAATAGACTCTAAACACAATTATGACATGTTATAACACATTCTTAGGGCATTATAAACATTTCTAATGAATACAGGCTTTGTTTCAAAATGCTATGTTTATTCTATTTGTTTTTATATATATTAGATTTAGGCCTGCCTGTCATGATAATAATTACATGAATGATAAATCGTACAATATGTGGAGAAATGTTTGCTGAACTTGGCCAAAATATCAGCTTTTTAAAAAAAACAGCAGTTTTATTTTAATTATTATATTACTGTATCAGACTTTATCATGTTGTGGGTAAAACTGATGGGGGAAGTTGCCAATGCCTTTTGTCCCCTGGGGGCTGCCGTAGTTTTGAGGTAGGGTTGTTTTGGGAGTAGAGAGAGAGAGTTTTTTTTTTCTTGCTGAGGTGTTCTGATCAGGTGAAGTAAAGTGGAATATTTTGCACTCTTGTCTCGGTTGCTTCTCTTTAATTCCTCCAAGTAACACTAGTACTAGTATGTTTTTTTTAAAGGTAGTATTTTAATGTGTTTTTCTGGTGCGCACCATCTGTATTAGCTTTTCTCGCTTTATTCTCCCACTTCTCACCGCCTGCTTCTCCTGTGTGGCTCCGCGCTCTCGCATCTGCACAGATCTGATTGGCTGATTGAGGAGAGCGTCTGGTGATCTTACAGCACATGTGATTGGTCTGTAAGTTTACTGTGCTGAAATAAAGCACCTAAACCATAAAGACAAAAAAAACGTTCCGCCGCTTTAAATGAACACGGTCAGAATTAAATCCTTCTCAGTAGTTTATCGGTTTGGGTCCGGATTGGACAACGTCTAGGTCCGGATCCGGACCACGGTCCGCCTATTAGTGACCCCTGCTCTAGCAGAACTACTAAACCTGAAAAAAATGAACAAAAGAGTTGAATCAGATTGGTGTGAACAGGAAAATACACAATCGTGCGAAAACGCCGCCCTCCAAAGCCGGAACTGCCCACCTCCGGGTTGAGGTACGGTGACCCAGTTCTGGTAGCGCCTGTTGTTGCTATCTGTATGGCTTCGTGCAGATGTTTCTAAACACACAGTAGCCCGCAGGTGTGCTGGTCACTACAACCAGAAGCACTCGCCAAATACAATGAGCATCCTCACTGGAGCGTGCTGTGTGCACACACAGATGTGTTGCATGGGTTCACACAACACCACTCGCGCATGCACCGCAGAAAAAACACGCATATGCACATGCACGCATACACGCATACACCTGCAGCATAGAAACACATGCACTGAACAAAAATAAAAAATATCTGTTGGCTTTATTTTAATTAAATTCAATCCTAAAGATACAACATTTTAAGTTTATTCAACTTTGCTTTAGGTACGTTTTGTTCACACAACAAAATTGTAATTTAAACAGTGAATAGGCACTCTTGATTGGACAATGAAAATAAAAAACACCTGTCATTTTATTGTGGGAATTTCCGTGGCTAAAATGAACCAGCCTGGTGGCCAATCTTCATTAATTGCACAGTATTGCACCAATAAGAGGTTTTAGACCACAATAATTTATTGTGGTGATGGACATTTCTTGTGGAAACAGTAGAGTTGAGGTGCACATTGAATTCTGCCGTGATTTGATCAGCCAGGGTTTTATGTTTTTTTAAGGATACAATCCGGGTTAGCACCCGAAAAACATCACTTTCAGACTGCTTCATCTTACAGCGTCCACAGTTAATCCTGTTGGATGTGGTTAGTAGGTCCTTCTTGGTGGTTTTGCTGACATTACCCTGGATACCGTGGCTCTTGATACATCACAAAGACTTGCTGTCTTGGTCACAGATGCGCCAGCAAGACGTGCACCGACAATTTGTCCTCTTTTGAACTTTTGGTATGTCACCCATAATGTTGTGTGCATTGCAATATTTTGGGCAGTAAAACTGTGCTCTTACCCTGCTAATTGAACCTTCACACTCTGCTCTTACTGGTGCAATAATGTGCAATTAATGAAGATTGGCCCCCAGGCTACTTCAATTTAGCCATGAAACCTCCCACTCTAAAACGACAGGTGTTTCAGTTTCATTGTCCAACCCCTGTATATATAGAAAAAAAATTGATAGTAACAGAAAGAATCACACAATGCTAATAATACTCATCCTGTTTGACCCTATCACCAAGAGAAACTGCAGCACCACATTAGATTAGCCATCTTTGCTTTGCCAACACAGAGAACAGTTTAAAATGATATTTCAAAATTAGCCTTCTGTCCTTCCATTACTGATTAAATCAGCTCAGCCCCTCACCGGCCACAATATCGTCCAGCGCTGACTTCTGTATGACAGCTCAGATATTACACCATGAATCGTGGGGTAAGGGTTGGGTATTGAGGGTTAGCTCATGCATGCAGAAACACACACACACACACACACACATCAACACCATTTTACACACAATGATGTGTGAGTTTCCGAGCTACGATAATGTGTTTAAACCATAGGTAAACAAAATTGTGACTCTAGTTTGTGAATGTGTGTGTTGATGCCAAATCTAACTGTATTGATACCAAATCTGTTTTACATGACAGATCTGGCTGCAGGCCTGGTGTGTGTGTGTTTATGTTTCTTGCTCTATAGCTATTACTGAAGTTTATGAGGCGGCACTGCTGTTGTGAGGTTTACTGTTGGCTGAATAGAAATTAGCATGTGACCTGACATGTGGTAAAGGGCTTCAAATATACATGCATGAACACACACTTGTTTCAACTATGTGTCTAAAAATTGGGGGATATTCCATATATCCCATAATCAATGTAGGTGTATTTTTGCCAGCGTCACTTGTCTTCACTTTGTTTTTCTTCAGACAATCAGAGGTGGACTTGCTGGTATGTTTTGAATCATTGGCCTGCTGCAGAACCCAAGTACGTTTCATTCTCTCCGCTTTTAGACTTTTTCTGCACTAGAAATGTGCACTCTCTCCGCTTTTAGACTCTTTGGCCCGTTTTTCTGCGCTAGAAATGCGCACTCTCTCCGCTTTTAGACTCTTTGACCCGTTTTCTGTGCTAGAAATGCACACTCTCTCCGCTTTTAGACTCTTTGGCCCGTTTTTCTGCGCTAGAATTGAGCACCCTCTCCGCTTTTAGACTCTTTGCCCCGTTTTTCTGCACTAGAAATGCGCACCCTCTCCGCTTTTAGACTCTTTGGCCCGTTTTTCTGTGCTAGAAATGCACACCCTCTCCTCTTTTAGACTCTCTTTTCTGCACTATGGCCCACGGGCCGTAGTTTGGACACCCCTGCTCTAGACACACATTATGTCCACACACCTTAAAGTGCACCAGGTGCTAAACGTGACAGATGGTTTAGCCTACAGGATCCAGTCCACACCTGCCCTTTCCGTGTAGCATGCATGTGTATATGTGTGTATGTGTGGGTGTGTGTGTGTGTGTGTCAGTTCTATAGAGTGCCAGAAGGTTGTGAGGGGTCACAGAGAGAAGCGAGCCCCCTGGAGTTTTAGCCATGGCCTCTGTTCCCTCAAATGTCAAAGGTCATGCCAGGGTGTCCACCAGTGATTCAGGGTGGAGGGAGGGCAAGGGGGATCACTTCTGCCTGTCGCTGTCAACTGAGCAGACACACACATACACACACACTGAGATTTTCCCTGCCACAGTGCATCAGCATTGACTGTGACAGCAACAGTTTTGACTGAGGGTGACACCCTATAGGCAAAGCACTGCGTATGAAAGTGAGTGTGTGTGTGTGTGTGTGTGTGTGTATCTGTGTGTGTGTGTGTGTGTGTTACACTTTCTGTCTCTGTAAATTTACTGTGAATTTAAGTGCTCATATGTGAAAATGAACATTTCTTAAAAAAAAAAAAACTCAATTTAAGATACAAAAAAACGATTGGAAAAGCATGCCAGCCAAATTTAAGGTGAGTTTAAGTACTTCGTAAAGTCAGACAATATAATTGGTTAAATCCCTTGATATACCGTATTTTTCGGACTATAAGGCGCACCGTATTATAAGACGCACTATCAAAGAACGCCTATTTTCTGCTATTTTTCCATACATAGGGCGCATCGCATTATAAGGCGCGTTAAGTGACACTAGAAAGGGTGCCTATATTAAAGTGAACAGGGGTGGCGCCATGTTTCCCTTCCCCCACCGGGGGTGGTCGCTTGCCGGTGGAGCGTCTCAGTATACAAATCTAACGTTAGCTCTTTCAAAGTCAAACGAGTGCTGGATATTAATCTACACAGATTCCTCTCCTGAAAACTGTTTATTTGGGTGAGTAACGTGCTTCAGTTTATTTACAGTAAGCTTAGATTTCCAGATGTCCACTAAGGCTTGCTGCACCAGCGTTAGCATAGCTATCCGCTAGCACGCTAGCTAGTCACCTAAACTAGTAAAGTTAACCCAAACTTAAACGACAGCGTTACACTGAGTAATCCTGCGTGTTCTGGTAAGACAGTGAGATATTAGCTAGCGATTCGTCCCCCGTAGCTTGTTTTAACACGGTAAACAAGCAGATTACAGGCTGATAAAACTCACCTCTGAGAGAGTTAGCGCTTAGCATCTAGCTAATGCTAGCCAGGCAAAGCAGCACAGACTTACAGGCCGATAACTCACCTCTGAACGGTGAACGCTTAGCGATTAGCATCTAACTCTAATAATACTGCTCCAGCAGTATTAAAAGTGCTAAATTTAGAAAATACTGATCTCTGAACAGTGAAAAAGCTAGCTAGCTAAGCGGTTAGCATCTAGCTAATGCTATTTATTGCTGCTCCAGCCTCGGAGCGGCACGGCTCTGCACGGAGTGTGTGTTTACTGCTCCTTACACCTGACGGGTAAAATTTAGATAATACTGATCTCTGAACAGTGAATAAGCTAGCTAATGCTATTTGCTGCTCCAGCCTCGGAGCTGCACGGCTCTGGACTCTGTATAGCACTGAAACTCTGTATAACGCTGCACGGAGTGTGTGTTTACTGCTCCTTACAACCTGACGAGTAAAATTTAGATAATACTGATCTCAGTGAATAAGCTAGCTAGCTTAGCGGTTAGCATCTAGCTAATGCTATTGCTGCTCAGCCTCGGAGCTGCACGGCTCTGGACTCTGTATAGCACTGAAACTCTCTATAACGCTGCACGGAGTGTGTGTTTACTGCTCCTTACAACCTGACGAGTAAAATCCATACAAAAGGCGCACCGTATTATAAGACGCACTGTCAATTTTTGTGAAAATTTTAAGTGCGCCTTATAGTCCGAAAAATACGGTATTTGTAATAGAACAGAATAGAATATTTACATTTATTCATTTATGCTTCAATTTTAAATCTAGTGCTATTTACCTGTAGACATTGTAACAGACATCGCTTCCCATGAAGTTTCGGTTTCATTTTCTCCAGCATCACAGGAGCTATCAAGGAGATCCAGTGACTTTACATCTGGGATTATCACTGAGAATGCATTTATAACAGCTTGCTGTAAAAAAAGGCTTTGGTTTTAAGCTATTTTTTATTTTTTATAGAAACACTAAGCAGTTAATTAACTAAACGTCAATTTTTCGGCCAAAGACTTTTTACACCAAAGTATTTTTACACCAAAGACTGTGTTTATACGTCAGAGAGAGACCCCATAAATTAACATTCAAACCCCTTAAAAGAGTATTTTTCTACTGTGCTTTTACAGAAGATTTATTCTTTTTTTTTTACATAAAAGACAGAAAAAAACTTTTTTTTTCACAGTGCAGCCTTTTAGTATTATTGGAACAGGATTTTATTACTGGATTATTGTTATCCTACCACTGAAACTCTCCCTCACTGCATTTCAGTTATTCTGTATGATGTAACATGAATTCCAATCTATGCGTTCAACTGTTTAAAAAAGTTGCATTGCTGTGAATTGCTGTATAAACATCAGATTTCAATACCACATGCAGATGTGCCAAAGCAGAATTGAAAATATCAGACTAATTTTTCTTCTATCAGACGTTTTCTTTGCTGTTTTATTGCCACACTGTATCATATTAGATAATAAAAAAATAGATTTGGATACTTTTACATCACATTTAAAAATCGAATTTAAAAATATCTGTGTGGTGTTCACAATCCATGAAGCCCCACACGTTGTAATGTTCATTTCTTCAATATCTCCTCAGGCTACTGTGCACATCTGTTTATGAAGCATAACCAGACTTAGCATATGAACAGAGCATCATAAAAAATGATAAAAGACCAACAGCCAAGTAAGCAACTAGAACAGGGACAACTGAGTAGAATGGTATTATGTTGGCAGTCATGTCCAATATCGTCATCATCATGCTCCCAGCTACGGGAAGACTCCACACACTGCTGTCATAACAATATTTCTTATACCTACCGTTTGCTTCACTTGTTTATTGTGTTGTCAGCTTCAAATCAAACAGAATCATTTTTTAGAGTACCTAAAGAAAAAAGGTAGTCCACTGTATAAGATGATTATGTTCCACCTCATTAATGGTGGTTCCTTGATGACCTTCATTCACAAATCTTATTGCAGGCTTGTTGGGCATGAGAAATCTGGATTTATGGGGACATACATGGTTGTTTTTGACGTTTCTTCATATTTCTCTCTGATTCCAGGCATTGTATTCCAATGTGACAAAGCTTCCGCCAGATGTAGCGTCCAGAAATGACTTCTTCCAGATGTGAGAAATCAATTGTTTTTCTTTTTTTCCCTTTTTTCTCCCCCCTACCCACTCATTAGCACTCCCCCTAACACACCAGGAGGGTGAATACTACTAGCACATGCCTCCTCCGGTACATGTGAAGTCAGCCACCGCCTCTATTTTCGAACTACTTCAGATTCAGCATTGCCGAGTAGCATCACTTTGCGTTCAAAGGGAAGCACAGCAGCGACTCGGTTCTGATACATCAGCTCACAGACGCAGTTCATAAGGCTTTATAAACATGGCTATACATATTTATAAAACTCTATAATTCATCATAGCCATGTTTATTATGCATCATGAACTTTCATGTGATTATAATGCATTAATACCTGTGTTTATAACATTATACGTCAAGACCAAGAAACTCAGTCCCAGCTTGTAGACTTGTATCATGACTAAAACAGCTTCCGACTTATAAACACACCCTCAATAATCCTATAAATATATTTGTAACCACTCATGAATTATACTTCATGAATTTGGTATTAGTTATAGTCAGTTATAATGTATTATAACAGGTCTTTGTGCGCTCTAAGTAAAGTGACAGACTTTCAGACTTCATTGTGGGACTACTGTAGATTTTTAACGATAGATATGTATATCATAAGCACAGCTTATAATGTGTTATGATCACAAGTCATAATGCTTAATAAACATGGCTATAGTGGGTTATGCATTCTTATAAATATTTATAGCCATGTTTATAATACCTTATGAATGCATTATAATATTTTATGAATGTAGTCATAGAGTCTAATAAAGATGACATTCATTAAAAAAAGTGTTACCGAATTTTGTTAGCATACATTTGAGATCAAACAGACATTTTTAGCCTACTTTTGAGTTAAACCTGAAAAGCTTTTAAAATCTATTTCTGCTGCAATTTTCCTTAAAAAACATACTCTTCCATTCATAAAATACTCTTGTGAAAGTTGGTATTCATGCTAATTAAGACAATAATTCTATTTATGCTAACAAGCCCTTGAAACATCAAGTATATATTTTTTTGGCTCATGCAGCGTTAGATAAGATGGTCTCCGTTCCCTTATTGCAGATTAGAAAAGGGGGGCGAGATAAGCATCTATCTCTTCTTGCTTTTGATGAGAAGAGTCTTCAAAGCAGCATGGCTGACAAGTCTTTTGAAAAGAGGATGAAGCTCTTTGCCCATGCTCTAATTCAGCCCACAATGCTGCCTGATAAAGGAGATGCTGGCAGTGATGGAGATTATTACAGACAGAGTGGATAACAATGGCCAACGGCGTTGTCAGCGAAGATTACATCAGCTTAGTGAATGACACCAGCGTATTGGTCCGAACCTCTGCGGTGATCGGATCAAAGTCATGTATGACCGTGATGTAGAATGCTAACTTGAAGCTTCATGAAATTCGCGTTCATGTGAAAGTGCCATGGAATGCATGTACTAAGTATTATCATTGATGTTTGATGTATAAACAGTAAGTAGGTGTTTTTGGTTGGGGCAAAATATGCTCAAGTGCAGTTTTACAAGTCTATTTACAAACGTGTTACTTTGGAACGGCATTGACAGGGCTCTCAAGTTTTTATGTTTGGTGGGAGTGAGATTTTTTTTGGGGGGAGGGGTGTTTCAGAACTTTGGAATCGTACAGTTCTTCACGCCTGACACTCTGTCTGAAACTCCACCCCCCTCTTTGACTAGGTCTGCCTAACAACAGAGCGATCTATGTTCTGATTGGCTCAACGAGAGTTCATTATAATATGCAGCCGATGGATTGGCAAGCGTGAGAAATACCATGTGTGGCGTGTGACTTGAGAACACTGGGCATAGATTAGCTTCGCTTCGTTTAGCCTAGCCTAGCGTGTTGCAGTTCTCAGTTTTGAGCTCTCCCATTGTGCATTTAGCCTTTCTCTAGTCAAACTAGCATTTGATTTGATCTTGATAGTTGCTCCAGCTTGCTTGCTAAACCAGTGCAAGCTAGCTAGTAGCTAGCACTGCACTGTGCTAGCTACTAGCACAGTGCAGTGCTAGTAGCTAGCCTAAAAGACTAAGAGCCCTTAGGGATCTTACACCCTGTGCAAGGGGCTACTTTACACCTCGCCACCAGTTTTTTTTCTCATGGCTTCCACCTGTGTTGCTTAACCTCTTAACACGCCCAATGTCATATTTAATATCTGACTGTGTTTATGAATAATTATAGGTTCAATATAGACATCCAATATGCCATTTTAAAGCTTATTAAGATTTATCTGTATCTCCTTTTAGACAATAAACATTTAGGGCGAAATATGCCTTGTTTATAAAAATTAGGAATCATAATTTTCATATTTGCATTTTTCATACGTCCATATTTGATCCAATGCGGACATGTTATACACCATTCGAACCGCCTGCCCCTCCAGATTACGGAACTGCAAACCGTTTTACTGTGTGTTTAGAGTTTACATCTGTTTGCGTTTAGCTCCAGAGTGAGCTGAGGACACTCCTCACACACACCCAACCCCCTCCAGCGCTTACCTCACACTCTTACCTTCAAAGCGCCTTCGAACTTAAGAAAATCCATCAATCCAGTGGCCAGTAATCCTCATTTATATCCAACCAGTGCTTAAAATAATTTGAGGCAGAAAATGTTTTATATAAACTTTAACGCTTTATTAAACACGTATTATTGGACGCTCCACGACTGCTTGAACTTTTGCACCAGGAGTATAAAGAGCATAAAGTTATCCAAAAGACGTGTGTAAGACTGGTGGAGAAGGAGAACATGTTGCCAAGATGCATGAAAACTGTGATTAAAAACCATCAGGGTTATTTCACCAAATATTGATTTCTGAACTCTTAAAACTAAAATATGAATATGAACTTGTTTTCTTTGAATGATTTGTGGTCTAAAAGCTCTGCATCTTTTTTTGGTATTTCTGTTATTTCAGCCATTTCTCATTTTCTGCAAATCAATGCTCTAAATGACAATATTTTTGGAGTATATATTTGGAATTTGGGAGAAATGTTGTCTGTAGAATAAAACAACAATGTTCATTTTACTCAAACATAAATCTATAAATAGCAAAATCTGAGAAACTGGTTCATAAACTGTAGCGGTCTCTTCATTTTTTCCAGAGCTGTATGTCAATATGTGTTAAACTCATCACTACACCGATTCCACACAGATTGAATTTCCTTTGATTCTTGTAAAAAATAATAAAGGTGAACCTGTCTGTTAGGCTATACAGAAGCCATGCTGTGCACCGTATTAGTTACTTATTAACCTGTCATAAGAGTGACAAGGGGAGTATTTCAGCTCAGATATATACAGAGGCGTCCTCGGGGACGAGCAGGACATACATTAAATGAAAAGCTGGACAGGTTTCAGCCGCTAAAAGGGAAAAGCGGATCACTTATAAATCACTTTGGAGTGGCAGAGAGCGGGACCGGAGCCCCCAGTGTCTGTCCAGCCTTATTACACGGCCCTGAGACTGTGATAAGCTTTAGAAGATCGATAAAGAGAGAGAAAGAGAGAGAGAGAGAGAGAGAGAGAGAGATTGCTTTACAGCTGTTGTATAAAGTGATAACTTTTTAGTAGACAATTACAGCGCTTTGTTTTACTGTATGCAGTGTTATGTTTACACTACAGAAAGTTACACAGAGTATTTTCCCAAAAGTCTTGGGGATTATCAAAATGTTTTCTGCCAAAATTGAGACGAGTATTAATGTTCTTTTTGCTCAGCAGTGGTTTTCTTCTCGGCACTAAAGCAACTGAGGCCTGCAACTCTTTGAATGCTCTAGTGGGGTCTATTGTGACCTCTTGGATGAGTTGTCGCTGCGCTTTTGGAGTACAGTCATTTTGGTCAGCCGGCCACTCCTGGGAAGGTTCACCACTGTTCCACATTTTCACCATTTGTGGATAATAGCTCTTACCGAAAACTTAAAAAAATAGCTTTATAACCTTTTCCAGACTAATAGATCTCAATTACTTTTTTGACTTATTTGTTGCTGAATTTGTTTGGATTTGATTGGCATGATGTCTAGATTTTGAGGATCTTTTGGTCTATTTCACTTTGTCAGTAATCAGGCCTGGGTGTGGTTAGAGAAATTGAACTCGGATGTGATAAAAAAAACACAGTTAAGTAATGTTGGGGGGCAAATGCTTTTTCACACAGGGCCATGTAGGTTTGAATTTTTTATTATTTTTTTATTTAAACTGCATTTTGTGTTTACTCGCGTTGTCTTTGACTGATGTTTAAATCGTCGCTGTCCAATGAAAAAACAAAAAGAAGTGCACTTTTTTTTAAAAGTTATTAATGCCTCGTTTTAAATAGCAGGGCTCTCCGGATTCTAACAAGGTGGTGTGAGAAGCTACTTTAATCCTGGATAACGGTGGAAAAAGCGATTTATTGGCTATAAATTATGCCCCGTGTCACTTGGTCTGAAGGGTGTTTGGACAGACTGTTAAAATCATCAACAATTTATCAAAGGCAAGAACTTTTTATCATGTTTTACTACACCAAAAGTCTATGTTGTCAATTTTACACCAGAGTCTTTGAGTTCTCCTTTAAATCTTGAGTTGAAGAGTTGAAGTAAAGGTGGTGTGTGTTTAAAAGCGCACACACACACACACACACACATATACACCCAGTATTGTAAAGGTTTTAGTTTAGCTTCCTGCGGAGATAAAACAAATGCTAAGCAGTCACTTAGACTCGGGTGTGATGGTGTGCCGAGCAGAGATCAAACAATGACATCAAAAGCATGCAGCAGGCCCTTACACACACACACACACACACACTAACACACACACATGCACACTTAAGGGGGAATGTGTATAGAAATAGATATGACTTATGCAAACAAGGTATTTGGAAAAAGGCAGTTCTTATTAAGGCAGCCTACTCAGACTAATGTGTGTCTGTGTGTGAGTGTGTGTGTGTGTGTGTGTGTGTGTGTGTGTGTGATGGAAGGTCACTCTGACAGCTGGTGATTTGTCTGTATAAATGGCCCGTTGTTCTGAATCCTATTACAGAATCATTGGTCTTGATGTGGCGACTGGTTGGATCAGAGGAACACATACATAATGCATGTCACACACACACACACACACACACACACATATATTTACACACACACACACACTTACACACGACACATACATCAAACGTATTCAGGCCAAGCCTCGCTGCTCACACACACATAACTAACCAGCACGGCTCTACTGACGCCTACATTCATTTACTGGAGGTGAATCACAACAATCACTGTGTATAAATAAGAGCAAGAGGTCAGAGGGCCACTTTATTAGAAACACCTTACTTAGTTCTTCCACACACTGGCCACTTTATTAGAAACACTGCCTTTGTACCACCATTGGCCTCAAAATAGTATGTCTTGGTCTCAATATATTATTTATCGACCTCAACATATTATCTCCTGGCCTCACTATACTGTATCTTCTCAAGGTCTCAATATATATTTTGCCTTGTCCTTAATGTATTATCTAATGGCCTCAGCATATTATATTGTGGCCTCAAAACATTATGTCTTGGCCACAATATATTTTCTGTTGGCCTCAAGATATTATCTCCTGACCTCACTATATCTTCTCAGGGTCTCAATATAATTTTCCTAGTGGCCTCAATGTATCATCTTACAGCCTCAAAATATTATTTCTCAATATATTATCTAGTGGTCTTACTATATTATCATATGGTCTATATTATTGTGTGGGGTCAATATGTTATCTCATGACTTAAAAATATAAAGGGTGTGGCCTCAATATACATATGTCTACATATACATAGCCTTAAAATATTTAATTGTCATCTCAATATATTATTGTGTGGTCTCAGTATATTATCTCATGGCCTTAAAATATTATGATGTGGCCTCAATATAGATATCATTTCATGGTCTTATAAAATTACGTTTTAGCTTCAATATATTATCTAATGGCCTCATCATATATTCTGGCCTTAATACATTATCTCATGGCATCGAAATATAATGATTTGGCCTCAATATACATATTATCTCATGGTCTTTAAATATTATTGCCATCTCAATATATAATCGTGTGGCCTCAATTTATTATTTCATGGTCTCAAAATATTATGTTGTGGCCACAATATACAGTTTTGCTCATGGCCTTAAAATGTTTTGTTGTCTTCTCAATATATTATTGCGTGGCTTTAATATATTATCTTGTGGCCTCAATATACTATTGTGTGTCCTCAAAATATTATCATGTGGCCTCAATATATTATCTCATGGCCTCAAAATATTATCATGTGGCTTCAATATATTATGTCTTGAACTCAATTTGTTTTTGTGTGTCCACTATTATCTGGTGGCTTCATTATATTATATTGTGGCCTCAAGATATTATCTCATTGCCTTAAAATATTATCTTGTGGTCTTAAAATATTATGTATTGGCTTTAATATATTGTCTAGTGGTCTCAACACAATAGCTCTTTAACTAATTAATTATCTTGTGCCCTCAGTATGTTATGTTGTGGAATAAAAATTGTATATCTTGACCTCACTTTATTATACTGTGGCCTTAATATATTATCTCATGGCCTCAAAATGTTATTATATGGCCACAATATACAATATTATGTTGTAGCCTTAATATATTATCTATTTGCCTCAACAAATTATATTATAGTTTATCTTTTGGCCTTAGTGTAATATCTCAAGTGCTTGATATGTTATCACATGGCCACAATATATTGTTTGGGCTTTGAATTCATCATCATCATCATCCTCATTTGGCCTGAGTATATTTTAGTTTGGCTTCAAAATGTTATTTTGTTATCATTATTTGTTATATATTGTGTATCAGTTTATTAATAAGTTACTACACTGCAACATTGTATAATTATTTTTCTTCTTCTTATTATTATTATTATTATTTGTATATTTTATTTATTTATATGATGGCCTGTGGCCTCAATATTTTATTTAGCAGCCACTAGAAACTTTATTTATTGCCTTTGAATATGTTTTTTTGTGGATACATCTTATTAAAAACAGCCGCCTTGCTATCTTATGACTCATACACGTTTTATACGCGTTTACCCATGTGGTGTGTATTTTAAGTGTATTTTCTGCAATATAAGAGTGATATTATGAATAAGCCCTGTGTTTACATTCCGCTCGGTGCTCTGACTGGACTGTCTCAATAATTCAGCCTCCCACTGCTGTCGCTGCAGGTTTGTCTTCAGACTGTTCTTTATTCACTAACGCCCCCGTGCAGAGCGTGGCCAGCCCAGGAAGTGCTTCCTTCCGCACATACGCCCTCATTACCCCTGTGTCACTTCACAGTCTTGTTTTATCTCCTTCCTCTGCTCGACTGGCCTGCCCATGGGTCAGTGTTAATCTGTTGTCTTCCGTCTGGCCAACGGGGGCGTATGGATTTGGGAAAATGGAAATGCACCGTCTCGGAGTTGAGCTGACGAACGTTAAACTCTGCCACACCACCGCACGCAATCCACAGCCGAGTCAAGTCGGGCCGTGTCACTGGGGACACTGTATTTTGTTGTCCTTAACTCTTAATCCCAAAAATACATCGAGAAAAAAACTTAAATTTTTAAATAAATAAGTTTTGCCATTATTTAAAAAGGTTCTGCATTGCATATTAATACACCAGTTCTTTAAGTCATCCAGACTAAAAGAAAAACATGCAAAAAAACAGAATTTGTTTTATATTTTGAATTCTCCAAAGTAGGCACCGCTTGCTTAGATGACACTTTTGGCTCATCGTGGCAAAAGTCAACTGAGAGCATCAGTTGTAAAGTTGTGAAGAGGTAGAGTTCACTGTGGAAGACAGTGAATAGCTCTATTTGAGTTATGTTCTAAATCATTTAATAGAAAGAACTACTCTTTACGACTAAATAAAGGAAAAGTTGCTTTGAAAAATGAAGGTCAGTTAGTCCAAAAAAAAACAAAAACTTTGAAAGTGTTCTCAAGCGCAGCATCAACAATGTTATGATTAAACTGGCACTCATCAGGACTGCCCCAGGAAATAAAAACAAGAGTTACCTCTGCATACCTCTGTTCATAGAGTATTTTGGTTAGCTTAACACTTAAACACTTAAGTTTACTACATGATTCCTTATGTGTTTCTTCATAGTCTGGATGACTTATGTTTAATTAAATGTAAGAAAAAAATAAAAACATTGAATGAGAAGGTATGTTCAAATTTTTGTCTCATACTGCATATGGTGGTCCAGCCATGCAGCTTGCCCAAAGTAGATTTTTTATTTTTTTTGGTCTAAATGCAAAGCAGTCATCTCCCTAAACACACCAACCCCACTGTGAAACATGGTGGTGGCAGCATCATGCTGAGGGGATGTTTTTTTTTTTTTTTTAAACAGGGACAGAGTTGGGAAGCTGGATGGAGCTAAATACAGGGCAATCCTGGAAGAAACCCTGTTGGAGGCTGCAAAAGTTTGAGCTTGAGACTGGGAAGGAGATGAACCTTCCAGCAAGACGATGACCCTAAACATACAGCGCTAAAGAGCTACAGTGGAAGGGTTCCTTAAGTCTTAAAGACCTAAATCCAATTTAGCTTATGTGGCAAGGCAGGTAGACACATGTCTAGCAGTCAATGATCTCTCACCAAGAGGTACACTACCCAAAAGCACGATTTGAGAGTCTTTTTAAAGGCAGCACGAGGAAATCTCCGCCTTAGTATGCATACTGTTGGTGAAAAGTGACTCATATAATCTAATTCGCACTACAGTCACGTATCACAACACACACACGAATATATATCACCCAAACCGTGGCTTTACCTGCAAGATCTCTTCATTAGTATGTGGCGTACAGAGAGCTTCTTCTCATCAGAGCTTTGCTGACACACTCCCTCCTTATCTATCCCTTAGGGAACTGTATTAAGATCATATTTAGATCATATATCAAATCCCTCATCATCCTCTTCCCTGCTGTGATGGGGTTTGGCCTACATCTGCTAAAAGCTTCGAGAAATAGCTTCTATTTGCATGTGGATTGCTGTCAAATACAAGCTATTTGACATATTTGACGCTGCTCATCATAGCTTGGACTCAGAGAATCAGAGAGAGCTGGTATAAGCATGGTTATTACTCCCCATGAATTCATTTTCATCTCCAGCTTCTCGCTGAATTTGACTCGCAAGTTTAGCAAGAATGTAAAATGAGACCGATTTCCATGTCGTTTATCTCTAAAACACAGCTTTAAAAGCCTGCAGAGATACAGAGAGAAGCATATTGGTCCCATTTAAGCTTTAAAAATGGGTTACTGTAATCAAAACTCATAAAGATATTATGACACATGAGCCAATGATTGATGACTGCTGACTTTCTCACCACAGTGCTTGGTGGGCTACATTCAGACTGCAGAAAATGTGTTTCAAATCTAATTTTCTTCGCAAATTGAATTGTTTTGTAGGTATTATGTTCCAAATTATGCCACAACGAGTTCTAAATCTGCATTATGATTAGCTTAGAGACATTCTGGGAGTTTCACTATTGCACCATAGTGCCAATATTGAATTTGGCAAAGCACTCTGATGCTTTACCACATACACAAGTAACCCAAAGCAATTGAATTATTATTAAATTATAACCAATGTTAGGATTGTACAAGTAAAAGACTGCCACAGTAAATTACATTTGTTAAAGTCTTGCTGAGTCACACATTTATTAGCTTGCTCAACTACAATCCCCATAAAACCCAAAAACTCTTCTTCTTCAGAAAAAAAATGTCACATGCCATCAGTGAGTTTGTATAAACACCTTTTTCAAATTAGTTTTTCTGTCCTTTGTTGGAGCCATGCCATGCGGCAGTTCCTTTAATTGCCTTAAAATTTTGGAGCTACAACAAACCACAGTGAGAGCCATTTATCCACAAACAGTGAAAACATAGAACAGTGGTGAACCTTCCCAGGAGTGGCCTGCTGGCCAAAATTAACCCAAGAGCACAGTGAGGACTCATCCAAGACCCCACAACAACATCCAAAGAACTGCAGGCCTCACTTGCCTTAGTTAAGGTCAGTGTTCATGGCTTCTCAATAAGAAAGAGACTGGACAACAATGGCCTGCAAGACAAAAAACACTGCTGAGCAAAAAGAAAATTAAGGCTCGTCTCAACTTTTGCCAGAAAACATCTTGATGATCCACAAGACTTTTGGGAAAACTTTTTGGAAGGTTTGTGTCTCATTACATCTGAACATCATACCTACAGTAAAACATGGTGGTGGTAGTATAATAGTCTGGGGTTGTTTAGCTGCTTTAATACCTGTAAGACTTGCTTTGATAAATGGAATCATGAATTCCGCTGTCAACCAAAAAGTCCTGAAGGAGAATGTCCGGCCATCTGTTCGTGACAACAAGCTGAAAGGTACTTGGGTTCTGCAGCAGGACAATGATCCAAAACATGCCAGCAAGTCCACCTCTGAATGGCTAAGGAAAAACAAAGTAAAGACTTTGGAGTGGCCTAGTCAAAGTCCAGACCTGGATCCTATTAAGATGCTGTAGCATCACTTTAAAAAAGTTTAAAAAGGTGGTTCAAGCTGGAA
The DNA here is from genome assembly GCF_023375975.1 of Astyanax mexicanus. NCBI lineage: Eukaryota > Metazoa > Chordata > Actinopteri > Characiformes > Acestrorhamphidae > Astyanax > Astyanax mexicanus. The sequence continues at coordinate 7,500,386 of NC_064432.1, read as the reverse complement.
AACTGTCCAATGTGACTGAATTACTACAATTCTGCCAAAACGAGTGGACCAAAATTCGTCCACACCACTGTGAAAGACAACCAGTTATTAGGCTTATGGGTAAACACTTTTTCACACGGTAGGTTTGGATTATTTTTCCTCCCTTTTCTAATAAAAACCTTCATTTAAAAACTACATTTTGTGTTTAATTTGACTAATATCCAAATCCAAATGTTTAATGAGCTTAATGAAGCATTTAAAGTGACAAACATGCAAAAAAAATAAGAAATAATAAAGTGGAAAAACACTTTTCAAACCACTGTAAATGAAGTATATTTAACTCTTCGTGCTAGGGTTCAATTTTTGATCGTCCTGAGACCAAAAAACGACTAATTTTCGGATAATATCATCATTACAAATAGAAATGCATGATTTTTTTAAAGAACAATAATATGCAATAACTTGGTTGACATTCTGGCTCTTATGGCATGACCTCTAAAAACAAACAAAAACTGCTTGGAAAAGTACGTCTCACTCTTCTGATTAAACACACACACACACACACACACAATCCACATCAGAGCTATCAAAGTGTTTTATCCATTGCAAAGAGAGTCTGTACACTCACTGATGAGAGAGCCAATTAAACAGAGCTTTAAGAGTCTAAACGAGGCTTGTTAACCTAATGAGCTTATTATTATTCATGAAAGAAACACATGCGCGCGCACGCACACACACACACACACACACGCACACACACACACACACACACACACACTCTGTCTCTTATGCGTCTGATGTAGGAAAGTGTTTGATTTAAAGGCTGCTGCATGGTTTGCCTCTGTGCTCAGAATATCAACCATTTCTGATTCTCTCTCACCCATAAGAGCGTCATTAAGAGCTCTAATTTACATAAACAGCTGTAAAGTTGATTAATCAATTAACTCACTCCTGATCATCCAGGGGCTCAGCGAGGGGCTCAGAATGGAGTGAGCACTCCAAACTCAGGAGAAGTGAGAAGCAGCATTTCTCTCATTTAACATTCAACATTCCTCACCATAAGAAACCACGAGACAGAGGGAAAAATAGAGAGAGAGAGAGAAAGGGAGAGAGAATACAAGATGGAGGTAAATTAAAAAATAAAAAGGAAAAAAAGATAGAAAGGTGGAACATATGAAAGCAGAAACATAAACTGATAGGAGTATAAAGAAAAAAGAATGAAAGGAATTAAAAAGTAATAAAACAAAAGTATAAAAAGAAAAGGAGAAAATTTAAAAGATGGAAACATAAAAAAGTAAAAAGAAAGAAAACAGAATAAAATTAAATAACATGATGCAGAAAAAAACAAAGAAAGAAAGAACAAAATGAGAACAAACGAAAAGGTCAAAAGAAAGAATAAAATAGAAAAAAGAGAAACCAATTAAAGGAAAATTTGTTTTCAAATATATTATATATAAATTAGAAAGAGAAAAAAAGAAATGAAGAAAAGATAAGGAAAGGAATTAGAAAATAAGAAATAAGTAGAAATAAAGGATGATAAAAAATAATTAGAAAAAAAGACAAAGAAAGAAAGAAAGATAGAGGGAAAAAAACAAAAGAAAATACAAAGGGAAAAAAACAGAATGAAAGAAAGAAAATTAAAAAGAAAAAGAGATAAAAAGAGGAAAATCTAAAAAGAAATTAGAAATAAAAAAATAAGGAAAAAAAATAAAACGAAAATAGAACGAAAGCATGAATGAGAAATAAATAAGGAGAAAGACATGAGAAAAATCTAAATAAATAAAGAAAGAAAAATAAGGAATTAACAAAGTAAAAATAAAGGTGAATAATAAAAAGAAGGAAATAAAAGAAAGTAAATTACGTAGAAATTGTAAAACCTATTATTAAAGAAAGCATAAGAAAATAAATGATTCAAATTACAAATGAAAAATAAGAGAAACAAAGTAACAAAAGAAAGAAAGAGAATGAGAGAGATTTTCTTCAGCACCTTAAGAAATTCCTGTTTCAGCTGAAGTGTGTGATTCTGCACTTAATGACTTAATGTGACCAGATTCTGTATTCAACAAGAAGAGAGAGAGAACGAGAGAGATAGATAGAGAGAGAGAGAGAGAGAGAGAGAGAGAGAGAGAGAGAGAGATAGAAAGAAAGAGGGGATGAGATTGAGTCAGGAAGGTGTTTTATCAGAAATGGCTGCTACATCATAAATCACTTTGGGAGAGTGCTCTCTCTGACAGCACGCTTCACTGAAACTACACACTCGACCTCGGCAGAGTTCAGCTTCCTCTTACCATTGAGATGTACAGCTGGAGTGTGTGTGTGTGTGTGTGTGTGTGTGTGTTGGGGTTATAGGTGGCGCTGCAGGGCTGGGGCTGGTAAAGGCCTGTAGCTGGTACAGTCTTGTATGCCGAGGGGCCGAGACGTGGTCTTATATAACGCTGGATGTTGACTCAGCCTCTCTCTCTCTCAGTGCTGTATGAGCTCAGTTCTGCAGCCCTGGGTGGACTTACGTTTCATTAGCGCTTTTCTGCTCTTTCGTCCACACTCTGTCCATCTCCACTGGTCTGAAGGCCTGCAGACAGAAGCTTCTGAGGACTTAAATCCCCTCTCCATAGATGGTTAGCTACATATCTCTGTCTAGCGTTTGCAGTGACTCACACAAAGTCACTCCTAATGATTATATTAATAGTCATTATGCTAGTCATGCTAGCCTTAGAGGTTCCGTCTGAGGTCTGGAAGTTTAACCCTCAACTTTGATCTGACATCAACCTGAAAAAGAAAGAAATGAGAATAAAAAGGAAAAGCTCAAAAGAAATAATAAAATAGAAAAAAAGAAGCAAATTAAAGGAAAAGTGTTTTTTAAATATATAATATAGAAATTAGAAAGAGAAAAGAAGAAATGAAGAAAAGATAAGAAAAGTAATAAGTAATAAGCAATATGCAGAAAGAAAGAAAGAAAATGAAGAAAGTAAAGAGAAAGAAAGAAAGAAAGAAAGAAAGAAAGAAAGAAAGAAAGAAAGAAAGAAAGAAAGGAAAAAACTAAGGAAAAATAAACAGAATGATAGAAAGAAAATGCAAATGTATGTTAATGCATCAGGGTGGCAATAGGAACAGACATAAAAAAAAAAAAAAAATATATATATATATATATATATATATATATATATATATTATGTCTGTTCAGGGTGGCAATAGGAACAGACATAAATATATATATAAACATGGGGGAAAGAATTACAACCAGACATAATATATATATATATATATATATATATATATATATATATATATACATATATATATTTATATATATATATATATATATATATATATATATATATATATATATATATATATGTCTGGTTGTAATTCTTTCCCCCATGTTTATTTATTAACTTTGTATTAATGTTAATTAATGTTAATGTTAATGTAAAAAAAAAACACACACACACAAAAAGATACCTAGAACATGGAAATAAAAAGTAAATGGAAAGCATATAATAAATAATTAAAGCAGAAACACAGCGGAGTAAACACATGCATCGGTTACTCTAGAATTGTAAACTGTAAGGAATTCATAATATTTATAAAGCACATTAAGTTTTTTTCTAGTTTAATTTATTTAATTTAATAATAGTTAATAATGTATATTAATGCAAATTAATATTTAATTTTGAGACTTTGAATATAGATATGAATCATTTTTTTTCCAAAGCATTTAGGATATTTATAACACTTCTTTTATTTAGGATATTTGTAACACTTCTATTATATTTGATTATATTTAATCTATAAAAATACATAAATTATATAAATAAATGATTATTAATATTGTTTATTGTTATTAATTATTAATATTTTATATTTCAAATATATATAAAATAAATAATAATTATTAATAGAATAGTTTTACTGTAGTGATTAATAAAATGTTTATTTAATTTCAGTGTAATAAATGTGGGTGAGGTGTGGAGGGGGTACTAGAGTGAGCTGGTCTAAACCAGTCTAAACCGGTGTGATCTGGTTTGACCTGGTGCAGACTGGTCTAATTAATGGCTGTGGGAGTGAAAAGACAAGCAAACCGCATAGTTAACTATACAGAAGGTGAGACTTTTTTTTAAGAAAAAAAAGTACATTATATGTATCAAATATTTAATGATTTTATATGATAAATTGTTCATACAGAGTTTTATAATACAACAGAATTTGGTGTAGCTAATTAGTTAGCTAGCTTTAGCTGGTTAGCTGATGTTATTCCCCTCACTGTGCGTCCACACCGAACGCGACGCGAGCGACAAAGCAGCCGGAAGTCATTCATTTTCAATGAGAGCGAGCGACACTGGGCGACGGGCAGCGACGCGACGCGGCGCGGCGCGACGCGGGCGGTTTGAGCGATGCGAGAGAGTTGACGAGAGCTCAACTTTATGCAAATGAGCAGTGACGCGCGGCGGCGACTACCAATCAGAAACAGATTCTCATATGTCCGGTGTCCGGCCTGAAATCGCTGATCTGATTTTCTGTTCCTACTGAAGATTTATTCCGCTCGCAAAATGGAGGTTTTGAGAGGGGTTTAGTATTTATGTAGTACAGTTTCCCTCCATTTGTTTCGTTTTTTGAGGGAACACTGCTTATTGGTTAAAAGAAATCAGCAGATTCAGTGCCAGCTTTTTGTGTTCAGAGCAGAGGGCTTACCTCATTCATTGAAAGCCAGGTTTAACACATTTTACATTAATAAATGTTTTAACACATAAGGAGATTAAAAGATAATCATTTTTATGCATATGACGTGCATTTTAAATAATGCGAAACGTTTGTACGAGTGTATAATGTTTTAGAATTGTGTAGACAGGCTGTTTCTGTATTCTTGCTGTCTGAGTGCCTGTGTTTGGAAACGCCCACCAGACAGCTCGTTGAGTGAGACACGCCCCCAAGCGACTCATCGCCTGCTGCACAGCGTTCGGTGTGGACGTACAGTCAGAGGAGAGCTCTATTGTTAGCTACCTAGCTAGTTAGTTAGGTAAGTTAGCTAACTAGCTAAAGAGATGTGTTTGCTGGGGAAGCTAGCTAGTTAGCTAAAAAAAACTATCTTAGCCTTTAGAATTTAACAGTTTGCTTAGCTATTTGTGTAATGTTAAATTATAAGGGCTGAGGTTGGTTTATGATTTGTTTTATTCACTTTTTAGTTAGTTTAGCTAAGTTAGTTTGGTTACCTAGCTTCGTACTTAATGCTAGTTATCTAGCTAGCTTAGCTAGTTAGCTAAATAGATTGTGCTTGCTGAGGTAGCTAGCTAGCTAACTAGAGCTAACGCTAACTAACCTAGTTAACTAACTTACCTGAGTTTTTTTTCTTAGCCCTCAGAGTTTAACAGTTTGCTTAGCCATTTTGTCCCTTACATTACTTTTTTTTACACTTTAAGTAGTTTTGAAGTAGTTGGTACTTTTATACTTTTATTTGAGTAAAAAGCTTGAGTTGATACTTTAACTGTTACAGAAGTAACTTATTTTAAACTGTAGTAAGTTATCTATAAGTCTGCCTGAGTAATGAACATTAATATGTCTGATATATTTGCTGAATTTTTTACAGCTTTATCATGTTTTTTTTTTTATCATTTTACAACATTCTGAATATTTAATCAATATTTTTACTGTTTTACCATGTTTATTATTTTAGCCTGTTTTTATTTATTATTTCAGATATAGAACACTGTCTCTACCAAAATCAAACCTATGAAAATGTAATGTTTTTAATATCAAGATTATTGATACGTGAGTTGTTAATTCACAGTTTTTATCTGCACCATTATGAAAACTGATAATTTTTATATTTATTAGATACTATTTACATTTACCATTAACTACTTTATGACTTAGTAGTAAGTTAATAGTAGTTATAATACTCATTATATTGGAAAAATAGCACTGTAAAATAGTGCTACGTTAATGACATTTTTAGTTCAGTTATTTAGCTACTTTGACAACTTTACATGTTATTAATAGACAACGTTTTAAATGAATATGCTGAAATAAGTATGATAATTAATTCCTAATTATTCATGATTGTTTTTTAGGTCCAGGTAGACAACCAAAGAAGCTACTTAAAGCAAAGAGCAAGAAGTGTGTGAAAGCCAAGCCAACCTCATGCGGTAAGTGGGCCTTTTTTTTTTTTTTTTTACTAAAAACGCCTATTTTATATTTAAGTCCAAATGTAGTTCTCTATCCTGTAAAAACATTTTGTAAGTTTAATATATAAAACATATATAGCAACACTGCTTGTCATTGTTACACAAACAGTAACATACTGTATACTTGTAACATGGAGGAGGAGGCAGGATGCAAGTGCAAGTCTTTTTTATTATCCATATTTAAACTAACAAAGAAAGGAACACTAGGGAGTATAAAAAGAAAAGGTAACTAAAACAAAACACTATGAAACAGAGGATAAACTAAAATACTGAACCAAACAAGCAAACTAAGCAAACAAAGAAACAAACTAAATAAAGCAAACCTGAGACACTGAGGACAAACAACACAACAGGTCTGAGGCTAAACAAAACATTTAAACACGATCTGGAAAGATTAACGAACACGGTCAAACAAAAAGCGCGACAGAGAACAATGGATCACATGAGGTATTTATACACAGGCACACACTAGGGACACCTGTGGAAGTAATGAGGGGGCGGAGTTACAAATGAGACACAAGGGGACAACACCATAGACTGTATATAAAGATGGACGCCGTGTCGCCGTTCCCATTCATTCAATGAAAATGAAGAGACCAGAGTCTGCGCAGTAGAGACCAGAGGAGAGAGAAAGGCTGTGGAGAGACCGCCTACTCATTTAAATAACCCCGCCCCTGAGGGCTGCCTCGCGGTCCCCGACTGCAGAGCGGGGTGGAGCGGAGCTGACGGTCTGTTATTGGTCCCGCCCATAAGCAGCCCTTTTACCGTAACCACACCTTTTTTGAATAGAGCCGAATAAAGTTTTAAAAACCGAATTCTGTGGGGATATAACAATTTGACAATATAAGCAGAGGTTACACTAGCTGTTGCATTTAAATAATGGAGGTAGAATTACAGTATATTAGAAAAAAACGTGATTGAAAGTTGTCTGTTTTGCCATTGAAACCTATGGGGATGGGTGGAGTTACACAGCTTTCTGCAGCCAAACAGCAGGGGGCGCCTGACCTGTGGTGGCTTCACTTTTAAGAGACGATGCTCTGTCCAGCTATATACAGTCTATGGACAACACTAATGGCTTGGGCAGGGCTAGGGCGGGGCTAGGGCGGAGACAGAACAATAACAAAACAATACCATGTGCTCAAAAAAGCACATGGCTGGAAACACAAGACAGGAAAACAGGGCAGGAGCACAGAAAACCAAAAGAGGGAAAAACACAGGACAGACACAGGCTAATATGTGACAATACTATGTTAGTATACAGTTGCCTGCAAAAATATTTTCTACATCATTTTACAACCACAAATGCAATTTGTTTTCTTGAGATTTTAAGTATTAGACCAACACAAAATAGCACATGATTGTAAAGTGGAAGAAAAATTATGGTTTTCAAACTTTTATTAAATACAAATCTGAACAGTGTGACATGCAAAAGTATTCAGCCCCTATATCAATACACTTAGTACAGTCACCTTTCACTGCAATTACAGCTGCAAGACTATGTTATTATGGTTTGTCTTGCACAAAACCTTTTATAACCAAAGAAGTGTTCTTTCTGTGTTTCTCACTACAAGAATCCTCTGAGCAACTTCATCCCCAGTGCCATCAGCTTTTTACCACGTTAACCATGTTTATCTGCATCCGTTTTAGTTTTGGGCAGATACTTGAAAATCTGCCATTGGTACCGATAATGGACCAAGTGATATCGGCACATTCCTAATGATTGTCAACTGAAGATAATCATATGTCTAGTCGTCCTGTTGAACTGAACCCATCTGAACTTAGTGAAACCCTTATGTAATGCTGATCATTTTTATATTTATTGGATACTATTTACATTTACCATGAACTAATTTATGATTTAGCAGTATGTTAATAGTAGTTGTAATACTTTACAACTTTACATGTTATTAATAGACAACGTTTTAAATGAATATGCTGAAATAAGTATGATAATTAATTCCTAATTATTCATTGTTGGTTTTCAGGTCCAGGAAGACAACTAGAGAAGCTACTTAAAGCAAAGAGCAAGAAGTGTGTGAAAGCCAAGCCAACCTCATGCGGTAAGTGGGCCTTTTTTTTTTTTTTTACTAAAAACGCCTATTTTATATTTAAGTCCAAATGTAGTTCTCTATTCTGTAAAAACATTTTGTAAGTTTAATATATAAAACATATATAGCAACACTGCATGTCATTGTTACACAAACAGTAACATAATATATACTATGTTAGTGTACAGTGGCTTGCAAAAATATTCTTGAACTTTTCCATGTCATTTTACAACAACAAATATTATTTGTTTTATTGAGATTTTAAGTATTAGACCAACACAAAGTAGCACATAATTGTAAAGTGGAAGAAAATTCTTATGGTTTTCAAACTTTCATTAAATAAAAATCTGAAGAGTGTGACATGCAAAAGTATTCAGCCCCCTATATCAATACACTTAGTAGAGCCACCTTTCACTGCAATTACAGCTGCAGGTCTTTTGGGGTTTATCTATCAGTTTGGGCAGACTTTGACTGGGCCATTCTAACACATGAATATTCTTTGATCTAAACCATTCCACTGTAGCTCTGTCTGTATGTTTAGGTCCATTGTCTTGCTGGAAGGTGAATCTCCTTCCCAGTTTCAAGTCTTTTCCAGCCTCCAACAGGTTTTCTTCCAGGATTACCCTGTATTTAGCTTCATCCATCTTCCCATCAACTCTGACCAGCTTTCCTGTCCCTGCTCCTCTACATGATGCTGCCACCACCATGTTTCACAGTGGGGATGGTGTGTTCAGGGTGATGAGCAGTGTTAATTTTTCGCCACTTTCCGTTTCTTTTCTTGTGGCAAAGTTCAAATGGCACTTATATCTTTCTTTCAACAATGGTTTTCTTCTTGCCATTCTTCATAAAGGCCAGATTTGTGGAGTGTACCACTTATAGGTGTCCTGCAGTTTTCTGCAGCTTCTTCAGAGTGACCATGGGCCTCTTGGCTGCCTCTCTGATCAGTGCTCTTCTTGCTCGATCTGTCAGTTTGGGTGGACGGCCATGTCTTGGATGGAACAATGCTGCTTAGGATGCTCAAAGCTTGGGATATGTTTTTACAACCTAAATTTCTTCACAACCTCATCTCCGACCTGTCTGGTGAGTTCCATGGTCTTCATGATGCTGTTTGTTTATTAGTGTTCTCTAACAAACCACTGAAGCCTTCACAGAACAGGTATTTATATTTATACTGAGATTAAATTACACACATCTGAAGTCTATTAACTAATTTAGTGACTTCTGAAAAGAAATTGATTGCACTGGATTTTATTTAAAGGTTTTAGGGTAAAGGGGTATTAATACTTATGCAAGCCACTGTATTACATAGCATTGACAGTGTAAATTTTATATGGTACACTTCAGGTATTTAAGATGTTTTATTAAATGTTTTTAATAAAATAATAAAAATAATATTTTATTTAAATAACAAAAATATACCATTTTGGGATCACAAAATCATGTGTTTTGAAGTAATGTAATTTATTCAGTTATACCAATTTTTTTTTTCTTTAAAATTGATGACCACTGTTGAAAGTTTTGAATTAATAATTTGCCTGGGAGTGGACATAAAAGGTAGGTGTTTCTAATAAAGTGGCCAGTGAGTGGACGTACAAGGTAGGTGATTTTAATGAAGTGGCCATTGAGTGGACGTACAAGGTAGGTGTTTCTAATAATGCGGCCATTGATTGGACGTACAAGGTAGGTGTTTTAAATAATGCAGCCAGTGATTGGACGTACAAGGTAGGTGTTTAATAATGTGGCCAGTGATTGGACGTACATGGTAGGTGTTTTTAATAATGCAGCCAAGGATTGGACGTACAAGGTAGGTGTTTAATAATGTGGCCAGTGATTGGACGTACAAGGTAGGTGTTTTTAATAATGCAGCCAGTGATTGGACGTACATGGTAGGTGTTTTTAATAATGCAGCCAGTGATTGGACGTACATGGTAGGTGTTTTTAATAATGCAGCCAAGGATTGGACGTACAAGGTAGGTGTTTAATAATGTGGCCAGTGATTGGACGTAAAGCGTAATTTTCAATAAAATCAATTTATTCATAGTTTGGATTTTAACAAGGCGCTCAGTCTTTGCTGAGAATAAAAAACATCTCCATGACATGGTAATGATAAAATACTTCCATTGGCATCTTATCTGAACACAAAACATTTTGTCAGACTCCAGACAGGCTGGTTGTATTCACAGAGCCCGTACAGATGCTTTAAACTTTTTTATTTGTAATAGTGATGAAAATCCGGCATTTTCTGGTGAACCGAGATCAGTGGGCTCAAAACACTAAGGAAGCCAACTCTTTCAGCATTTTACCAGTATTTTTCAGCATAGTACCACTTCTGCCTGTTAATTTTTTTTTAAGATCTCTACTGTTCATTTAAAATGCAAGCTTACTGTGAAAACAGTGATGTCATTCACAGAGAGACCGATTCTTAAACAAACATATCCTGCACCACAAATGGCAAGTTTATTCAAAACCGCATTTATGTTGGATCTCCAATACTGTGGCTAACAGCAAGATGAATCTCATATTCACACAAAATATGTTGCATGTTGATGTATATTAAACCTTAGCAGGTAAAATATTGAATATAATGGTGAATAGTGGTGTATATAAAAGTAAACAGAGTGTATCTAATGGTAGAAAGTGTATACAATAGTATTTAGGGATGCATTGTTGGCTGCATTGTCTATAATGGTGTCTAGTGGTCTTCCAGCCACTAGAGGGAGACCATGCTTCACCATTCGCAAAAATCAGGCTGGCTGATTACACCTGGTCAGTGCATTTATAAGGAATGAGTTTTGATTTTGTTCAGGTCACACTGTTGGCTGACAGCTTTCCTAGTTTGTTTGAAAACAATAAAGTCTTTGTTTGAAAGATAATAAAAAAGAGATCTCAAGCCCCCTTGAGTGTTCTCCCCTAAGGCTGTTCTCTGTTTCCCCCCTCTTGGTCTCCAGAATATACTCGTTTTCCTTTTCCAGAGTATCTGTTTTTCAGTTACTCAATACAAACCGAGTGCCTTCGGTTTGTTTTTTGGCATCTTTTTTCTCGTTTTTCCGCCTTTTTTCTTTCTTCTTTGTTCTCCTCAAATAAACTCCCCACACTGTCGCAAGCACAACACAACACCCTAAGCCTAAAGCCAACTCCAGCTATTTTGTATTTATTTTGTCTGTTGTAATTTGTCTGCACTTGAGTCCACCCTGGTGGACATAGCAACAATCCAAAGAGAATTCTTTATCAGTCGTTGACAGTCTTCAAGGCACCCTGTTAAGGTAGTGTTATTGTAAGCAGGACAGTGAAAGTAGTAGAAACAAACGTATTTTTACATTATTTGGAGAATTTAAAGCAATACAATTGGAGAAATAGACACAAAGTGAGGGAATTCACAATTTTTAAAAAAATATCTGGATATGTATGGATGGCCCTGAACAAATACCTTGTTTTTAGGGATTATTATTTGTACAATGCTGTCATGCATTTTGTTAACTAAATAGTTAATTATCTTAACTATTCAATTTTAAGAACAGGTTTCTGATCCAAACTGTTCTTAGAGTTATTGTAAAACTGTCTCGGACTGCATGCATTATAACTGTTTGGCGTAACAACTTTATGTTAGGGACTTTTTAATGGTTCAGAGGTTAAGAAACGTGTGTATTACACTTCATCCAATTTAACCAAAAGTTTTTTACTTTATAAAAATATTTTACACATTTAAGATGTAAAAAACAAGAATCGAGCCCTAAAGCTCAATCCCAGAATGAAACAAATTGTACTAAAACAAATAAATAATCAGTGTGAAAATCATTATATATGATATATAGTCCTGCATACAGTTTTAACAATTAAGACCACAATAACCCATTTCTGCTGCCCTGCCCAGGTGTCTATGTGCTAGCCTGGTTAATCCATAACATCACTAACATCAGTAAAACTGAGCTGGATTTTCTTTTCGAAGCTGTACATGAGACATGTGAAATAATATGTTAAGACATGTGAAGTGGCCAGAATAATTCCTGCAAAATGCGACCCAACACCCTAGTTTTAAGAATAATTATATTAGGCTTAGCAGGGATGGTCGGTCCAGCGCACTGGTAGCACAATATTTTTTATTAGACACAATATTTTATTCCTTCTCAACTTAGAAATGCTTAAAGGTGTATACGGATGTAAAGTGATTCATATGTGGTAAGAGATAAACTATAACAGCGTGTAGTAATTTATGAAGGCTTTAAGATTGTATATCATGGTGTATAGGGATGTGTAACTGCATAAGGATTGAATATAATGGTGATATATATTATATAAGTACTTGAATTTGACCTTGGATAAGCCCTGTATGGAGTGCTTTTGATTTTGTTGACTGGTGTAGCTCATTCCCTCACCATTATGACTTGCTTGCTCTGAGATTCGAAAGACGACCTTGTCCAGGCAAAACCTTCTGTTTCTATGATTGGAACTTGAATTGCTTGATCTTTCCATTTATTTTATGTATTAATAGATTTGTATGTAAAATCCGATATATTTGCAATATAAGAAAGCAAAGCATGTCCACACATACAGGCCCTCAGGGTCTAAAGAGAGTTGAAACTGATATGCACTAGAAGAAACACAGTTAGTATGTCTGTTCACTGAAATGCTTTGAGGGTTCCACATGTTCATGCTGGGATGGCCCCACTGTCTAGCTCACTGAAGCATGCATGTTGGCCCTTGAGTCATATTCATGTCACCAGTGCGTCTTCTGGGGAAAGGAAAGTGTTTGATTCTACCCTCCCTGACTCTGCTCAAGTTACTGCCTGTCACTCACAGCTCCCAGCAGAATATTTAGACATGTAGACAGATAAGCTGAATCAGGCATGTTCAACCAGGAACAACAGACTGTGCACTGCAGATGAGACCTATGGAACAATATCAATAGGTCATCTACATGAGCTGGTTATGGTTATTCAATTTGTGGAATTGTTTACCTTGAAAAAAACTAGTTAAAGTAGTATAAAAATGTTAGTTCACAGATCAACATAAGCTATGAAAGCTTGTGAAGCAGGTCTGCTATCCCTCCCTAGCTGAAATCGAGATTTTGAGATCGGTTCTACCATTGTGTTTCACTGTCTATTGTGTCTCTTGAGTTTGACTAACTGTTGTCCCGCCATGTCTCAAATAAAATTTAAATTTTGTTTGTTTTAGTGCTGAGCTTGAAAAATGCACCATGGCGAAAAGTGAAAAGTCTGAAAATTTGTTGGCATTAGGTTGATTCCCAGTATGTAGTGGTCACAAAATAACTTAAGAGGTTTTGTGGAATGTATGCCTCAAAGAATCAGAGCTCTTTAAATGGCATGAAATGGACCTAGTAATATTAGGCATGCAGTTTTTATGTTATGGCTAACTGAACTTTACATAGAAAGTGGTACTTTTACTGTAAAGTGTGTCCCTCATTTGTTTAAATGTATGTACTTTTGAATAATTATAAGCTATCACTTTAAAATAACACATGCAGTCGTGTCGGGTCTGTGGCTCTCTGGTTTGGGGGCAGATTGCATAAGCTGGACACTAGCGAGTCTCTGTGACAGGCTGACCCAAGTCATAATAAGACACACAGGGCCCTTAAGACTTGCCCTGCTACTGATAGACACACACACACACACACGCACACACACATAGAGTCTCCCTTCCCTGGCCATGGTGCTCATTACTGCCACAGCATTACTTTAAGCAGAGATGGTAAGTAACAAAGTATAAGTAGTTTGTTACTGTACTACATATTTATAAAAGGCTCATTAATTACATTACTTATTTTGAATTGAACGTTTTTCTTAACAGTTTCCTTTAAGCAGCTAATTGCGGGTGCTGTCGTTAGTGAATCTGCTTTACGCTGTATTATTTTTTAACTAAACAGCTAAATGTGTTCTTGCATCTCTACATTTATTTAGCCTAGACCAACAATACAACAATACTCTTCAAGAAGTGAGTGAAATGTTCAATATTCAGGTGATGAGCTTCCTAGAAGTGCCTCCTGTGATTGTGTGAGGAAGTTATGTCAGTGTGTGGTGCATTCTGGGTATCGAAGTCTGAAGGCTGAAGATCATAGGTAGAGCTGAGTTAGGGAGAGACAGGAGTGCCTTCGTCACGTGTGACAGTTTTCATGTTTTATCTAAATAAACAACACTAACTGAAGTAAATCTTTTGCCAATTTTCTGGATATGATGCTGCAGTTCTAGCATAAAACAATGTTTGTTATCAGTTGTGTCATAGTTGTGTGTCCCTCTATACCTTACATAAAAAAGTTTCATACAGAATTAGTTACACTCAAGAAATTAGACACCCTATCATGCGGTAGACTGGACAAAGCCCACACCATCAGTTGTGAATGAATCTGCAACTTAGCAACAAGCACTCAGCTCTGCTCATTACAGTGATATAATTTGTTGCTAGGCACAGTGAAATACATATGAATAAACTCACATGTCTTGTACTGTGTAGCTTCCATAATTTTTCCACTAACTAATGTAGTTCATTAACAGTAGGATATGGTTACCAAGCAACGTAAATATGAGGGATTATACCATGAGCAGCACAATACCTTCATACAAGCTTCAAGGCCAGAATGAACTCATGAATGTCTCTCCACTCAGGGAAAATCCCACATTTTAGCTCTTCACTTAACTCCAGCTGATTATGCATGAGAAGATGAACAGTCTGAATGCAAACAGAACAGTAAGAGATAACGTGTAAAGAAAGGAAATTATAGTATGTGAACCATTTTCAACATGTATGGCAGGAGGATGAGACTGGTATAGCGATACTCCTTAGCCTGCTACTTTTCCCACAATATTATTTAAACTGAAACTTTAACACCTGATATTCTCACATAATGGCTAATAACTTAGGGTTTCACACGGGTAAAATAATAATACTGTTTGTACCACTGCGTGGGCCGCACATATACAACAAATTGTTCATATAAATAATTCTAAGCAGATTTTTCCAGCAGAAATTACAGTAATAGCACGATGATAGAAGCAACAGCGATACTTTAAATTTTTGTAAAAGGCTTTATTTTTTCCCATGATTATGCAAACGAAACAGATGTAAAGGAAATCTTATCATTGGCTAACCATTATCTATCATTCATTATAAATCATTTACATAGTTTCTGATAACACATTCCAACTCAATATATATGTAAACTTAAAAAGGCTTATTGAATGCTGATGCTAATTCTTTCTGTTGTTGTTGTTAAGTGTGCCGGAGTGTGTGTAGCACTAAGGCTTGGGACTGACATTTTTTTTTTTTTTGCACAGCTTGCTGTAGACTTCAACAGGAAGTAGACTTTCAGGTTGTAGTGCAGGGTGCAGGCAGTGATTTGGGCGTGCCTGTAAACACTAATGTGTAAATAGCATTGACAAAAGAGCAGTGCTGCATTAAAACAAGCAAATAAACTAAATGTGACAGAAAATTTGTGTACATGTTTGGGGCTATAGTCCTGAAAGCCCAGGCCAGATGATGCTTCTGGTGTGTAGGAGTGTTATATTTTAGTACTAACGGTATTAATCAAATTAACTAAATCTTATATATCCTCCCTCACATACTGTAACCATCTCAATTTTTTTTTTCAGTTTACAGCAGCTCTTTACACAGCCCTGATAGAAGAACAGCATAAAGCATTTATATATACAAATATATTTATCCAGAATAATTTAACCTTTTTTTTTTTTTTTACTAACCTTTTACATTTAATTTAATGTTAAGTTGTTATATTAGGGTTCCATTTTAAAGACAGGGTTTGTGATGGTATATATGATTTATTAGACAGGAGATTTGCTGCAGGACAACACAATTATTTGATGAAGACAGTAATGAGGTGGTTTGATATGTGGTTAGTAGAGGATGGTTTCTTGTAAATTTCTATGCACAGTTTTATTCCGTTTTTATTTGAATTTATGGCTTTCAAAAGACAATCAATTGTTTAAATTAAGCTAAAATAACATCAATTAACAGGTAATCAGTAATCTGTAAAGGATTGTTTTTATACATATAAAACTGAATTGTGTGCTAAAGTTTGTTAAATCGTTTCCACTTGAGTGGGCAGAACATGAACAGACTAATGCAAAAGCAGGCAGAATAGATTTATATATGGTTTAACCAATTTTACAGCCTAAAGAACTCATTGTTTTATAAACAAGACAATAAATAGCACTGACAGACACTTTAAGTGTAGTAAAATTCATTTAAAAATCCAAAGCTCATTGAAAACTTAGAGCTGTCAAATAAGAGGCCCTTTTTTCCAGTGAAGTCCTCGTCTGTTGAGCTGTTGAGCTCAACAAGCCGTGAATGAATAAGAAACAAAGAGGACTCCAAGCGTGAGGTTTAGATTTGAGCAATATTCTATTTTGTTTAGAAGGGAATGGGGGTGGGTGGGGATCTGAAATGCTAAAAACTGTCGCTCTCTGAAGATTTGCAGAACAGCAGTGCCACAGCTCAACTCACAAAACACTCCCTGAGAGTCAGATAGCAATATAATAATAATAATAATAATAATAATAATAATAATGATAATAGCAACTGTAAATGAAGGCTTCTGTTCATTTCAGTATTTGATTGAACATCTCAATTGCTCAATATGTGTTGTCAGACCCATTCTAACCAATGCACTTGGCAGGTTTAAGTTTCCTCATTGCTGACATAACTTACCTAGTTCCTGAAAGAAATTATATTACCTATAGAATAGGACTCTCAGGAGCTGATGAACATAAACCTACTGACACTGTCTTATCTGCAATGATGGTGGTCCATCCAATACTTTTGGAATAAGTTGGAGAGTTGGGGATGAGATCTGGTTGGTGGTGATCATCCAACATCCTTACCAATGCTCCCTCTTGTCACCAAGGGTGCTTTTACACCTGAAAGTCCCGACCGTGGTCCGAACCAAGGTTCATGCTTTATATACATTGTATATATTTGGTGCGCTTATTTTTTTTGTTTTCACGCTGCAGTTTAGTGAAGCGCACCAAAGACCTTTGTGTGATACTCCTACATCCTTTCATCATCATTTACGTATCGATGCATTTTCCTTAACTTGACGCTGATTGGTTTTAGAAGGACATGCGTCTGACGTTGACGTGTTGACAATTCAGCGGGTGGTTCATTCAATGAAAAGCCTTTCCAGGATAAGGATATAAAATGAATTAACAGATTCATTTCGTCTCCATAGTAGCGCTGCTATTGTGGTTTTTATACCAGCAGCAGCATCTTCAGGTACAGTACTCTAGGTTAGTTCAAATTCGCCAAACGAACGTACTCGTCCTGAAGCAGCTGTATCCACGTCTCATTTTTCATCCTGCTTTTCCGGTTGAGTAACGCCTGCTCAGCTTCCTGTAATTGGTCTGAAAGTTCGAACCATCCAGAAAAGCGCTTTCACACTGCAGGCGAATCGTACCATGGTTCAGAAGATCCGGACCGAGACCACCTCTCTTGGTCGGACTAAAATCTGGTCCTTTGGTCCGGCCCCTTTCACACCTGCTACTTTGGTTCGGACCAAACTGAAAAGTCCAAAAGCTGATTACATTCAGTGGAAAGACGGAGCATTAGTGAGATCAGGTCCCCACAGCGATGATCCAAAATCAAGCATTCACTGGACAATAGAGACAGTAGAGACAAATAAAACCAAACAACTATGAATGAACTGGTGTTCCTATACTTCTGACAGTGTAGTGTATCTACAATTGATGAGTGTTTTAACTTGTATAAACATGTATGTGTTTAGAGAGGGTGGTGATTTAAGACTTCATGTAAATGTACTCTGTCCTGTTCATTCCTGTTCTTGTGATGTTGCTACAGCCAGACGAATTATGAGAGTCCTTTAGCCTAAACATGTGAAATAATAAAAACAATATGATATTCATATAACTTTTGACTTCTTTCTGTAATATTTAAACAATACAATACTTAAACTTTTACTTTTAGTACTTAAGTAGAACATTTTAGAATAAACTACTTGTAATACTTAAATAAACTTTGAATACTTTAGTACTTCTACTTAGGTATGATGCATAAAGAACACTTGAGCTTTTACTCAAGTCACTTTTTTGACAGAGTACTTGTACTTTTATTCAAGTCTGGGTCTCTAGTACTTTATATTTGTCTAAATATTGTATATCATAGCATAGTTTTGTGACACTGTACATTTAAATATTGTATACTTTTACCGGACTCTTTTTTCTCAGGAGTTGTACTGGATAGTGTTGCTGTCATCTCAGCGTGGTGTTTGTTAAGCTAGCTGTAGAGAACGGGGCGGGTTTAACTTGTATAAGCTTATAGCCTAGCACCTGTTTACTCTTTCACTTCATGGCCCATTTCAGTTTACTTTCTGTTGTGCAGTTCATGTTGTGCAGCAGATGTTTGAGAGAAGAAAGGGTAAAAGCTATTCGGCTAGGGTTTACTTTAAGCCTAAAACAGATATCTGTTAATTTCCTTGACCTTAGCATCCTCTCTTGACAAATTGTAGTCAGTCCTCTGTGAATACAGATGCATTATGCATGCAGAGCAAAGCTAGATATGTCTCAAGATTCTAAATAATATTTTGCACCTCTTGTATGAATTTAATCCTGGTTTAAATGAACCCTAGTGACCTTTAGGCAGTCAGAATTACCTAACAAATTTCCTTGCTGATAGTATTTCAGTAATGCTATATGGAAAGTATAAAGCAGGCCTGCGAAATATAGAGAGAATGGCGTCTTATCATTTCTGAATAATTAATCCTCAGAATGTTCTTTGAAAAAAGAGATGCTGAGCGGTTTGAACTATTAGAGCTTACAGAACTGTCCTTCTGTCCTCCTGTAAAAATTCAGTCATCAGCACTGCGGGTTTCCTTTAAGTCTGTGGTTCAGCTGCATTGTAGGGCCAAGTGAGGCCTATGGCGGAGCTGCGCAGTGAGGCTGAAGGCTTAATGAGCTTGTCCTGTGGAGATTCCTTCAGCTGCTCCGATAATAAGAATTATTTAGGCTTTTATAACACAGTTCAAGGTCAGGTCACACTGCTCTCTTAAAAATAAAGGTACTACAAAGACCCTTAGGGCAGTTGTTGAGAGTGTTCATTGAGATAATTATTGTAAAATATTAATATAAATATGTAAGTATATGTAATATCAATCCTCCAACATCTCAATTAAAAAAATCATCTATTTTATAAATTCAAAATATATTCAAACGTGATTGGTCATGTTTGCTTTGAAACTAACTAAAATACTTCAACCATACTGACTTTACTGATAAAAACCAAAGCTTTTTAAATGATAAAATGTTACAATAATGCCCTCTGCTGGAAAAAACCTCCAATTACACAAAGTTAAAGCCAACTTTAAGAAAGCCAGGTCAGTTGGGCTATGTTGTTGTGTCTTGGATAATGAGAAAGACTGACCAAATCAAAATATAATAAATACATCAATGCAAAGCTTTCAATTTAATTTTACAACTTGTAGTAATGTAGTATTTCTTCTGCAATGAGCAGGAGTTTAAACATCCACAATTACACAGTTAAAAAGTTACAGAAAAAAATAAGAGACCACTATAAAATAATCATGTTTTTATTTTATTATTTTGGGTATATGATTGAGTAAAATAAATATGTGTTTTATTTTATGAAATACTGACAACATTTCTCCCAACTTTCAAATACAAATATTGTTATTCAGAGCATTTATTTGCAGAAAGTGAGACATGGTCAAAATAATGAAAAAGATACAGTGCTTTCACACCTCATATAAGCTGTTAGTATGTCGCCTTCTGATGGTTAAATCTTTAAATTAAACAGCAGTAAAATTCAAGGTTTTCATTCATTAATTTCCCCTAGCATACAAAAGGTTACAAAATAATGTGAGGGAAATACAGAGATAATTTGAGATAAAAATTGTTTTCCCTTATACAGGGGAAGAATACACAGTTTGTATACCATGAGTTTATACGAAGTTCCAGAATTCCGCTCTTTGTCTATATGTTTTCTGGCTGACTTTGTTTATTATTTTATACTAAGAGTTTCCTTTTTCACACCTCCCAAAAAATAATTTGTTTGGTCTCTTCTGATAGTACCTTGATATCAGCTTGGGCTGAAGAGTCACCGTTTGTTTTATTGTAAATAATCTTCCGGACAATGGAATGGCTAATGTCATATTGTTCTGAGATCCTTTTACATCCCTTTAAATACCTCCTCTTCTTTTTCAATTGCCGTTGATATAACTTTACCTGGTAGCATCATAGCACATTCAGAGGCAAGTGCTGCGACCCAGCTCTGATACATCAGCTAACAGATGCCTGTGCTGACGACATTACATTGGGAGTAATGTGAGGAGAGAGTGCCATCTACCCATCCAGAGAGAACATGTCCCGTTGTGCTCTCTCAGACTCCGGCTGCTGATGGCAAAGGGCAATGCCTGGGATTTGAACCCACGATCCCTGGATCGTAGTGGCAGCGGCTTAGTCTGCTTAATCACTCAGAGCCCAACTCAGAGTCCAACTATTAGAGGTTAGATCGGGCCCAAAAAATCCAACCCGACCCAGCCCGAGCCCATGCATGTTCTGCCCGAGCCTGACCCGACCCGAACCATAAACTGTCATTATGAGCCCGAGCCGACCCGTCCCATAAACTGGTTGTTTTCGGGCTGTTTGAATGAGCGAAATATGATCAGAATTAAGCTAATAACACTGTAACATAGAAGCATAGAACTATTATTTAATTAAAATGATTTTTAAGAACAGCTAAACACAGTGCTGCAGGTCAAACGCGGAGGATTTGCGTGTTCTGATGTGAGCTGCTCACAGGTAAAGGTTCTCTTTTATCTCCTCGTGCTCATATTCTAGTCCCATACATAATTCTGCAGCTTTCTCTGTGTTTTCTGTCGGATTTTGTGGCTAGCGCCAGCGCTTACAACACCGCGGACCGCGAGGTGCCGAATCCGCTACTGAATCCGACTCCCGCTTTGCGGACAGAATCGGCGCAACACCCCCTGCTGTACAACCGCGGGAGTGATAACAGCTTATAAATAAAATAGTTTAGTTTCACTTTCAGTTTTCGTTATTTTCGTTATTTTATTTAAAAATACAAATATAATTAAAAAACAGATGCCTACATCTCAGACTATTTTCTGGAGCCCGACCCGACCCTGCCCGAGGAATGTGGTGGGAAATCTCGACCCGATTTCTGGTCGGGCCTCGGGTCAGGTCGGGTTCGGGCAGAGAATCTAAGCTCTACCAACTATTGATGCTGTACTTTCATGGCCTATAAACACAGTAGTTTCAATACACTGGAAGCCAACCAGTGCCCCTAGTGGTTGGGCATCACTTTTGCATGTGCTGGCACACAAAGCATTAGGTTACTTTGATATATATTGAAAAATTAAAGAAATTATCATGTATATTAAACGTGAACAGTTTTTTCTTTTTTAGGTTTTTTTTTTACTTATTAACTTTCAGCCTGCTGAAATAACCCAGCACAGAGTAGGATGATTCCTGGGGCAGATGTTTCTGTATGCCCTTCAGCCTCTGAGCGGACTCCAATTCTCCAGCTTTTTCAAGTCGGGGAATCAAGAAGTCTAGATGTCGAAGGGTGAAGGCGGAGTCTGGTTTTAGTGCACAGTCACACAGTTTGATGATTGCCTGGCAGGCATTTTTCACTGAGTTCCTCTGTTGTTTTTCATTCTCATCCAGGAGCACTTTCAGGCTTCTTTCCACGTTGGTCATTTCTTCTTTCTTGCTCAGCTTTTCTTGGTGCTTTGTGACCACATGTTGGTATTTCTCGCTGTCATATGTAACATTTTTTTTTTCAGTATGCAACGTCCTCTTCAGGTCTGCAAATGTGACTGTTTCGTTTTTTTCAAAAGTTTTGTATTTCTTGCCCTCTCTGACATGTTTGGAGGTGTAACACCCACACGCGGTGCAGTAATCTTTCTTCATTACCTCACAGCTCCTGGCACTATTGGCAATCATGATGCAATAGAGATGGCAGTTCTCCTGACACTCGCTGCAGGCTGTCACTTTGCGATTGAACCATAAGCCTCGAGTGATGGGCACCTTCTTTTTGTAAACTTTCTTGATAGAGAAAGGAAAATTTTCATCCATCATAATCTTTTCTTTGTACATTTGCAGCGCTAGCTGAATCATAGTCAGTTCAATCAATTTTTGCTCAGTGAACTTAATGTGTTCCTTCAAACTCTGAACACAGGCCTCAAGCTGCATGCGCTCCTTCAGAACGCTGAGAGTCAGAGTTAAGCTTTTACTCTGCTGTGATTTCAGGAATTCAAAAAACTCCTCCAGACTGCTTTCTCCCATTTCCCAAGATGATTTGAACACACGCTGATATTTGGCTGTGTGTTTCTCAGGCTGACGGTTGTTGAATAGGAAGTGAACAGGTTCGTTCTCAGCGTCGCGGCAGGAGGGGATCTTTTCTTTCTCAACAGCTTCCAGAACATCTTTAGGTGGACCTCCATCTGAGTATGTAATAAAAAGGACTACATTCTCTCCTATGTCTTTACCAAATAAGGAGAGAATTGCATCAAAGATGTAACGCTGTCTCTCTGAGATTCTGTTCTGAGATGCTTTCAACACAAGACACACAGCATCCAGACTCTTCACTCCAGTGTCATGTAGAAACAGTTTATACAGATTTGTCGGGATTTCCATGTCCTTTTCCATTCCCCTGGTGTCTCCATATCCTGGAGTGTCGATGATGGAGAGAGAGAAGGATTTCTGTTCAGAGAAGATCTCATACACAGTGATCTCAGATGTTTTAGATTCAGTTTGACCTGTCTTTTGTTCTTCTGTGATCTCAAACCACACATTATCCTCAAACTTCACCCCCAGATAGTAATTGGACATGGTGTTGATCAGAGTGGTCTTGCCTGTTCCAGTTTCTCCCACTAGCAGGATCGTTTTGTTTAGTTTGGTAGGATGTTTCTGTCCAAATGTCCACCTTCTGATTTTGTCACACTCATCTAGAGTAAATTTTTGTGTGTGTAGACGCCGCAGTGCTGGTGGACCAGAGCTGAGTTCATGACTTTTCTCAGTTAAATCATTTACCAGGGATTGTAGCCTGCAAAAGAAAAGGGAAGAATTTATAATTGTTTGCACATGCCCCTAACTGAGGTAACTAGTTTATAGTTGGTATAGTTATTTGTTATTAAAAAATCTTATCATTAAAATGCAGTAGAGAAAGTCAATTCAAACCATGTATAATGTGTTTATACACTGTAAGCTCTGATAAGTTGAATTTACTTAAAAAAAATTGAGGAAACCGGTTGCCTTAAAAAAGTTAAGTAATGGGTAATGAAAACTTGAGTTAGCATAACTTAAAACATCAAGTTATTACAACTAAAGCAAAAGTTGATTTAACTTTTTTTATTTTTGTTATACTGTAAGACTGCATCAATTGAGTTTACTTTAAAAAATTGAGGAAACCAGTTGCCTTAAAAAAATTAAGTAATGGGTCATGAAAACTTAGCATAACTTAAAACATCAAGTTATGACAACTGAAGGGGAACTTTTAACTTTTTTTTAACTCTTTATATTGTAAGACCGGATAAGTTGAGTTTACTTAAGCTTTTTAAGGCAGCCGGTTTGCTCAATTTTTTTTTTTAATAATAGGGAATAAAAACTTGAGTTTGCATAAATTAAAACATCAAGTTATCACAACTAAAGGAAAACTTGATTTATTTGTAAGGTAGCCCAGGGGGAATCACTACTACACACTGATGGTGAGTGTTAGTCAGAAACTGTTGGACACACCCAGTATGCAGATAGATTGTAACAGGAGCCAATGAAAAAGAAACTGCCAATGGAAACAGACTAAACTCAGTTATTATATGTTGTTACAAACTCAAAGATCTCAATTTGAATAGTACAGTATTTGTGCCTACAAATGTTCAACTAACTCAAAATAGTTGGGTATTGTTTAGAAATATCCAATTTTATGTAACACAGACTCAAATCATTTGAGTTCAAACAACATATGGGTTTACAGTGTAGTACATGCAGTACATTGTACCCTAACATTAAATATGAGCGTGTGTTAAAACACTGGATATTAGAGTGAATATAACGTAGATATAATGGTATAGATATAAAGGTTTACTTGTTTTCTTAATATGTCAACACACAACCATAAATGTCCAAATAGATGGCAAGACGTTAGGACACTTCGATTCTTCACAATTATTCCTCTTGGGCATTGGTTTCACCAACTAGAATTCTCCTCAACTGCTGAATGATGATACTCCACAGCTGGTGGATGTTAGACACCTTGTGCTTCTCCATCTTTCACTTGTGGATGCCCAACAGGTGCTCGATTGGGTTTAGGTCTGGAGACATACTTGGCAAGTCCAACAGCTTAACCTTCTGTCTTCTTGGAGGTGTGTTTGAGGTTGTAACCGAGTTGGAAAACTCCATGTATTTTGTTCTGTATTAATGTTAATAATTCAGAATTGCACTGACAATCCCATACCATGACAGACTCTTGCATTTAGATTTGTTGCTGGTAACTAATTGGTCTAATTGGTCCTTTTTTAAGCACCATGTAATCACAGATTACATTCACATTTCAGTAACTTTCTTACACATTAGTTTTCAGATTGGGGTTGTAGCAGCTGCTTGAGCTTTGGGGGAATTGTGTGATTCCACATTTTTCACTCTTTCAAGTGACTTTGATCATGAAATTTGATCTTTTGAACAATGCAGCATGACTTATGTCTAGCTCTAGCTCCTTTCAAATGTATCAAGACTAATCTAATCTAATTTCCCTGCCTGTTGAAATAGTTCCTATCAAATATTTTGCAGAAGAGTCTCTTAGGGGTGCAGGAAAAAATCGATTGGAGCTTGAATCGAGATTCGTACATTGAACGATTCAGAATCGATTCTCATTTTCAAAAAAATCGTGTTTTTTGGGTGAAGCTACTGTCACGCTGAGCTTTTTAACTGTCCTGTGGAGCTCTTTAACTGTTAAAAAGCTCCGTGCGACAGTAGGTAAGCTCTGCGGTACAGTTAAAAAGCCCTGTGCGCCTGCCTCTCCCAATTAGGCAACGGGTGTTATGCTAGATGCTAAAATCTAGTGTATTTAGTATCTTCTCTGCTTGTTACATAATTATAGCCTATCTAACGTTCCACTCTTGACCTTGTGGCTGTGCTACATTTCTGAGACTTTTCCAGTTTTAACAATGTCTTCCTTTTAGAAATGAATTCAGGATTAGTCAACCATGCTAGAAATTAGCCATTCATTATTGTGGCACTGTCACTATGTTGAAAAAGATTTAATACAGTAAGCAATCTAAGTTTATTGTTTAAAATAAATGTTCTATTTGTTTACATTGTTTAAATTGTCAATTTTTTTGTCTTCTCACATAATTAAAACGAAATGTATAGGCCATTTGAATTGACAAATCATTCTAGAATCGAAAACCGTTTCTGAATCGAATCATGACCCCAAAAAACGGAATCGAATTAGTCAGAATAATGTAATAGAGAAAACACATCCAGTGCTTAAGCCGTTTTGTAGTTTCTGTAGTTAAGCAGTTCTGCAGACAGAAATGGTTAGACTTGTTGGAGCTAACAGAAAGGCTACAGTATTTTTTGGTAACTGCTCTGAACAATTGTGGTGAGAAGAAAAGCAATGAGCAGAATGCACAACATGTCCATCAACAAAAGAAAACATCAGCAGGGTGCACACAGTGTTTCTAGTAAAATGCACAGAATAGAATTATATAACCTAGAGTGAATATGTTTTAAAATAGATATGTTAGACCACATTTGACAATTAGTAACTAATGTACCAATCTGACACATTGAAGATGATATATGCTGTATGTACACTGTACACTCACCTGCCAGACATGTTGATGGAGCCCAAATCACACAAGATGGACACCACTCAGTGACCTGCTTAATGAAGTAAAATTGTAAGGTCAGGAAAACAGTAACATTTGTAAGATTAAATGGTTTAGGATGTACATAAATTTATTCAGACCATTTTGAGTAAAACAGTCCATTCTCATGCTGTACTTCATTTTGAGCGTCTCCAATAGATTAACTACAGATCCCTACATTCTTTACTATTGAACCTTATTCTCAAGAGGGCTGTGGTTATTGTTATGCTGAGGGTTATCTTTAGGTTGTGGGTAGAAGTACATTCAGGATTAGGTTTAGGTGTACAACCTGCCTCCAGTCCACACTCTCATGCACCAGTTTATTAAGCTAAAATATCTGAACTTACTAGTTGTAAGTCAAATGCCAATGTCTTATTGACTTGTCCATGTAAAGCTGTAAAACAAAATCTCTTTCTAAATCAGTTTCAATGAAACTACATGTTTCATTTTGTACCCTACTTCTAACACACCTGATTCAGCTCATCAGCTGATTAACAAACCCTTCCTAAGTTTAAGGAAGGGCAATAGACAATGAATCACAAAAACATGTAAGGAAATAGATATTTCTGGACCACGATGAGGAACCATTGGTTTAAGTGTTTTTTGTTATCATTGGGAGACCCCAAGATTTGGCCACAGAGATGAAACAACTGAATTTTTCTTTAAGCCAACATTCAACAGCAGCAGCGCATTACACAGGACTCAACGTGCAGTACATTACATGACAGTGGTACATTAAACACACATGACAGTAAATAAGCAATAATTAATATACAATGCTACCAAACAATAATATTGTGTATATGTATATGTATTAGAGCAGCATGTATGACAACAGTAAATAGTGCAGATGGCAACTATAAACTAGTTCAGACCTGCCTCACAGCATTTAAAGAATGAATAGAATGTGTAGAGGAGATGTGCAGTTACGGTAAGGGCTGGCTATTCCAGTAAACCTTATAAAACATGTAAGTCATTTAAAGGAAAAGGAGCATTTTTTCACACTTAGCTATAGAGCAGATTCTTCTCCTGCTTTTAAGTTAGGGTGATTTACTCTACGACCATCCCCTAAGTATTCAACACTGGGGTGTTTTACCCTACGGCAGACTCCTTGGTTTTCCACATTAAGATGATTTACCCTACGACAGTCCCCGTATGTTCAACATTGGGGTGTTTTACCTTGTTGCAGACTCTAGGTGTCAAACACTGGGGTTATTTATCTTAAGCCAGATTCCTAGGTGCCCAACATTGGGATGTTTTACCCTACGCCAGACCCCAAGGTTTCCCACATTAAGGTGATTTACCCTACAACAGTCCCCTAGGTGTTCAACATTGGGGTGTTTTACCCTATACCAGATTCCTAGGTGCCCAACATTGGGGTGATTTACTCTATGACAGTCCCCTATGTGTCCCCCATTGAAGTGATTTAACCTATGGCAGACTCACAGGTGTCCCACATTCAAGTGATTTAACCTAAGGCAGACTCCTAGGTGTCCCTAATTGGGGTAATTTACAGCATTTATAACGATGGACTCAGGTGTCCAACATTAGGGTGAATCACCCTATGGCGTGATCACCACCTTTGGTGTCCCCTTCAAGAACTGATCTTGAGATTTTTTCCCCTCACACAGTAAAAGGAAATATATGTGATGTTTGCTATAGATGCTTTCTGCAAACTTACCCCAAATCAAGAAAACTGTCTGTCTGGTTGTAATAATTACAAAATAAAAAATGATAATATTAAGATAAATTAGTAATTTTACCAAATCAACTTAGAAACCAATTACTAGCGATAGTGAAATCTAAAATTACACTCAGTTCAAAACAACAGTATAAAAATGTTTTATACTGTCAAGAATAATGTTTTAACGGTAGAGAATGCAAGATTAAAAAGTTCTAGTAAGAATGAATGTATTTCCATATAATACAATTTTTACATAATATTATTCAATATAATTTGACAGAATATAAACCTACCTGTGTGTTTTCCTGTCTGGCAAATAAACAACACTAAACCAAACAATCATGTGATCCTGGAGGCAGAACAGCAGCAGTGGTTTCACCTTGCTTGGGCTTCATCCCAGCTGGGTGTGGCCTAGCAGGTAAATGTTCATTTCCTGCTTTTCTTGTTTTGGTTGCTATAAAAAGATCAGGGTATTTCCAAACAAGTGTGTTAGTGTGTGTGTTGTGCGGGTACAAATGAGTGTATCAGACACAGCAGTGCTGCTGGAGTTTTTAAACACCTCAGTGTCACTGCTAGATTAGAGTGAGGGTTGTAAATAAAATAAATTATTTAACAATTTAACTTATCTATTAACGTATCTATACA
This sequence comes from Astyanax mexicanus, assembly GCF_023375975.1. Taxonomy (NCBI): domain Eukaryota; kingdom Metazoa; phylum Chordata; class Actinopteri; order Characiformes; family Acestrorhamphidae; genus Astyanax; species Astyanax mexicanus. Next base: position 7,471,967 of record NC_064432.1, on the reverse strand, counting down.
ATAGACACAATAGACAATGAATCACAAAAACATGTAAGGAAATAGATATTTCTGGACCACGATGAGGAACCATTGGTTTAAGTGTTTTTTGTTATCATTGGGAGACCCCAAGATTTGGCCACAGAGATGAAACAACTGAATTTTTCTTTAAGCCAACATTCAACAGCAGCAGCGCATTACACAGGACTCAACGTGCAGTACATTACATGACAGTGGTACATTAAACACACATGACAGTAAATAAGCAATAATTAATATACAATGCTACCAAACAATAATATTGTGTATATGTATATGTATTAGAGCAGCATGTATGACAACAGTAAATAGTGCAGATGGCAACTATAAACTAGTTCAGACCTGCCTCACAGCATTTAAAGAATGAATAGAATGTGTAGAGGAGATGTGCAGTTACGGTAAGGGCTGGCTATTCCAGTAAACCTTATAAAACATGTAAGTCATTTAAAGGAAAAGGAGCATTTTTTCACACTTAGCTATAGAGCAGATTCTTCTCCTGCTTTTAAGTTAGGGTGATTTACTCTACGACCATCCCCTAAGTATTCAACACTGGGGTGTTTTACCCTACGGCAGACTCCTTGGTTTTCCACATTAAGATGATTTACCCTACGACAGTCCCCGTATGTTCAACATTGGGGTGTTTTACCTTGTTGCAGACTCTAGGTGTCAAACACTGGGGTTATTTATCTTAAGCCAGATTCCTAGGTGCCCAACATTGGGATGTTTTACCCTACGCCAGACCCCAAGGTTTCCCACATTAAGGTGATTTACCCTACAACAGTCCCCTAGGTGTTCAACATTGGGGTGTTTTACCCTATACCAGATTCCTAGGTGCCCAACATTGGGGTGATTTACTCTATGACAGTCCCCTATGTGTCCCCCATTGAAGTGATTTAACCTATGGCAGACTCACAGGTGTCCCACATTCAAGTGATTTAACCTAAGGCAGACTCCTAGGTGTCCCTAATTGGGGTAATTTACAGCATTTATAACGATGGACTCAGGTGTCCAACATTAGGGTGAATCACCCTATGGCGTGATCACCACCTTTGGTGTCCCCTTCAAGAACTGATCTTGAGATTTTTTCCCCTCACACAGTAAAAGGAAATATATGTGATGTTTGCTATAGATGCTTTCTGCAAACTTACCCCAAATCAAGAAAACTGTCTGTCTGGTTGTAATAATTACAAAATAAAAAATGATAATATTAAGATAAATTAGTAATTTTACCAAATCAACTTAGAAACCAATTACTAGCGATAGTGAAATCTAAAATTACACTCAGTTCAAAACAACAGTATAAAAATGTTTTATACTGTCAAGAATAATGTTTTAACGGTAGAGAATGCAAGATTAAAAAGTTCTAGTAAGAATGAATGTATTTCCATATAATACAATTTTTACATAATATTATTCAATATAATTTGACAGAATATAAACCTACCTGTGTGTTTTCCTGTCTGGCAAATAAACAACACTAAACCAAACAATCATGTGATCCTGGAGGCAGAACAGCAGCAGTGGTTTCACCTTGCTTGGGCTTCATCCCAGCTGGGTGTGGCCTAGCAGGTAAATGTTCATTTCCTGCTTTTCTTGTTTTGGTTGCTATAAAAAGATCAGGGTATTTCCAAACAAGTGTGTTAGTGTGTGTGTTGTGCGGGTACAAATGAGTGTATCAGACACAGCAGTGCTGCTGGAGTTTTTAAACACCTCAGTGTCACTGCTAGATTAGAGTGAGGGTTGTAAATAAAATAAATTATTTAACAATTTAACTTATCTATTAACGTATCTATTTAATCAAAGCTACATACCAAACATATTTCTATGCAGTGTATGTGTGGTAGTACCTATAAATCTACTTATTCTAATTCTCTTTAACCGAAGATATGTATACAGATGTGTATATATCTCAGGAAAGTCAGCACAACCCCTCACATTTATGTAAATAATTTATTTTATCTTTTCATGAAAAACCACTAAAGATATGCACAGTTTGATACAATGTTAAGTAGTCAGTGTGCAGCTTGTATAACAGTGTAAATTTGCAGTGCCCTCAAAATAACTCAACACACAGCCATTAATGTCTAAACCACTGGCAACCAAAGTGTATGCTCCTATGAGAAAACAGCCAAATTGTACCTCTTGGGTATAGAATTCACCAAAGCTGCACAGTATAATATAGATATAAGATGGGTGTGCATTCTTTGGTGAAATACTGTATGTATCAAATATACACTTGGCTGCAACATGTTCAAATCTTGGAGACACAGCAAAAGGATTAAAATCATGACAGTAGCATAATCATGGCGAACACTCACGTGACCCCAGTGTCCTCGTTTTTTCGAAAACTAAAATATACTGTACAAGTGTTGAAGCTAACCTGTACCCTTTCCTTTCTCTAACAGTACTCCTGAGTAACAAACTGTCTGATTTGAATTTCTGGTTGGGGAAGTTAATAAAGGGTCAGTATATAAATAATGATAGCAACAATTGTTTCTAGTTTAAGCACTGATTCAAAAACTACAAAAAAAAATCAAACAGAAAGTAAAACATACAGAAAAGGTATTTTTTGTACCAGGTGCACCTACATAGGGAAGGGGGTCACAAGACGCCGAAGAAAAATCTGAAGCATGTAGAAGTTTACATAAATGTGGCCTTACAGGTTTCTCAGGCTTTAGTTTTCTCCATGAGTCACTGCTGTTAAGCTAAACTCATAAAACGTTCAGTATTGTTAAACAGTAATGCTTTCACTCGTGTTTATTCAGCTAGGTTCATTTTGCTTCTATAGGTTTTACTTAAATGTAAAGTTTTACTGTTAAACTAAAAAAGATTGGTTTAATTTCTACTAAAAATAAGCAGTATTATATGAGCTGCTTATATGTGAGTGCTAGAACATGGTAAATATTAGATTTCCAACTGTCCATCATCCAGACGTTTTCTTCTGGAGTTGTAGCACATTTTATATTAGATAGACAGACGGACAGACAACTAATTTTATATAACAACAAATTTTTGACGGACGGACAACTAATAACAACTAATTTTACATAACAACAGACAAACTGACAACTAATTTTACATGTAAAGAAGTTGAAGTTTTAAAATATACAGTTTCCTTATTAGTTTACTTTTTCAAACATGAACATTAAGATCCTACTTTAAAATTACTTATTTTAAACTTATTAACAAATCTCTTAGCTCACTGTAATTTAGCCCCACCCACTTATACAACAGTTTGTATAGTAGTGCTTCAAATCCTGGGTGCATTTTGAATAAGAACACAGCTTGTTTATCTTAAATACATCTTAAAATCACAGTAACAAAAGAACATGTTTAATAAAGAGATTAAAAAGGTAAGAAAAAGTTAATTAAAGTAAAAAATATTATTATTTGAACAATAGTCCAAGGACAAATGTTCATTGAATGTTTTAGCTTGAATTGCTTGAAAACCATGATGTTTGTTACCTGCCTGACTTTTGGTTTCATTTCTAATAATCTACATTGCTGACTTCAAGTGACCAAAAAATAATAATAATAATATGATAATAATAATAATAATAATAATAATAATAATAATAATAATAATAATAATAATAATAATAATAATAATGAATGCAAAGTAAATGTGATATTTGTCACTGGAACCCGTCTGCAGTGTATCATAAAAAAAAAGAAATCACAGAAAAACATTGAATTTTTTTCAGTAGCAATGCTTCACAAACTGACAGAAAAAGGAGGCAATTCTTGAATGAATATAACAAGTCTAAAGTCCAGCAGGCTTGAACCATGATTTACTGAGTTAATATGCTTACAGCTCAACATTTAAAAATGAAGACCTCTGGTGTTCAGTGCTGGGACTGAAATGAGATGATATAACAGATGCTCTGTCTCTTTTCTGTCACATGTCTGTCAGACAAAAAGAAACCTCCAAGAACCTGCATAATGAAAACAGTAACTACAGGGAAAATATTAAACATACCTCATTGTATCGTTCATGAACTAAAAGTATGACTTTTTATTTCACATTTTCTATTATATATTTAAATCATTGTAGTTAAAAAAAATAATATATAATATTATTTATAAAATATAAAATAATAAAAATATATAAAATAATCATATAATGCAAATTCATGTATATACAGGCTACAAAATTGGAGACACCTGGAGAAGCTTGCTTTTTTCTTTACTGAAAGCCCCACTGGGTAGGTTTGAGATTTTTTTGCTCGTGGGCTTCCCCTACAGTTGCAGAGTGTAATAATAAATGTTTCAGGCCGATTAGTTTCTCTTTCTCGTTTTCTGGCTTTTACAGACATATTCGGTCTCTTTCCAGCTTTTGCCAGAGTGTCTGTATGTTAGTTTGTAAAGAATAAACCAGTAGTCCTTGTAGAACTGTTAGAACTAAAGGTCGGAAAGCAGGTCGCAGTTCTCGCGAGCGTTGGTCGCGGGCGCCTCGGAAAACTTCTAGTTTGAGCTCAGAGGAGCATATTTCCATGCATATAATAACCATGTCCTCTTTGCAATGCTGACATAAATATCATGTCATAGTATGCAAAGTGTTTTAAATATGACACTCAACATTCACACATTATGTAAAGTTTCATTTGATTCATAAACTTCATGTGGCATAAGCAGAAAATACATTACTTGCTGCTTCTGTGTTATGAAGCCTATATGTATGTATATATATATATACACACACACACATATATATACACACACATACAGTGAGTCCAAGAAGTATTTGATCCCTTGCTGATTTTCTTTGTTTGCCCACTAATAAAGACACTATCCTTCTGCACTTTTAATGGTAGATATATTCTAACATGGAGAGACAGAATATCAAGACAAAAATCCAGAATATAATTTTAAAGAATATATTTTAATTAATTTGTATTTCAATGAGGAAAATAAGTATTTGATCCCTCTTGCCAAACACACTCAATACTTAGTGGCAAAGCCTTTGTTTGCAAGCACAGCTGTGAGACGTTTGTTGTAGTTAACCACAAGTTTAGCACACACACCAGGGGGAATTTTGGCCCACTCTTCTTTGCAGATCCTCTCTAAATCATGAAGGTTGGTGGGCTGTCGCTTGGCAACTCTGACCTTCAGCTCCCTCCATAGATTTTCGATCGGATTGAGGTCTGGCGACTGGCTGGGCCACTCCATGACCTTAATGTGATTTTTCTTGAGCCAATCCTTTGTTGCCTTTGCTGTATGTTTAGGGTCGTTATCATGTTGGAAGACCCAACCACGGCCTATTTTCAGATCCCTGGCAGAGGGGAGGAGGTTGTCCCTCAGGATTGTGCGGTACATGGCTCCGTCCATCTTCCCAGTGATGCGGTGAAGTAGCCCTGTACCCTTGGCAGAGAAACACCCCCAAAACATTATGCTTCCACCTCCATGCTTGACGGTGGGCACAGTGTTCTTGGGGTCATAGGCAGCATTTTTCTTCCTCCACACATGGCGGGTGGAGTTGTGGCCAAAAAATTCAATTTTGGTCTCGTCTGACCACAAAACCTTCTCCCAATAACTTGGTTCATCTTTCAAATGATCATTGGCATACTTGAGGCGCGCCTCCACATGTGCTCTCTTCTGCAGGGGTACCTTTCGGGCACTGTGAATCCATTGTTGCGCAAAGTGTTGCCAATTGTTTCCTTGCAAACTGTGGTCCCAGCTGCCTTCAGGTCATTTGCTAACTCCTGCCGAGTGGTTGCAGGACGATTTCTGACCGTTCTCAGCATCATTGCCACCCCACGAGGCGAAATCTTCTTTGGAGCACCGGGCCGAGGTCTGTTGATTGTCATGTTATACTCTTTAAACTTTCTGATAATTGCACCAATAGTTGTTACTTTCACATCCAACACCTTACTAATCTTTTTGTAGCCCATTCCAGCTTTGTGAAGGTCAACAATTCTGAATCTGAGGTCCTGTGACAGCTCTTTGGTTTTACCCATGTTGGAGACTTGAAATCTGTGTGATCTGTCTGATTCTGTGGACAGGTGTTTTTCACACAAGTGATTAGTGAGAACAGGTGGCTTCAGGTCAGGTAACAAGTTGATTGGGAGTGTCTAACTGGTCTGTAAAAGCCAGAACTGCTAATGAATACTAAGGGATCAAATACTTATTTCACTCCATGAAATACAAATCAATAAATATATATTCCTTAGATTTATTTTCTGGATTTTCTTTTTAATATTCTGTCTCTCCATGTAAGAATACATCTACCATTAAAAGTATAGAATGATCATGTCTTTATTAGTGGGCCAACGAAGAAAATCAGCAAGGGATCAAATACTTCTTGGACTCACTGTATATATATATATACACTCACTCTCCGTTACCCATTACTCTAACTTTTCACTGAAGGTGTGGCTGATCACCTGAATATAGGATTCCCGATGGGCCGGCTCGAGTTTGGGCCGGTTGGACGGAAAACAATAATTTACCCGTCAATTATCTAATCTTATTCTTGCATTCATTTCCTACGTATGCATTCTCTATTCGTCTGACAACACAGCCCCTACTTCGCAGTAGATTAGATGTGTTTAACCGTCTGAGGGAATTCTCTCCCAAATGTTTGAGTTGGTTGCGTCCACGAGTGGTCTTTTCTGAAGCGATAAAATTGAATACAGCAACAGAATAGCACGAAGCGTCAGTCGACTGTGATGGAGGGTAAAAAGAGGCCAGGCGGAGACGAAAAGGCCAGATAAAAAAAAAAAAAAGAAGATGCAAGAAGAAGCTGCCAAATGTGCAAAATTAACAAGCTTGTTTTCCAGAGGACAGACTCCAGCTGCAACCGGTAAACAGAGATATGGAAATAATCTTGAATCGTCAGCTATTGGGCAACGTTTGCAATGTCGATTTAGCGTAGTTTATTTTGTAGAGCCCAATACACATCATTAACCTCTTAACACGCCCTGGCCCGCCGGCGGGACAGAAATATGTCATAGTTAATATCTTGCTGTGTTTATGAATAATTATGTACACCCAATATGCCATTTTAAAGCCTAGAATCTCTGCTTTTCAGTATCTAGCCTATTTAGCTGTATGTCCTTTCAGGAAATAAACATTTAGGGCGAAATATGCCTTGTTTATTAGATTTAGAATTCATAATTTTGAATCTGGTAAAGCTTTATATTCTGTCTTTAAGCTACAGCTCGTTTTGATCTTTTAGAATTCGTTAGACTACACTTTGAGCTTAGTTTAGTTGGTTATTTTCCTATTTTATGTCTATCTTTCTATTTTTATTAAATGTTGTTATTAGCTTATTAGCTTCTAGCTTGTTAGCATACAGAACGTCTCCCTGGTCTTTTAAATGAATGTTGATTTATTAATTTAATAGCTGTATCTAATTATTTTAAGCCAGACAGACACTGTGTGATTTTTTTAGTCGGGTGCTGAGACTCATCCGCATGTTTGAATGGTTTGTCCTGTACGAAAACGCACCTGATTTATATGCTGACACTGCAGTCTGACTGGCAGGCTGAGAGACTGAACGTCACGCAGTGACCCAAAGCAGTAGAATTAGCGCCAGATCCCCGCGAGCCGCGCACCTATTAATCCACCTGCACATCTTTAAACGCGCGGATGAGCGCCTCACTTTCCTCAGCCGGTCGGGCTCCAGGAAATAGTCTGTGATGTCATCTGTTTTTAATACTATTTTAATTTTATATAAAGCTATTGCATGATAATCACCATATAGCTAAGTAACCAAGTTTTATTGTTGATGAAACTTCTCCTTAACTGAAACTAATAAAAACGGTGATTAAAAGAAAAAACTAAAACGAACTGAAATTAGATTGAATACCCTCATTTTCGTGTTTGTTTAATTTATTTTATTTATAATTTATTTATATAAATGTGGTATATCATGATATATATTGTTATTGTGATAAAAAAATAAAAAAAGATTTTTCCCATATCGCCCAGCACTACTTCTAGGTAATATTAATTCATAAAAGTATTTTTTTTACCTTTTAAATCTTTATCTGATTTAAATTTAAATGAAACATGTTTAAGTGAAGGGTGTTCTGTTAACTTACCAACATATACTTGTACTTATATGCAATAAAAAGGCATTGTAAGATCTAGCTGCTGTTTTATTTATTCAAATTCCTGCTCCATGGAAAAAATGGGCTGAATTTGGGCATGAAACTCCCGGGCTGAAAAAGGGGCCCACTCCAGCCCTGAGCAAGCCTGACAACAAGCAATAGAACCTCACCTTCTTAAACCATATTGGAAACCACGTGATTCCAATGATCCAAATTAGCCAGTAGTCTACTTTTATCAAACAGTGAATCCTTACCATTTCTTGCCTGTGCTAAGTGACACATAGCACTTCATTTAACACAGTTTTATTTTCACAAGGCATTGTTTAAAAATCTCTAATTTGGCTTCTGAAGCTAAACAAAAATGCAACACAAAATACTGAACAAATCGTAATGCGCACTTTTTTTCATAGTATACATCTAAATATACTTATATACTTATACTTATATACTGTCCTGTTTAAAAAACAAAGTTAGTACTTAGTAACGCCCTAAAAAAAGTAATACAGTAATAGAAATTTAAGAGTGTTCTTCATAACAGATGTGTCTCTTAGTCTATGATTTATTTGGGGGAGATATCTAGTGCATAAATGGCAGGAATTCCAGCAAAGTCAGACACTGTAGTATCAATGTTTTTCTGTTCCCTAGAAGAAGCACTGGGACAAAGATATGACTCAGCATCAAATACTGAACATACAAAGAGCTGGACAATGAACATTTTGGGCCATAAAAGCAATTAATTGAGATATTGTGATATTTAATGTATATAATGTCTAATACTTTAAACTTGGAAATAATTGAGACAGACTGAGTCGTGTTTGAGGAGAAAGTTGGGTTTATTAGAGATGTTAACTTACAGAGACATTAAAAAGCCATATAGAATAGAATAACAAACAAAGATTAATGCTTATCATAGTCTAGCCTGATTCCCAGATTCCCTCAGTTTACATATCAGAGTAATGGAGAGAAAGGTACAGAAGATTCAAAGACATTCTAAAAGACAAGCTAAAACCATGTACTGATGGCGAGAACAGTACATCATTACACTAAAATTACAGATCAAAAGTTTTAGAAACCCCTTTTTTTCCCTTTATTGTTGCTATTTACACTAGAAATGGTACAAAAAAAGTATACAAAATTTTGCAATTAACTGCAATGTCGTTTAAGAAAGCCCAAATTATACTGTAATAAAAACCCTGAAAAAAATCATAATATATGTATATATATTTTTTTTTTTGATGGGATTTCTAGCAAACAATTCATTGGTTAACAGCTCATAGCTGGAAAGTAGCATTGGAAATAAAATGACAATTTCCAAATCCTTTGTCTGTAGTAAAGCATTGCTGAAATAGATGATGTTACTGCACTCTCTACTGCAGCATTTACATACAGCACATTTATACTTTCATCATCATAACTAGAAAAAGACACAGAGACACAGAGAACTCTGTAAATTTTAAAAGTATAACTGATACATGAAGAGGCCTGGCTGACCCACATGGCTACGTGACTTCTAAAAACCCAAGAAAAACAATTATAGACACCACATAAGCATATTGTATACATGCAACATATAGTAAATATATGGTTATTTTCTATTTTTGCTAAATAGAACGTGACTTCTAAAAACCCAAGAAAAACAATTATAGACACCACATAAGCATATTGTATACATGCAACATATAGTAAATATATGGTTATTTTCTATTTTTGCTAAATAGAATAATTGAGTATGAATTCCTAACACAAGCGACATGCTGATCTTTTCCACACATTAAAAATAGTACATTATGTTGAACACTTTGCTGTTCAGTAGTAAATATGACATTAGTCTACACCATACAATACACCAGTAACATTATTATATATGCAGTGTTATATTCATACATAGAGAGAAATGTCAGCAGAAGGGACTTTAGCGTCAGAGGAGGGTAGAGAAGCTTAAACCCATATTTAAACCTATAAATATCTAAATACTATTTCAGTGAAATAATCAAGTAATAATAAAAGCATCCTTCCAAAATATGTATATGTATATGTAGAGACTCAAAAATAACAGCTCTAAAACTAAATTTAAAACTTGAGTAGGGAATAACTTTTATATCTGTATGCTGAATCTGTCAGTATAGTAACTGATGTTCACTAAATAGTATTGATTAACTAAAATGATACACCTCATGATAAATGTGATGAGACAATCAGCCCAAATTTTGTCATCAACAATATGTAAAAAATAAAAATGATCAGAATATACTAAAAATATAAGTAAAAGTATAATCAATAAATGTAAGTAAAAGAAAAAGGTTTAAAAAAGCACTTTCTTGAGTTCTTCTTAAATTTGGTGTAACAACTGTGTTTGCACTCGTTACAGTTTATATGTCTTATCAGTGGGTATTAATCCTAAAAAGATTTCCACTGGAGTAACTGTGTTCAGAAAACTTCTCAAAATTGATGAAGAACTGTATGCTGTCGTTTCTGTATTTTATAAATTTGTACTCTTGTTGGTGTTTTTCTACTGTGTTAAAGCCAAACCTTGTTATTTTCTACTGAAGAAACCCTTCATCATGCTGTTTAAATACCACACTGTAGATGTAGTTGATTCTTTAGCTGCATCTTTCTGGAGGTTCCTTAGTTTCTGAGCGCACTCTGCTTCTCCAGCTTCTTTAACACGAGGAATCAGGAAATCAAGGTGTCGAAGGGTGAACGCAGAATCTGGTTTCAGTGCAATCTGAGACAGTTTTATGATTGCTTCATAGGCTTCTTTCACTGAACTGTTTTTCTCTTGTTCTTTCCTAGCCAGGAGTTTTTTTAGGCTGCTTTCTAGGTTCATCATGTCCTCTGTGACTTTCAGCTTTTTTTCATGCTCAGTTTCCACCTTTTTGAAAGCACTTTTTTCATGAGGGACGTTTTTGTTGCTGTATTCGTTTTTTAGCTCATTAAATGTGACTGTTTTCTCTTTTTTCTTTGCGACATATTTCTTGGCCTCTTTTTTATGTTTGCTGTAGTGACACTTGCACACAGTGCAGTGGTCACTTTCTATGACTTCGCACCACTTGGCAAATGGGGCAAGCCAGCAGCCGAACTCATGGCAGTTCTCCTCACACTCCTCGCAGCAGGTTGCCTTCCTGTTCCACCATGGAACATCTGTAATGTCAACTTTCTCTTTGTAAACCACTGTTATAGTAAAACAGTGATTTCTATCTCTCTCAATCTGTTCTTTGTTGTGTTTCAGAGCGTTCTGAACTCCAGCCAATTCTCTCTGTTTTGCCTCGATGAACTCAATGCGTTCGTTCAAACTCTGAACACAGGCCTCAAGCTGGATGCGCTCCTTTAGAACATTTACAGTCAAAGTCAAGCTTTTTCTCACTTTCGATTTAAGGAATTCAAAAAACTCCTCCAGACTCTCCTGCCCCATTTCCCAAGCCATCTTTACAGCACGCTTAGTTTTCGCCGTGCTGTGTTTCTCTGACTGACGGTTGTTGAACAGGAAGTGAACAGGTTGGTTCTCTGCATCGTGGCAGCAGGGGATCTTTTCTTTCTCTACAGCTTTCAGAACATTTGATGGAGGTAATCCATCTGAGTGTGTAATAAAAAGCACTATGTTCTCTCCTATGTCTTTACCGAATAAAGAAAGAACCCCTTCAAATATGTAGCGTTGAGCATCTGAGATTCTGTTCTGAGATGCTTTCAGTACAAGACACACAGCATCCAGATCCTTCACTCCAGTTTCATGTAGAAACAGTTTATGCAGATTCTGAGGAATTTCCATGTCCTTATCTATTCCCCTGGTGTCTCCATATCCTGGAGTGTCGATGATGGTGAGAGAGAAGGATTTCTGTTCAGAGAAGATCTCATACACAGTGATTTCAGATGTTTGAGATTCTGTTTGATCAATTTTTTCTTCTTCTGTGATCTCAAACCAGACATTATCCTCAAACTTCACCCCCAGATAGTAATTGACCATGGTGTTGATCAGGGTGGTCTTGCCTGTTCCAGTTTCTCCCACCATCAGACTATATTTAGTCTGCATATTTAAGCATTTCTGTCCAAAGGTCCACTTTCTGATCTTGCCACTCTCATCTAGATTACTTTTTGATGTGTGAAGACGACGCACTGCTGGTGGACCTGGACTGAGTTCAAAACTCTTCTGCATTAGATCATTTAAAGCTGACGATGCATCGCCCAGTCTGCAGAAATAAAAGTCAAAGAGTCAGGGGTGGGTTTCCCAAAAGCTTCGTAAGACTTAGAACTTTGTTAACTCGTACTTAAGATTGATTAATTAATTAATTCAATTCCCAAACCTGTGCGTCACTAAAGTACTACGTGAACTCACTCGCAGATTAACGAGTAACCCGACCCAGTCTTTAATCTTAAATATTAATTAACCCTTGTGTGGTGTTCGGGTCTGTGGGACCCGTTTTCATTTTTCATCAAATTATACTAAAAAAATATTTTTTCTAACTCAAACTCATTGGCATTGGCTCATTTTTTGTGAAAAACATATATCAAAACACATTTTGGATAAACACACACTGTACCCCCTCCCCCCCCCCACACACACATTTATATTACATACAGTATGTTTGGCCAAGGGCTAATAAACATTGCTTCATTTGTAAATTTGAAACTAAACAAATTTTCTACTCATATCTTGAGTTTAATTCATTTTCTTTTACATTTTATTAAAAAACTAATAAAAAAAAAAAGAGTAGCACTTTTTGAAAGAAATGTCACATAAGAAAGGTAAAGGGCAAATATTAACCATGTAAGCTGTTTATATTGCTTGCAATTTAGGTGAAGCAAGCATGTGTAAAGCATTTTAATGTAAAATTGCTTAATTTTGCTGAATTAAAATACAAGTAACAAAGTAAACGAGTAACAAAAATATGAACACCACACAAGGGTTAAAGGGGATTTTGCATGCAGTTCACCACCTCAAACACCAGGGACCGCCAATTTTGAGCCAAATAAAAAAAACTTTTTTGAATATACACTGATTTTGTTATTGTGTTCATGTGTGTGTGTGTACGTGTGTACAGTGGTGTGAAAATTAGTTTTTTGGGAATAATAAAGAATAAATAATGCATATTTGGAAGTTGTAAATTGATGTTTGGGAACTGTGTGCAGTTCTAAAAGTGGGTTTTAGAATTGCTAACTGAGTTTTAAGCAGAGAATGAGTTTCTAGTTCGGTGTACTAGGCTAATAGAAAGGCGATTTTCTCAAAATTGTGCCACGAGTGCCAGTTTTTAGGTTTTAGCAACATCAAAAACTTTATTTAGAATAATTAATAAAAAAATGTAATAAACAACTAATGTATTTATAATAATTAGTTGAAATACTGAAGAGAGATATATGATAAATAAAAAAACTAATAATATTATTGTTATTTCTCCACTCTCTTTGTCAATGTATATTAATAATAATAATAATAATAATAGTTAAAATACTGAAGATAAATATATGATAAATAGAAAAAACTAATAATATTATTGTTATTTCTTCACTCTCTTTGTAAATGTATAATTATAATAATAGTTGAAATAATTATAATAATAGTTGAAATACTGAAGAGAGATATATGATAAATGAAAAAAGAACTAATAACATTATTGTTATTTCTTCACTCTCTTTGTAAATGTATAATAATAATAATAATAATAATAATAATAGTAGAAATACTGAAGATAAATATATGATAAATATAAAAAACGAATAACATTATTGTGATTTCTGTACTCTATTTAAAAATGTATAATTATAAGATCAAATGTCGATATGTTTAAACATGTTAAGAAGTTTTTAATGAGGTGTCCATATTTTTCCACATTATTTTATGTTAATAACGAGTCTTTGGTTGGAGACAAGAACAGCCATCGACTGGCCACTGTAGTTCCTGGAGTATTGTTTTCAAAAGTCAGTTTTGTGTTGACAGTGAAAGTCGACAGCAGATGGCACTAGCGTAATCATGGATTTGCTGAGCATCTTTATTTAAGCTTTATTTTTAAAAAATGCTCATGCTTTAAAATGTAAAAAGATGCCACACCTGTGACGTCCAGGTTTAGATTCAGGCTCCTCCTTCTACTTTTAAATAGGTGTTCTGTCTAATGCCACTCTTTGTATCTATAATAGAGGCATTTTTATTCAATTGTATATGTAGGACAAATTGTATTTTATGTATTTAATGTGAGTATGCCATATTCATGTGTTTTTTTATTCAAATATTTGTCATATTAAGCGGTTTAACAGTAATTATGCTCTAGAATGTCTTTGTTGAGGGCGGGACTACAATTTAATATTATTATTATTTATTTTTATACAACAGTTAGTTCCGACCTCACAATCTGATTGGTTGAGAAGTGATCTAGCCGCGATGATATTTCGTGATAACATCACGGCCTTCTCACACTAAACTTGTATCACTCCGCCGACGCTTTGCCGAGTAACGGCGTATATACACACAGGACACCAGCTGCAGCGTTAGCTTAGCTCAGGCTAGCGCTCAGCCGCGGCACGCTCGCCCACAGCCCGCGGCGCTGGCTCGTCTTTCGTGGAAAAAAAGGAAAGAAAATCGCTCGGCTAATGCCGTCTGAGAGCCTGAACGCTAACTTAACCAGCCAGGCTAGGCTAAGCTAAGTTAATGCTGAGCTAAAAAGCAAGCTACGCTAACCTAACCACAGTCCAGCCGGCTAGCTAAAACCAACACCACCCAGCAAAACAGAAAGCAGAAATGCTCAAAAAATGCGCAGCGTTCACCTGAAGACGACTCCGCGGAGCAGGAGAGGAGAGTATTAGCGTTATTTCACGCTCCTAACATTACCATCTTCACTTATTCCCAATTTTGCTTTCAAGCTAACTTTCGTGGTGTTAGTCTGTATGAACCATACACCGTTTTGTAGTTCAGTTTCAGTTCTGTTACAGTTCAGTTGTTGTGGAACTACGTTTTTGGCGGAAGGCACAGTCCATATTAAAGCATATTCAAACTGAATTTCTTAAAGTTCTTTGATTTATTTTATTTATTCATTTTGTAAAAAATAAACTGTTGTATGAAAGCAATAGAACACTCGAGGTTGTGTGTTATCACGAATATGTTGATATGTTGTGATGTTATTCGTGATAACACACTCCCTTTCGTGTTCTATTGCTTAAATAATATTATTTATATAATTTTTTCCCATTTCTCTCAGAATTTAGCTAGGCCAATGGTCCCACCCATTCAGCTGCCCCTCAGCTGTATATCCCCCATTACTAGTGATGACACACACAACACAAGTAGGGTGAAGGCTAGCACATGCCTCCTCCGATACATGTGAAGTCAGACTCCGCCTCTTTTAGAGCTGCTGCTGATGCAGTATTGCTGAGCAGCATCACAGTGCATTCAGTTCAATTATTGTGAAATATTAAGATTTATATTTTTTTTACTCACCTGGTGGCCATGATTATGGTTTTCTTCATCACAGATCACAGAAGATGTGGATTACGCTTTTGAATCTGTTTAATACAAATGAGAATTTTACTAACAGTGATATGACTGTAGAGTTTGTCCCTATTATAACCATCCGGCAATGTACTTACTCACTAGATATTTTACTTCAGTGAATTATGAGAATGATTTTTTAGACATTATTTCATCTATTGAGTGGGAAAAAAGGTCATCAGAACAACCATTGATATGTAATATGTCTTTGACTCATTACCCAGAGAGCATAACTAGCTGTAACTATTAAAGAGTATATATATATAAACTATTTTCTACTGAAAAATACAACATAAAATACTAATTTCAGGAACAACTTGCCTGTTGTCGGTACATTCAGGTAGTTGGTAAATTCAGGTGTAGACCGAACATCTGCTGCTCAGGCTACTGAGAAAATCTTTTATACTCTTATCCGTCTCGGTGGGCGGGATGTGGTGGCTGGCATATATTCAAAAACATCACATAGTTTAGGAGAACCGGGTGTTTTTCTTTGCACGGAGTAGGAAACCAAATTGGGTGGAGGGGATTGGAAGTTTCCTGCAGGAGATCAGCATCAATTTTGAGCTTATTGCTTAAGCTATTTAAGACTACAACATACACACATTCTGTAGTAATTTAGTTACTGAAAATTCAACATAAAAATGTTAGTAAAAAAAAAAAAGACGAATACTGTATTGGTATTCTTCAGGGACAGGGAAGCTGGTCAGAGTGGATGGGAAGATGGATGGAGCTAAATACAGGGTAATCCTGGAAGAAAACCACACTGTTGGAGGCTGCAAAACACTTGAGTCTGGGAAGAAGATTCACCTTCCAGCAAGACGATGACCCTAAACATACAACCAGAGCTACAGTGGAATGTTTTAGAATGACCCAGCCACAGTCCTAAATACCTAAATCCCACTGAGCTTCTGTAGCAAGACATGAAAATTAAACAAACCTGCATTGGGCTGTACTTAGCTAACTGTAATAGATTGAGCGGGACACTACTTGGGCTGCACTTGACAAGCTGCAAACGTCTAATTGGAACATTACTTGGGCTGTATTTGACTAGCCGCAAATGTTTTAATAGAATATTACACGGATTGTACTTGGCTAGCTGTAAATGTTTGAATAGATCAGTACTCAGGCTGTACTTGGCTAGCTGTAACTATTTAGCACAGGGGTGTCCAAACTTTTTTTGTTGGGGGCCAGAAGGAGAAATATATTTGAAGTCACGGGCCACAGACTCTGTAATAAAACAAACAATGAAATATACCAATTTAAATAATACATTTTCCTGATTACTTTCATTTACACACCATTTTACTTGACTTACTATCTTTATCTATCTTTGACAGTGTTGTGTAAACTAAGATTTTTCAAATTGATGTTTCATTTCATGATGATCATTAATATTAAACTCCTTAATTACGGCAACTTTTAGACTCTTTGCCCCGTTTTTCTGCACTAGAAATGCGCACCCTCTCCGCTTTTAGACTCTTTGCCCCGTTTTTCTGCGCTAGAAATGCACACTCTCTCCGCTTTTAGACTCTTTGCCCCGTTTTTCTGCGCTAGAAATGCGCACTCTCTCCACTTTTAGACTCTTTTACCCCGTTTTTCTGCACTAGAAATGCGCACCCTCTCCGCTTTTAGACTCTTTGCCCCGTTTTTCTGCGCTAGAAATGCGCACTCTCTCCGCTTTTAGACTCTTTTGCCTTGTTTTTCTGCGCTAGAAATGCGCACTTTGGCCCGTTTCTGACACCTAGCGTTCAAACTTTGAATCTCACATTATAAAAAGCTGCTTAACAGCGGGCCAACTTTCATTCTATTTCTAAAAAAGAAAAAAAAAAAAAGGAAACGGGCCGCAAATGGCCCGCGGGCCGTAGTTTGGACACCCCTGATTTAGCAGAACAGTACTCAGGCTGTACTTGGCTAGCTGTAAATATTTAGCAGAACAGTCCTTCCTGCCTTTGCAGTGGTTTGACACACTCTAAACTGCTGCTGTGATAATCTGAAGATTTTATTGCATAAAATTCAGTCTGCTAACACCTGCTGCTCCCTTTCACTTACATGCTACAAAGTCTCCTTTCTTACTGGATAAACTTTTCTTTATTCTGGACATTTTCTTCATTGAACAATGAACAGGGTTAGCATGCAGTAACCTGAATGAAAAAATGAAAATGTTTTGCACGCAGGAGACCACATGTACCATGCAGCTGCTGCTGCTATTAAACACACAATGGGCTATCAATAATAAATCCAAGCAAAACAAGTTTGTATTGTTTACAAGAACTGGGTATTGTTCTTTGCATGGAATAAGATTGGGGGGGGGGGGGGGGGTTCCTGAAAGGGTTTCCTGCAAGGGATTAGCCAAGAGCTCCTCTGACACACACAATTTTCCCTCAAGTGTTCTCCACTGAGGAACATATAATTAATAAAATACATGTAAAAGCATAAGATTTTAGATGTTTGAACCTCTAAAATTTGAATTACTAAAATAATGTTTGGACAGCAAAATGCCATATGCAAAATAAAACTATACTGATGGTGGGAGAAACTGGAACAGGCAAGAACACTCTAATCAACACCATGATCAACCTCCAATAGATAATGTAAGATTTATGTCCATAATATTCTAATGCATGCATATTACAGATATACAGTGGCTTGCAAAAGTACTCATACCCCTTGAACTTTGTCACATTTGGTCACCTTACATAGGGTGACCAAACGTCCATATTTCCCGGGACATGTCCGTATTTCACGTCCTGTCCCGGGCGTCCCGGGTTTTTTTTTCAAAAAGTGAGGAAATATCCAGGTTTTCAAGGACCTTCATTGGACCATTAAGTTTACAGGCACTAGGGCACTGCGAACGGCGCTGCGTGTGACATAATCCCTGAGCCGCCTCAGTGAGAGCAGACACTAAGAACCCCCCCCCCCCCACCCCCACCCCGTCAACAATCACAGTCTCACGATTAGCGCACACACATCCCAGCCTCAAGTTTTTTTGCAGCCTCCAACATTGTGGTTTTCTTCCAGGATTTCTCTGTATTTATCTCCATCCATCTTTTCGTCAACTCTGAGCAGCTTCTTTGTCCTTGCTGAAGAAAATCATCTCTACAGCATGATGCTGCCACCACCATGTTTCACAGCGGGGATGGTGTGTTGAGGGTGATGAGCGGTGTTACTTTTCTGCCACACAAAGCGCTTTGCATTTAGGTTGAAAAGGTTGAAAGTTGAACTTTGGTCTCATCTGACCACAGAACCTTTTTCCACGTTTGTTGTACAAACAGCACTTTTTATGTCATTCTTTCTTTTAAACAGTGGATTCTCCTACCTGAGCTGTGGATCTCTGCAGCTCCTCCAGAGTGACCATGTTCCTCTTGGCTGCTTCTCTGATCAGCAATCTCTGGCCATGTCTTGGTAGGTTTGTAGTTGTAGAATACTTTTTCCATTTTTGGATGATGGATTGAACAGTGCTCTTTGGGATACTCAAAGCTTGGGATATGTTTTTATAACCTAACCCTGCTTTAAACTTCCCCACATCTTTACCTCTAATCTGTCTGGTGGGTTGGTCCTTGGTCATCATGGTGATGTTTGTTTACTAGTGTTCTCTAACAAACCACTGAGGTCTTTACAGAACAGGTGTTTGTTTATACTGAGACTAAATTACACACAGCTGCACTTTATTAACTCATTTAGTGACTTCTGAAGGCAATTGATTGCACTGGACTCTATTTAGGGGGTTCAGAGTAAAGAGGGCTGAAACTCTTCTACCACCACTAGGTGACAGTATAATGGCCTCATAAGAGGACACCAGGCCCTTGTAAAGCAAAAGTTAGTGTTCTGATCTAGACAACCCAAAATGTGTTGTCCACACATGTGGATGCCAGGTCTTAGGAGGTAAAATAGTGCTTTATATAAAAATATGACTTAAAACAACTTTCTTACCTCCAACCTTAAAACAATCTGTCCCAGAGACTGTAAAAAAGATGGACGTTGTGTCTCCGTTCCCATTCATTCAATGAAAATGAAGCCAAAATCTTCCGCCATGTTGGCGATCCTGAAACCCGAGTCTGTAGAGCGCAGTAGAGACCAGAGGAAGGAGAAAGACTGTGGAGAGCAGCCTACTCATTTAAATAACCCCGCCCCTGAGGGCTGCCTCGAGGTCACAGGCTGCAGAGCGGAGCGGATGGTCTGTAATTGGTCTCGCCCATAACCAGCCCTTTTACAATAACCACACCTTTTTAAATAGAGCTGAATAACATTTTAAAACACAAATTCTGTGGGGATATAAAAACTTGACAATATAAGCAGAGGTTACGTTAGCTTTTGCATTTAAATAATGGAGGTAGAATTACAGTATATTAGAAAAAAACGTGATTGAAAGTTAATCGCTAATCGCTTGTATCGTCAGTTGATTTATCATGACTTAATTTCAAGATGGTGGTGCCCAAAGAATTACCTGAAGGTACTGCGTGTATAAACAGTGTTTTAATAAACCATCAGTGTTCTTTAAGTTCTCAGTGCCTAAATTTAAAATGACAGAGCCCTTGCAATTCTATCAATGAAGTGTGGAGCTACTTTGAGCTTTTTCATGGTGTAAAATCACTAATTTTTAAAGTAAAGTTTTAGCATTCTATCATTTTAAGCCTGTTAGGAGCATCGGCTTAAGGTGCTGGGAGGGAATGGAGGTGAAAAAAAAACTCGATATCATGTTTCACGACAACCCAAGTCCATTTCACACCAGATTTTTAACGTAGAGAAACACAAACATGATAAAAAACCCAGTGTTTAAACCATTATGTTGCCTGCTTTACTAAAATCTGCAGTAAAAAAATAAGACCAAACTATAAATTATCAACTTTAAAAGTTAAACTGTGTCTGTACCTAATAGGTAAAAGTTTTAGTAAAAGTATGAAATATTTAAAGTTGCAGGCTCTAATTAGAAATAGAAGTCAAGCAACGGAAGAAGAGAACATTATACATTTATTATTGAACCACCCTTTGAAATCCAAAAGACTGGGAATCGGGGTTGGAGGAAAAAACAAAACAAAACAAAAAAAAATCATCATTATCATCATCATCATCATAATCATCATCATTGCACTACTTAGTAAAGCGATACTAGTAATAACTCTCATAAAAAATGTACAAATGTTTGTTAAAAAATTTTATATCAAGCCTTCAAATGATTTTGGTTACAGATATTATACATATGAAACTACATCATGTTAAATGATACAATTGTATTTTTAATGGAAAACAAATTAAAACCCATAAAAAAAAAAATTAAAAAAAACACAAAACAGAAGAAAAACAAAAATCAGAAGCTCTCATATTTTGTTTAGGCAAAATAAAATCAAAGAAAAAAATACGAAAAACACCATAAATAGTAAAAATGAGGTAACTGCTATTGTACCAAGCAGGAGGGGAGGAAAGGAACCGATAAGAACGAAGAAGTTTAGTAACGAGACCCGAACCGTATGTACTACTGTACGTGCCTGAAGTCTGAAGTGGAGCCAGTTGAATGACGGGAGCGCGAGGTCATTATAACCACTGAGGAGATTATGATGAGGACAAGGCGCATGACATGGATCTGGACGAGACGCTGGAGAATGGCTGAAAGGCATCTGCTGTTAAGACACTACGGGTTTCCAAGCCGACGCTACGCTCAAAGCCTTTATGACTCTTTATGATCTTTATGTTCTCACACAGCCCAGCCATAGAGCCTGCATAGCGTGATGTAGGGAGGCTGTTAGGACCACTTATAACCTTTTTATCGCAGTTCATTCACACGCACCTTCACACGCGCTTGGGTCAGTGTGAGTCAGTGGCACGTCGTTTGACAAACAAACAAACAAAGAGACCGAAAAAAACAAACTGTAAATGCTTATGACAACCTTACGAAGCGTCTATGGCAGCTTAATAAGGGGCTTTCGTTTTTACACAATCGTCAAAAAGGGAAGAGAAGTTGCTGGAAGAGGAAGAGAGATGCGTCCATGCTTTTCGATGTTTAGAGTTCAGAGTTTAGCTTTGCAGCTTTGCATCTTCGCAAAATGTCACACTAAGTGGAAAATGGAGTTTCTTTGCTACAACAGAGCATGTCTGTGGGCGAGGCATATGGATATGATGGAAAGGAAAGACAGAAGAGGAAAAGAAAATAAAAGAAAGCAGAATTTTAAAGGCCTGACCGTGGAATCGACACTGAGCATTCTTCCCTGCTTTTTTTTTTTTGTAGTGCGTTTGTATCCCTTTATCATTTTTTTCTTTTTTAACCGATACCATGTGCTTCCCTGTACCGACCTCCGTTCTACCCATGTGCCTCTACTTGTGGCTTTCCAATGCAAACACACACTTGTGTACACACACACACACACACACATATATATATATTTATATCTATATCCCTGTGCTAACTGGAGATTGATCATGACGTTGAAAAAACGTAGGAAAAAAAAATAATAAAAAAAGCTGAACTGAATGCTTTCTGCTCAGTGCGATATGAACGGCAGTGCGCGCTGAAGGTGCTAAACGGAATGAAAACGGACAATTAAACAGGGATGCGTGCCGATATTGGAATTGTATCATCATCATCAGTATGAGTAGATGACTAACTGAAAACAAAAAACGATACGCGAATGACACATTAGCTTTTTTTTTTAATGCTGATTCAGGTAAATTCTTACAAACTAAAAAAAAAACGAACAAACTCAAACAAAATTGGCTTCCTTTTCTTTCTTTTCCTTTCCTTTTCTTCTTCTCCTCTCTTAAGTTCATCAACCAGTTCATCACAAAGCATCGTATGTGGCTAACACAACAGTTAATTTTAGACCGAAATCGAGTGGCTACCCTTTAGAAACATGAACAAACTGAGAAATGACCAAAAACAAGTAAGCACTCAGCTTCAGCTGAGGTTTCCTAAACGTAAGCTGGGTCATTTTATTTTTTTTTTCCCACAAAATTATTTTAATTCATACTCAGGGGTTCATGTGCAGCTAGTTTATCATCAAGGCAGTGAGTATTTGAGATAATACTCACTAAGGTAAAGTAAGCTATTATAAAGTAAAGTAATCTAAACTATGCTGTTTGAAGCTATAACGCGCTACAACCTTCTAAAATGAACTGTTAATCAGTCAAATCTGGAAAGTTCAGATCTTTAAATCACGCCTGCCTTTAAAAAAATAAATACTGAATCAGATGCACTGGAAAAGGGCCTGAGCTTAAAAAAAACAAAAACAAACAAACAAAAAAATGCTGAATCGCTTTCATTCAATTTCATTTAATTAGCAACACTAGTAGCTTCTGGACTGACCTGTTTCTTTATTCCTTTCAGATCTCGTAAAAACGGGGTGCTTTTAATGACAATTCTCCCTTGAATCGTTGTGGATGCACATCGCCTTAAACTTCCACTTTAATAAGACCAATCTGGAGTCATTTGTAAGGAAGACAACAGCGTTCTGTAGCTGTCCTAGAAAACAGAAAGAAGGAAATGAAAAAGCAATGAAAAGTAAAAAAAAAAAAGAAAGGATGCTCTATGGAGGTGGCTCTCAAAGCGATCCTCAAAGGAACCCCTCCCCCACAACCGTATAAAACAACATCCGTATAAAAACCTAGGACTAGTTTGTGAGAAAAACAAAACAAAAAAAAAACAATGACGAACCGTCAATCGAAAAAAAAAAAAAAAAATTAAAAAAAAAAAAGTGACTGATGTGTGCTACATTGAAGCACGCCCACTTTGCCCCTGTTTAACCCGTTTAACCTGTTTAATCACGCGCCTTGGAAGTGACAGCCATGCATATGGAGACAAGATGAGAAGGGAGGAGAAAGGGGAGAAAGAAAACGAAAAAACAAAACAAAAGGGAGAGCGGTAAAGCCAGTGTTCTGTACCACACATACAGGATAAATAACACACACACACACACAAAAATAACCAATGATGCGCCAACACACACACTCTCTCACACACACACACACACACACACACACACACTTTCACTCTTTTACTCTCACACACACACAAACCTCACAGTATTCCAAATCTATAAGACTGCTAGATCATCATATTTCAGCAAAAAAAAAACAAAAGAAAAGAAAAAAAAAACCCAATCGAAAACAAAACAAAAGCCCAACTTTTTTATATATATATATATATATATATATATATATATATATATATATATATACAATTTGCTGTTATTTTCCCCTCGTTTATTATCTGTTTTTTTTTTTTTTTTGGACAGGGGAAACAATTTCTCTTCTTTAAAACGTATAAATTGTGTTATTCTGTCCCTCTATGTTGATACATACATATATATACAAACACATATATATATACATATATGTATATATATATATTTTATTTATATATACTATTTTTTTCTTTATTGGTAGAGTATAAAAAGCACATGCACGCAATTGTCAGCGTCCTCTCTTTCGTGACGAGCTACCTTCACACCTCCAGTGTGCTCACATGCTAGGGAATGTTAGTACACGTATCTGAATACACACACACGTGCGCACACACACACACACTCACTCACACACACGTTCATGTACTTACGCAAACATACAGCGAAGACTGCAACCACCCTGTACCCCCAAAAATCAAGCAAACAAACAAAAAAAACAACAAAAGGAAAAAAATAATAATAAACAAAAGAAAAAATAACAATAAAACAAAAAATACAATTAAATTAATAAGTAATAAACAGTAATGGCAGTGGTTGGAGTGACCTAATCCAGACAAAACATATGAACCATTGGAATCTTTGGACTCATGGCGTTAGTAACCATTGTAACTGGAGATGTGTAGAGGTGACTTCAGAGAGAGAGTGTGTGTATGTGTGTGTGTGTGTGTGTGTGCGTGTGTGTGTGTACGTACTTGTGCTTGTTCAGTTGTTTCTCAGCACAGCACAAAAGAAGGAAGCTCGTCACAGAAGCATTAGAAGAGTTTTGAAAGGGGCGTGTCTGTCTGTGTTTGTATACATGTGTTTGTATGTATTGTGTGTGTATGAGAGAGAGAGAGAATGTGTGTGTGTTGTAGGAGTGTGTGTCTGTCTTATATATATATATATATATCAAAAGAACTCGATGCAACAGGAGATGGGGTGAAAAGTCCAGTGTGTGGAAAGATTTGACAAGTTCTGGAGTCCAGCTGGCTGCACAGGGCAATGTGATCCTGTGGTGAAAACAGTGGTGTGTACAGGGGTGTGTGCGCACGTCTATGAGCGGGAAGCGGGCCGGGATCATCACTCGGAATCCCGCTGGACTTCGGAGGCGTCCGCTCGGCAGATAGGGCAGGTTCTGTTAGCCTGAGGAGCAGAAAGGAAGGAGCAGAGATAAATCAGGAGGTGAAACTTAAAAAAATCGTTATTCACTTCATTCATTCAACTTGTGACCAAAAATGTAAATGCTGTAAAGTGTTTTCTGATTTAATTCTACCCTCATAGTTTTGCTTAACTCACCTTGAGCCACTTGTCGACACACTTGGCATGGAACTCATGATTGCAGGGCAGAACTCGCAGCAGCTGACGAGACTCAAAGTCACACATACACACCACACACCTGCGAACACACGCAAACACAGAGACAGAGCTTAAGAACAGGGATTCTTTAATAAAGCAATAATGAACATGTTTCAACCATTTCTTAACTGCAATATTGTCTTCTGGCTTTCATGGCAAAGTCTGTTCACTTTAATACAGTGGATGAAACACTTTAATAAATATAAGAAGATCATAATTAAAAAAAATCCAAAGGAGTTTCAAAAGAACAAAACACGGTAGTGGTCTAAAGCAGGGGCGTCCAAACTACGGGCCATTGGGTCCCGTTTCCTTTTTTGAAGCGGCCCGCGAGGAATTTTAGAAATAGAATGAAAGTTGCCCCGCTGTTAAGCAGGTTTTTATAATGTGAGATTCAAAGTTTGAACGCTAGGTGTCAGAAACGGGCCAAAGAGTCAGAGAGGGTGCGCATTTCTAGCGCAGAAAAACTGAGCAAAAGAGTCTAAAAGCGGAGAGAGTGCGCATTTCTAGTGCATATATATATATATATATATATATATAAATAAACCCTACAGACCACTAGATGGCAGACTTGTATTTAATTCATCTTGCAGTGTATTCCATAACTGCTATAACATATCCCAAAACATGTTTCAGTTTGTTTGAGACTCAAAAAATAACCATAAAGTTTAAATTTTGGCATCAACTTATTCACAACTATGAAGGAACACAGGAGAAATCATGTAGTAACTTAAAAGTGATAAACAAACCAAAAAAAAAATTAAACTCTTATCTGGGTTGCTGTTAACTTTTAGAAGTTTCTGAGGCTGGTGACTCTGATTAACTAAAATAACTTTTGGTCTTCCTTTTTTCGGGCAGTCCTGATGAGTGCCAGTTTCACCATTTCTTGAGAAAAGTTCTTGAAATCTTTCGGACTGACTAAGCATCATATCTTAAAACACAACTGATGCTCTCAAACACATTAAGAGCACAAGTTCAAATCAATTAACTCTCGAAAAGTTCAACACAGCTGTTATCTGAAAGCTGAACATTCCAGGTTACTCTACCTCATAATGCTGAGCATGATTTTTAGGAGAACCAGTGCACTAATTGTATATGTGTGTGTTTTCTACTCACAGGGTCTGCTCAGACTGGTGATTGCTGGGGTTGAATCTGTAGGAAGGCAGCTGTTCTATATCAGCTTTAGTCAGACCACGTGGTTTGGCTTCCCCAAGACGCTCGGCCAGGTTCAACAGAGCCTAGAAAACAGTCATAAAACGAATAAGAAGCTTTAAAAAACACATTCAAGCACATTTAATACCATATTTAGTGCCTTTACAGCTTACGCTAACTAACAAACTAATCAACAGATGGACCACAATGCTCTGCTTTTTATACATATAAAAAAAAATCTTCCATTAGCTTTTTTGAACATGTAAATTTTTTTTTTTTTCTAATTAGGGACTGTTCAGTCTGATCGGAAGATCTGGGCTTGTATGCAGACTATATATATTTTACATTCTTTTGCACTATAAGGCGCACTTAAAATCTTTTAATTTTCCAAACAATTGATAGTGCGTCTTATAATCCGATGCCCTTTATTTAGGTATGAATTCTACAGGTCAGGTATTATAGAGTAATAAAGCCACTCCGCTGCAGTACAGCGTTATAAAAGAGTGAGTTTTTTAAAGTGAAGTTTCTCCAGCACTAAGGCTGGGTGCAGCAGCATTAGCATTAGCATTAGCCGCTAACTGCAGCACTAGTTCTTTCGCTGTTCAGAGGCGAATATATTGGACTGTAGTGGACTGCGACAACCGCTAGCTGATCGTGCTAGACTGAAGAACCCCGAGTGTTCGGGTGGTATTTACATCCCGCTAGCACTATGGTTAGCGACTAATGGTAATGCTGCTGCACCCAGCCTTAGTTTTAAAGAAACTTCACAGAAAACTCACCCTTATACAAAATATTGGAAATTTAAGTTTAATGAAAATAAACGGAAACGCTTTACTCATCCAGTAATCCAGGAGAGAAATCTGTGTAGATTAACATTTAGCGCTAATTTGACTTTGAAATTGTTTATTTTTTTAAAGAATTAGTTTTGAATACATAGGTTCTTCCCCATTAGAATGTAGGCCTTCTTACTAGTTTTGCCTAATCCACCTTATAATCTGATGCACCTTATGTATAAAACTAGACTAGAAAATAGACGTTCATTAAATGTGTGTTAAATCCGAAAAATAAGATATATTTAATTCAAATCCATTTTTTAAATTAAGAATTGTGTTAATGGGGTTCAAAAGTGCTTACCCAATTTACTGAACTTTTGCTCACCAATGTAGGCTTGTTTTAAATTGAGCTTTTTCTTTGAATCCCTTATTATCCCATTTAATTCTACACTTACCATTTCTAACCTCCTGATTTTTTTAAAAACACCAAGCTGCATGTTCTTGTTTGGCTTTTCGCTCACTCTTCTCATTAACTTCCACTTATTTTCACCCACAGCCTCCACACTGATTCCTTCCACTCGAGTATTTCTAGTTAAATTAGTTAGCAGTCTTCAGTGCTATGTTTGTTTAATTACACTGAATTTAGAAACCTCACCTCGTAATTCTCCACTTCTCCATCATCTACGTCCAGCTCTAAGCTGATGGCAGGACCCACAGCTGTGGGCTGCACTGGAAGAACAGACCTGTGGAGAACAAAAGAGAAAACATTCAGTATGTGATTCTACGGCACAGTATGTGATTGCAGGATCATTAAAAAATAAATTAATTGCTATGCTGTTCCAGGTGGTGTTATGGTTCTAAGCAGTTTCTAGGACATTTCTTTGCTTTGCTTGCTTTAAATCAAGGGTGTCCAAACTACGGCCCGCGGGCCATTTGCGTCCCGTTTCCTTTTTTGGTGTGACCCGCGAGGTATTTTAGAAATAGAATGAAAGTTGGCCCGCTGTTAAGCAGGTTTTTATAATGAGATTCAAAGTTTGAAAGCTAGGTGTCAGAAACGAGCCAAAGAGTCTAAAAGCGGAGAGGGTGCGCATTTCTAGCGCAGAAAAACAGGCCAAAAGAGACTAAAAGTGGAGAGAGTGCACATTTCTAGCTCAGAAAAACGGGCCAAAGAGTCTAAAAGCGGAGAGGGTGCTCAGTTGTAGCGCAGAAAAACGAGCCAAAAAGTCTAGAAGTAGCCGTAATTAAGGAGTTTAGTATTAAAAGACATCATGAAATGAAACATCATTTTGAAAAATCTTAGTTTACAAAAAACTGTCACAAAAAGATAAAGATAGTTAGTCAAGTAAAATGGTGTGTAAATGAAAGTAATCAGGAAAATGTATTATTTAAAGTGGTAAATTTCATTATTTGTTTTATTACAGAGTCTGTGGCCCGTGACTTCAAATATATTTCTCCTTCTGGCCCCCAACAAAAAAATGTTGGACACCCCTGCTTTAAATGGTTAATGCTTAGATTAAGATCACTGCTTTAATTTTGATAAATCTTCTGTACTTCAATCAACAGGGTTCCTACACTTTTTTCATGACTTTTCCATGCCTTCAAGTCAAAGTTTTCACCATACGATTTTAAAAACATCAGTGTCGACATGGACAGCAAAACCAAAAACTAAAACCATAATTAAAATTGATTATCGTAGACCTAAAATGAATCCGACGCACATCTTTAATAATATGAATGCATTTTAGACCCTGAGAGCTCCATTGTGTAGGGCTAAATTACTGAATTAACTCTTAGCTGATGTATTTGTTAGCTCAAAACAATTTTTCTTCTCCATCGATAAACTGAAATTACAAAGATTTGCAGACCAAATATTTTATGACTTTTCCAAAACTTTCCAGGTGTTTTTACTTTTCCAAAACTTTTCTAGGCCTAGAAACTGCTATTTTTTTTTTTTAATTTTATGACTTTTCCAGGTTTTTCATGACTGTACGAACCCTGAATCAAGATTAAGTTAATAAACATGACATGAATTCAGTGCATAAGTGTAGAAATCCTGAACATTCTAGACAATACACATATAACAAAGTAAGACTTGTGTATTCTGTCGGTGTGTTTGTGTGCATAAACTCACAGGAAGTAGGGCAGCAGGCTGGGGTGATACGGGGGCGGGGGCACAGCTTGCTGTGAGCGATAACGCCGGCCTGTGATTCGCCGAGGCATGAAGTGAGGATACGGCTTTCGAAAAAAAAAGAAAGAGGGAAAACAATCAGAAATCTTTATCAGAAATGTCCCAGTGGGAAAGACCAAGAATACATCTGGTAATGTCCAATACTTTAATAGGACCAATCAAAGCCTGTGTGTTGCATCTGTGAGTGATGTATTATGGGTAATGTAGTCTACTCACCACTCCAAAGAGCTCCTGGGGCAGGGGTTCATGAGAGAGGAACTGCAGCGGGGTGGAGGGTGGCAAGGGGCTGGGGTGGCCCGAGTGGGGGTAATTAAAGCTGCCCGCCACAGAAAGATGATCCCCTAGCAGCTCCACTTCATTCTCAATCCTTTGTAGTGGCTGAAAACACACACACAAAAACACAGAAAATACACAAATTAACACAACAGCGCATCTTGTAGAAATGTAGAAATAGAACAGAGTATCTTAAAGGTACAGGGAAATTAAGTGTGTGTGTGTGTGTGTATGTATATATATATATATATGTATGTATGTATGTATGTATGTATGTATATATATATATATATATATATATATATATATATATATATATATATATATATATATATATATATATATATATATATATATATATTTTTTTTTTTTTTTTTAACTACTAGAGTTTGAAATACAAGATCAGACAATCCACTGGGAAATGAAAGCCTAAAAACTAGTACCTGTATAGCAACTACCTGGAATACCATAGCAGTTGCTTAGGAAGACCTTAGCAACCACTTGGAATGCAGTGTAAATCTGTAATTGAGCTTCTCTGTGTATGCTAAAGAACAGCATAAAGTTAGTAGGGGGTTGCTGAGATACTCCAGATGGTTGCTGTGGTACTCAAGGTGGTTGCTAAGGAATCGCAACACTGTGGTTGCTTTATTATTCCATGTTGCTAGACGATAATGGCGATTAATTTTTATTGCTGTTTATGCATTACATTACATTACATAACAGGGCATTTAGCTGACGCTCTTATCCAGAGCGACTTACAATTATCTTTATTCCTATTACAGAGTTGGGCCAATGTAGTGTTAGGAGTCTTGCCCGAGGACTCTTATTGGTGTAGCACAGCATCACACCAACACCAATCATTAGGTGTTCTTAGATTATATATATGTCCTACTCGAAGGTGTTACTTCTACTCTCTCTCTCTCTGTGTGTGTGTGTGTGTGTGTGTGTGTTAGTGTACGTACCGATCGGGACTGTTGAGTCTGGAAGGGCAGGAACTGTCCGGGCGGGGGCAGATGGGGTGGGTGATGCGAGAGGTGTGGAGGATGAAGTAGAAACGCGGGATCACTGGAGAGAAGAGACGGAAATGCGTACGGAACTGGCAAGTGCTGCACTGAGCACGCAGGTAACATCTGAGAGAGAGAGAGAGGGAGAGAGAGAGAAAGAGAGACAAGATACAATATTTTTTCCATTTTGTCCAAGTGCATTCATGAACAAAAATAATTCTAAATAAACCTGTAGTGTAGGTTTTACACACTTTGGAATCTGCAAAAGATTGATTATTGTTTCTTGTGAATGCAGTATGCCTACTAAGATATATCAGAAAGCTTGAGACAGAGGGAAATAACAGGTGTGGGTGAAAATGTATTGGACTACAGAGTCATTATTATGCTTGTATTATTACTAATACAGAGACTACTGTGAATTGTGAAGTTCCACAGGGTTCAGTTGTAGGGCCTACGATACTGTAAAGAACTGAAGCATAAACTTGCATAGCTTACGCTTCAGTTCTTTACAGTTTCATAGGCCCTACAACTGAACCCTGTGGAACTTCACCATTCATAATAGTTTGTGTTATCTACCAGGTTAAACACCAAGTACAAACAAACTTCAAGATGTGAAAATTAAAAAGGTAAAAACGTTACATTTAATTAATTAGTATTTTGTCCATGAATTAAATTTTCTAAGGTCATCTGATGTACCACCCTGAAATGATTTGCGTTTTGCAGTTAAGCAACAAAACATTTTTTTTTGTTTTCACCATTAGATTACATGCCAAATCTATGTAAAGAGGTACATTTGGCTGTTTATATTGTATATATACATATATATGTACTTCAGTTCTCTGCTTTCATTGCAAAACCTTTGATTCGATTTATCAGCTTGCTTTTAAAAGTCAAAATCTAAATGTACATTTACTAATTATATCCAGCGGAACTCCCAAGCTTCCAAAATTTTTTATAGTAAATATTTTTCCCAAAATTGTTGCACGTTTGCAATTCCACATTGTAAAACAGGGTTCCCTTCTCTGTTCTGCATTTTATACAGCTATCAGTGGTATCAGAATTTAATTCTTCGATTCTTAAATTTTCAATATTTATATACATTCTTTTAATAAGCAAATTATATTGGATATGTTTTAAAATGTATATTTTTTATTCCTGAAAAATACAATTCATGCAGTAGAGCGTTAACCTTGTGCACTTTTTTTTACTTTTTAACTAATAACTGATTTCTCCAGAAAGGCAGAAATGCCCAATATATGATTATTATTTGCTTAAATATTATTATTCGCCTTTTTTCTTACAAAATAGTCCAAACTATTTTTTAGTGTTTTTCTTTTTATTTCCATGTTTAAAACTGTTCTACTTAATAAAACTTTAACCTTTATTTGAAGCTAATAAATTAAGCCACATATACACAATTACAATTCCATTCTAGCCACCACAAGGGGGCAGCAGATCCTCATAATAAAGACACACTAATAAACACACACACATTAATGCGTATACACACCGGAGGGGGGACGCTGCAGACTGGATAGTGTTGCTGGCCGCTGAAGACGACGGAGCAGGCAGGCACCTGCTGTTGAGAGGAGCATGCTGGGAGATGCTGTCCTGTGCAGAGCGGTGGGGGGAGGCCGTGGGGCGGCACCGGAGAAACAGTATACGATACCGGGACTGTTCCCTGAGGGAGCTGAACACAAACACGAGCAAGCACTCAGCAGATGGAACACAGTACATAGTAAGGATGAGTGCAGCAGCAGCTGCTGCCGGCAGAGACACACCAGCGTACCTGTACATGTTTGGATTGACATATTAAAAAAGGTTCATGGATTTATCATTAGCGTTAATCACATCACGTCATTCATCCACTGCAGTCCTTCTTACCTGCTCATGGAGGTCCATCACCATGGTGCCCTGTTGCTGTGGGTGCAGCAGCCGTGGGGACAGTGTGGGGGGGTGGAAGGCGCGGGGCTCGTCCAGGCCGGTTGGAGGGTGAGGGGGCGCCTGGCCGTACGGATGGAGGGAGTGTGGGTGGTGAGGGTGGCGGTAGTTTTCGTCCTGACCGCCGCCCGGCGAGCCGTGGTGGGGAGGGTGAGGTGGGTGGAGTCGAGTCATACGATCGCGGCGTCCCCTTTGCCGACGAGCTGGAGGGCTGTGGTGAGGAAAGAGGGGTGGGGGGGAACCAAATCTTAATCATAATCATCGACATCGCTCTTAATATGATCATTTCAGTTTAGTTCTCCAGTACCAAGGCTGGAGCGGTATTAGCATTAGCCGCTAAGCGCTAGCTTTTTCATCTTTCAGAAGGGAGTATATCAGTAGTCTAGACAACAGTCTGCGCATTAACTGTGTTTAAAAAAGCTACACTGGACGAACCGCTAGCTATAATATCCCCCTTGCTTATCAGAACACTCAGGGTTCTTCCGTGTAGCTCTGTCGGGCGGCTAGCAAGATTAGCCTCCAATGCTAATGCTGCTGCACCCAGCCTTAAAGTAAATCTGGATATCTAAGCTTACTGTAAATAATCTGGGAAAAAAAAACTATTTGGGCGAGCACCACCTTGCAGCTGCAAGACCTGCTGAATTAGAAGGAAAATATGGCGACACCCCTGTTCCTTACTAGTGTCACATAATGCGCCTTATAATCCAGCGCACCTTATGTATAAAAACAGATGTTTATTTAACTGCGCCTTATAATCAGGGGTGCCTTATAGTGCGAAAGAAAACGGCAATGCCAATTAAACACTATAAATGATTGATAAAATTCTCAGTATTCTAAAAAAATATCAACGCATCAGTCTATCATTTTAATTAATTTTGAGTGATTTATTGGGATAAACAGTCAAACAAACAAAAACGTCAATCCACGTTAGCGTCTCATACCTGCGTCTGTGTCGTGCAGGCGTGTGACAGCGTTCTGAGTGGTAGGGTGTGTGAGGGTAGGGGTGCGGTCTTCGACTCGGCGGCAGCTCCCACGGTCTGATTGGTGGAGAAGGTGTGGAGGGAGGGGCTGAGGTGAGCTCCAGTACAGACTGCTGGGACAGACGCTGGCGTTTCGGACTCGGGGAGTCCTCCGTCTAACAGCGGAAAATTAAAATAGAACGAGAGACAGACAGACAGAGAGAGACAGAGAGAGAAAGGACATGGTTAGAACCATGCGTTGATCCATTAATCATATGGATGCCTAAACTGTCTGCACTGAGCATGTGCCCAGTACCTACTAACACTGATAATTCATAGTACGTTTCTGCATTTGTACAGATCCTTTTGTTCTAGTATTTGTTTGTCCTTTTGTTCTAGTATTTGTTTGTGCTTGTGAGTCTTGGTTCCTCCTAAGGTTTCTTCCTCTTATCGTGAGGGAGGTATCTCCTGCCACTGTTGGCATCATCACTGTGGTGTTTACTTGTAAGACTCGATCTGTGTAAAGCTATTTTTTGTGACAACTTTAATACATTTGTTGCAAAATCCCCTATATAAGTAACTTAAAAGAGGTTCGGTGTCCTCAGCCTGGCAACCCGAGTGAGCTTGGTGTCTTTGGAGGGGTGGAATGGGGGAGACATGCTGTAGCCATTTCTTATGAGAGCTATGGCATGTTAAACTCCATTAACTAGGGCGATATGGCACTAAAATAATAATTTCACGATATTGCATGGCATTTTTGCAATAACGATAATCTTGGGGATATAACAAAAGACTGAAAACAAAAACAAAATGAAAATTTAATTTGATTACTGTATACAATGATATGTAAACGCCTTACTGATATATTAAAAAAATACAATAATTGTATTAGATTTGTAACAGAAGTCAATGATTCAGAATGTTATGATACTAATAATGCTAATACTAATATATATACTAATATATATAATAGAAACGAGATCAGTGTGAAATTTAGCTAAAAAACAGCAATAAAATTGTACCCTAATGTGATAATTACGATATTTCAGGGTATGATATCGTTTACGATATTCAAAAATGTTGGAGATATGAACGAGTACAATACAATATGATATGGCACACCCCTACCATTTACATAACAGAGAGACACAAACACATCAAAGTCAGATTTAAAAAAAGAAAAAAGAAAAGCAGAATACACTCCATTTTATATAATGAACAGGCGTCCCAATACTTTTGTCCATCCAGCGTATAACAGAGAGCGCTTATGTTTGTTACCATTCAGTTTTAGTACAGTCAGTCTATTGTGCCTGACCGCATTAAAGGCATTTCCTCTGACGACATCACGCCTTCTGCTGCTGCTGCCTGGGGCAAGAGTGAGGTCAGTTCCTGTAAGTGTGAGGAAACCCTGGTGGGGGAGGGGCTTCTGAACTCCCACACAAGCAGCTAAAGCAGAAGCACACACACAGATACAGATACGGATACACACAGCAGACAAGGGAGATTCTGGCTGTGTTAGAGAGAGAGTCACTGCTCTAACAAAACGTGGTCGTTTTACAGGAAAGACAAGACAAAACAAGACAAAACATTCAAAACCCTGAGATACGAGAGTATACTGAGAACTAGAACATTTCCGGTTCTATCGGTTCTACTCTTCCATTCTATTCCTGTACAATTCTGTACATTCTATTCCTGTACGTATTAGTGATGACACACGTGCATTTACGACATCCTGTACGTTGTAACAGTCGTGAACACACAGTGTGATCCAATCTTATCATCTGCTTCATCTGCTCTGAAGCCTTTTTTACGGGAAACTGTTGACTCACACGGTGGAGCTTTCTCAACCAGACTCTCTCACACACACACACACACACACACACACTGACATATGAACACACACACAGACACACGCATACATAACACACACAAACTCAGGAGGACTGTCTTCAGAAGAACGCCACATTTTGCGTGCTAGTATTAGTCAGGAAGGTGGGGCCAGACCCAGACACTTATCTCAGCAGGGTCTGACTAATATACACGCAAGCACACACACACACACACTTTTACACCACGGCAGCAGCATGTGGGGTCTCACATTTACAGGTTACAAAGTCTTTTCTAAAGCTTTGGGACTCCAGTGGACCACAGGAAGTGACCAACCTACTAAAATTACTTCAAAAGGGCATGAACAACTCATCCAGAAGGTCACAAAAGAACCAAAACAAGGTTAAAAAAACTGCAGGACTGATGCAACTAAAGTGGAACTTTTTTGGAAGGTGTGTGAACACACAATAAAAAAAAATAAAAAAAGAACGTCATACTGAACGAAAAACATGGTGGTGGTAGTATGATGGCCTTGCTGTAAAAGATGGAAGCATGATTTTGCTCTCTACCAGAAAATCCTGAAGGAGAATATCTGGCCATTTGTTTGTGACATCAAGCTCGGGAGTACTTGGGTTCTGCAGCAGGACAATGACCCAAAACACAAACAAGTTCACCTCTGAATGGCTAAAAAAATAAATAAATAAATAAATAAATAAATAAATAAATAAAGGTTTTGGAGAGGTTTAGTCAAAGTCTGATTGAGATGCTGTGGATGATCTTAAACAGGACGTTTATGCTGGAAACCCTCCAATGTGTCAGAATTAAATCAATTCCGTAAAGAAGAGTGGAACAACATTTCTCCACAGAGATGAGAAAGACTCATTGCCAGTTATTTGAAATTATCTGCTGCTTTTTATATTTACTCAGGTTATCTTTGTTTGATATTAAAATTTTAAAAATATAAAGTATGATAAAAACAAAAAAAACTAAACAAATCTGTATAGGGCAACACAGCACCGTAAGTGTCCCATGACTTTTGCCATGCCCCATGGAAGTAAAAAAAAAAAAAAACACTGTACTCACATATATGTATATAAATATGTATGATGTATATGCATGTGGGTTTTCTTGCTTTGAATGTGGATGTGCTTATCTGTTTACATGGACTATTCTAGCCAAATATCCTATACATCCATCACTCCAGCTACTATTCCAAATTCATGTTGCTTTTCCCCTCACTCACAAGATAACACCTCAAAACGTACACAGCTGCAGGCATTCCCAAGATCCTTCCATCCTTCCTCTGAGATAATACAATCAATTCACATACTGCTGGTATCCCATGACTTTTGGCACGCTAATGTAAGGCCCTACAGAATATCTTTACTATTAATTGGAGGGAAGCCAACAACACACACACACACACACACACACACACAGTATATGGCATCACACTGTCTCTTACTCAGTTTCAAATGCCTGTGAAGAGGGTGTGGGTGGGTTTATGACAGCAATGAAAAAAATGCTAACATGTGACACACACACACACACACACACGAAGAAGAAGGAGAAGAAGAAAAAAAAAATACATGACACTTTCACGTAAATGAGGCACGACTAAGAACGCCACACTTACACACTCCCACCACACACGTGCACACACACACACACACGTGTGTATAACACACTGATTAAACACACACTCCTGCATTGTGGGTGGTAAAGTGATCTCACACACAGTAAAGTGTTAAGCCACAGAGTGTAGAGAGAGAGGGAGCAGCCACTAACCCCAGGGAGTGTGTGTGTGTGTGTGTGTGTGTGTAAGAGAGAGAAGAGGGTATGTGTATCTTATCACTAACAGGAAACAAGTGTGGAGTAAGATCCAAGACCTACACATCTACTACACCTCATTAGTCTTTAACTAGCCTTCTACACCACTTGCAG
The DNA here is from genome assembly GCF_023375975.1 of Astyanax mexicanus. Lineage (NCBI taxonomy): Eukaryota > Metazoa > Chordata > Actinopteri > Characiformes > Acestrorhamphidae > Astyanax > Astyanax mexicanus. The sequence goes on along the minus strand of NC_064432.1, from coordinate 7,434,860 downwards.
GTAGAGGTGGGCGATACTAATTAACAACGATATTTATAGCAATATATAAGAATAATGATTTTTTTTGTATTACTTTCAATAAATCAGGTGTACCCAAAGCGTAGATGTTACAAACAAAACCAAAAAACAGACACATGGAAACATAAAAAGAGAAAGAGGAGAAAGAGAGAGAGAAAGAAAGGCAGAGAATGACAAAGAAATGGAGGAATAAAGAACCGTAGCCCCTCGGGACAGCGTGGAGGGTGAATATATTACTGCATGAAAATAAATATTAAAAGTCTATTTAGTGTAAAACATAAGTTTCATACATTAAGTAGAAACAGATAGACAAACGTTTATTTTTTTTTTTTGTTTATTTTGTATTTTCCTTCAAACAAACTTCAAGACCCTGAGTTTGTATAGTAAAGCATATTTAGTGTTCAAAAACATAGCTTTCAAGAACATCTGTTTTGTAGTGATTTTGCATTATTGCGTACGATCCAATAGGGCACTGTATTATTAGCAAGGCATGATATAGGGCATATTTTGCCCCTGCAGATAAATCACTTTTTGCATCATTATCCAGGCTGAAAGTAGCTCCGCACCTTGTTGGTAGAATCCGGAGAGCTTTGGCTTGTAAAACGTGGAATTAATAGCTTTAAAAGTGAACAAAAAGCTTATTAAAACCTCTTTTTAAGTTATAATTGGTTATCTTTACTTTAAAATGGCAGCACTAGGATATGTTGTAAACAGTGGTTTTTAATAAAGTTCTTATGCAGTTTTAAAGCTTTTAATGCCTCATTTTAAATGTCAGGGCTCTCCGGATTCTACCAATGAATTGTAATGCTACTTAGAGCCTGTATAACTGTGTAAAAAGCGATTTATCTGCAGGGGCAAAATATGCCCCATATCATTCGTTCTAAAGCATGTTTGAACAAACTGCAAAAATAACACTGGATCTCAGAAAGCTAAAGGAAGAAGGAAGGTGGGCGATTCAACAAAGGTTAGTACTCTTAATCATGTTTTACTACACCAAAAGTCCAATTTACACCAGAGTTCTCCTTTAAAGACTGAATTAATGTGGCCTAGACTGATGAATTCTCAATTTTAGAGGCATACAGAGATAATGAGGTTAGATTCTGGTGCCAATATCATACGTTTAAATCCATGTCCCCATTCTGCATCGCCTTAATGTTAATGCATGGAACTGAGTCAATGATGAATAAACAATAAATCAGGTGTCCCCAAAGCGTAGATGTTACAAACACACACATGGAAATAAAAAGAGAAAGAGGAGAAAGAGAGAGAGAAAGAAAGGCAGAGAATGACAAAGAAATGGAGGAATAAAGAAGCGTAGCCCCTGGGGACAGCATGGAGGGTGGGGTGGGGTTGGGGAGGGTAGTGGAGCAGATTTGGGAGCTCTGAGGATGATGAACTACGAACAGAGGACAGAGCCTGGAACACAGCCGGAGGGCGCGCGCGCACACACACACACACACAAACACACACACACACACACACACACACACACACACACACACACACACACACACACACACACACACACACACACACACACACACACACACAGCCTTCTCTCACACACACATGCACGCACATGTGCACGTGCGTACACACACACACGCATGTTCCAACATGGTCAGACAGGTCCATTAGTATAAAACATTGATGGGGCCGCCAGTCTGTGTTTGGGTGGGTGAGGGGCACAGCAGACAAAATTAGGACAGAGTGTCTGCGTGTGCGAGTCTGAGTTCATGCGTGTGTGTGTGTGTGTGTCCATCAAATCACAAGAGGATCATGCCCTCCCCACCCCACCAAAACACACTATTTCTGCTAGAATCTGCAGATGGATGCTGTATTCTTCCAACGGTCGCAGTGGAGCTTTAGACAGGACAAGCTGCTCACGTCCCACTGATGGACGCAGTCATTTCTCTTAACCCTTTAAACCCTAACGGCATATCTGTGGGCCCAACTGCTGTGAAGCATGGGGGTGGAAACATCACACTCTGTGTCGGTGCTTTTTTTTTTTTTTTTTGCACAGACGACAGGACAACCACACTGCACCGTACTGAAGGAAGGATGGATGGGGTCATTTATTGCAAGATTTTGGCAAAGAAAACTGAAGATAGGTCTTGGCTGGGTCTTCCAGCATGACAATGACCCAAAGCACGAAACGCACAGCCAGGGAAACTAAAGAGTGGCTCAGTAAGAAGCATTTCCGGGAGCTTGAGGGGCCTAATTAAGTCTTCAAATCAAAATCCAACAACAGAAAATCTTTGGAGGCAGCTGAAACATAATGTTGCCCGGCAACAGCCCGAAACTTGAAAAAACTACAGGAAACCATAATTGCAAACAAAGTTTCTGTATCAAATATTATGTTTAGTTTTGTTTTTTTATTGTATCAAATACTTATGTATATTTATGCGTTTAAATTCAATTTAATTATTTAGAAAAAAATCATACAATTTGTTTTTTTTTCTGTTTATCAATGTTTAAGTGTCCCTATGATAAAAAAAAATCCAGACCTACAAGGTTCTGTAACTGCAAAAATAAAAATGAAACCTATATACCTATTGATAGTATATAATATATAAAATAGTATATAGTTCATAGTAGATACAAAACAATTCATAGTAGCTACTGAATAATTCACAGTGGATCCCCAATACGCCATAGTACAAACAAATTAAATAATAGCGAACATGTCTTAAACAATGTGGATACAGAGAATTAAACAGTGGATACTGTATAATTCTTAGTAGCTTGGTAGATGCCAAATAATTCATAGTGGACACTAAATAGTTTACAAACTGCGGTCATCCTGATTGTGCCAGTACCACTGACAGACGGCTGCATGACGCAGCACTGCTGTATCTGATCCACTCACTTGTACCAGTTAGAGGCAGTCATATTGCTTTGTTTGATAGGTATATTAATGATACATGTTTAAGCATCTACTCGTAATAATGTGGTGTTCAAGAAAAGCTATTTCCAGATGATCCAAGCAGCACTCTTTTCCCTTTTTCCACACACTCCTCTTCTCCTCTCCTCTGTCACTGTTCTCTTTCTCCCCTCTTCTCTCGCTCTCACCCACCTCGCCCCACAGCTGGAGGTGAAATCATTAACGCCTCCTCTCCCTCATCTCACCTTCCCACCTTCCCTTTCCTCTCTCTCTCTCCCTCCCTCCTTTCTCTCCACCTTTCACACTCCCTCCTTTCCTTCTCTCACCCCTTCTTATTCTCTCTTCACACACACACTCCCTCACTCCCTCTGCACATTGTCTTTCTTCCTCTCTTTCTCCTTCCGCATTTTTTTTCCCCCCTTTTCCTCTCCGGAAATCTTGGCCACACCCCCTGTGGCCCAGCGTCAGCCAATCACGGCGCATGAACGTAAACTCGCCCTCCTTCTTCCTCCGATTATAAACACTGGAGTAAGTGGAAGGCTGGGAGGTATGTGCGCACGCGCACACAGACACACACACACACATATAATAATCACCAGAGCGCTGGAGCCTGGAGTCGATGCTAAACTTGCGCACTCGAGCGAATCCTACAAAACATAATCCAACAAAAACAAAAAGCACACACATTACAGCCTCAAACACCTCCCACTGTACATGCCAAAACATTAAGACCACCTGCCCAGCCTCCACAGATCTGTAAACCCTAGGTTTATACCGCATTTTACGTTTAAAAACATTTTATTTAGCATTTGCAATAAATGATTTTGATGATTTCTGCTGTGAGTGATTTATTATCTGCATACATTATTCAGTAATAACTACATATAATTCAGCATTATGCTTCAGAATAGGATATAAATGATTCCTTTCGGATATCTAAACAATGTTATTAATGATTCACTATATATTTAAATCGATAATCGATATGATTAAGAATTTGCTAGATTGATTCAGTATCTGCTACCAATGATTCTGCATTGAATACAAATGATTCAGTACACAGTGTAAATTATTTAGTATTTGCTACCGATGATTCTGCCTCGACTACCAATGATTCAGTACACAGTGTAAATGATTCAGTATCTGCTACCGATGATTCTGCCTCGACTACCAATGATTCAGTACACAGTGTAAATGATTCAGTATCTGCTACCGATGATTCTGCATCGATTACAAATGATTCAGTTCACAGTGTAAATGATTCAGTATCTGCTACCGATGATTCTGCATTGATTACAAATGATTCAGTACACAGTGTAAATGATTCAGTATCTGCTATATATGATTTTGCATTGACTATAAATGACTCAATACATACTATAAAAGATTCAGAACGTGCTGTCTATAATTCAGTACATGCTGTAAACAATGCTGTATCTGCCTATAAATGATTCAGTATCTGCTACAAATGATACTGAATCATTTACAGTAGATACTGACTCATTTATAAGCAATTAAGTACCTGCAATTAATGGTTCTGTTTATAGTATAAAATATTAATTTGTATCTGCTAGAAATAAATGTTTTTACTATAAACAATACTGTATCTATACTGTATTCATTTGCTACAAACACATCAGAATCTGCTATAAACTGCTCTGTATCTGCGCTAAAATGATTCAGTATATATTGTAAATAATTCAGTAATCTGCTTTAAAACACAGTAGGATCTGCTTTACAACAGTTCTGTCTCCGCTATAAATTATTGTTATTTGTTATAAACACATTAGCATCTGTTAGAAACTACTAATTATTTGCTATAAAACTATTCAGAATCTGCTATTAATGATTTACTATCTGCTTTAAATGATACCCACTGCAAATGACTAAACATTTGCAGTAAATGATTCCAGTAATTACTATAAAAGATTGAGTATGTGCCACAAACGAATCTGCTGGTAATTATTGGGATTTAGAGGGTTAATTCCTGTATGTTTTGAGCTAAGTCCACTATAGACTGAACGTCTTGCTTCACCATCTCTCACAGGAATACGATGCACTTGTACCAGGCTGTCCACATGATGAAAACGGAGCTCATCAGTTCTGATCGTTTGTCCTTTTGAAGGTGCACAGTCACTCGCTTCATCTGCGAGTGGTTACAATGTCTAACCTAATCAGTGTGCACGTATGTAAATCAAAGTCATTACGTAAACATGTAATTGCATGTAAATAAGTTAAGAAATGCATCAATAACAGGTTATATAAACCCCGCCCCCTCCGCTGAGCGAGGTTTTAGCAGAGCGAGAGCAGCAGATGGAGAGATGTGAGGGAAAGGAATGAAATTAAGAGGTAAAGCCAGGCTGGAGAGCAGACACAAACACAGCCTCACCTTATCAGTGGCATCGGCGCAGGCCGGCTCCGAATGGTAGTGATACACTCCTCCCATCGCTCCTGCACAGAGACAGAGAGAGAGAACACACACTCGTTTATTACAAATAGATACAACACAAACACATATACACACTAGAGTTTACAGGCAAAATACCAGCATTATTATTATTATTAAACTGCTACATTCTGCAGGCTTTATTTCATTTAATTAACCACAAACACAAAATAAATCATAACATACATATCATTTAAAATAATCACAATCTCAGATTCCATGAGATAGACATGTATATTCCCTTATTAATGTGTATGTACATAACTATCTGCGTCTTGCCGTCATTACACTGAGGCACACTGCTCAGCCCAATCAGCTCCCCTCCTGCCCCTTCCCTAAACCCATACATCACCCAGTTCCCCTCCAAAACTACTACTACTAGTTCTAACCTCATCTCCTTCTTCCTCTTCTCTACTCCTCTATCCCATTATTTCCCTCTGACCTCCTTAAGGCCCTATCTAAAGATGTTTTATTTTTAACTTCTATTATTTTTGTACTTAACCTCTTCTATTATTTGCACTTCAATATTGTAAGTCGCTTTGGACAAAAGCGTCTGCCAAATGTAATGTAATGTAATGTAATGTAGTTGCCCTTTAAAAGCTAGGCTGTAAAAATGCTTTGAACACCTTTTAAAAGAACACATTTTCTATGCCATCCGTTCCTCAGCCCTCTTGATAACATTAAGCCACTGCCTAGCTATTAGCTGTAGCCTAGTGTTAGCACTGAAGCCGTTAGCGGTTAAAGGAGAGGTTAGTTAAATTTCTTGCTGCACATCCAGCCAGAGATGCAGCATTCTGAAAAAAAATTGACCACTATTGGGATCCCTTAACACGAGTCCGATGCTAGTTAAATAAAAGCTCATGTCCTTCCCAAGCCCATGTCCTTCTCCTGCTGTCTCCCTGTACAGCTTTACCTAGCCCCGCATCCATCCATCCATCCATCCATCCATCGTATAATTTGAAATGACTTTCAGTTGTTGAGGCTACTCTAATATACAGGATACGGCACTGAATTATAAAAGTACCAATATAAAATTTGGAACAAGTAGCTTTGTCTCAAAAGTATCTTTTTGATATTACCTTATGAGATGGAAAAAAAAAAAAGAGATATATATTGTATAATCGCAATTCAGAAAAAATATTGAGATATAGTTTTTAATCCATATAGCCCAGTCCTAGTTAGCCATGACTGAATACAGAAGCTATGTTCAAAAACTACACGGAAGCCAAGGTAGACAGCGTTTCTCGGCCATTAAGTGAAGGAGCCCTTTGTATACAGCCGAGAAATGAAGGACGCAACTGATGTATCCTTTGCCAGGCCCTCGGCCTACGCATGTACACGGCAAAATAAAAATAAAAACAGCATCACAAAATCTGGCCAAACGAGACGGAAAACAAGGTCTCTCAACGCAGAGTTAGTTTAGAAATGTTTATAAATTGTTCATGTAATATTTCTGTGAAGAAATTTAAATAAATAAACAAACATAATTGTGACAAATCCTCGATTCAATTTTTTTACAGCAGAGTTTTAGATTAGTCTATGGTCAGTCATTGGTTTGATTCATCAAATTTACAATATCTTATTCAAAAGGTGGGCTTGATATAAGTGATGCAAAGTGATACAAGTGATCTGTAATACACCACATTAGGCACTAATGGTCAACAATGTGCAACATAACAAAATAAATAATAAAAAAATACAGGAAGAGTCATGTACAAAATAATAGAACAATTAGAGCCTTAACAAACTGAACTCTATCCTACTATAACAGTTAAACATGAAAAATAAGACTTTAAGACTTTTTCTGTAACAAAGATATATTATTAACTTTATCTGAGAGAAAGATGCCCCTTAAGGTACCAAAACTATTAACATATTTGAGGCTAGACAAAACAACTGTTAGTTATATTTTCAAGTTTCTTTAAAAAGATGATAATGTACACATACATCCTCTTTTTGACTTCGATGCTTGAGACCATGACATAATTCCGATCGATTTCGATGAAATATCGAAATCGTGACCCCCCCTAGTAAACACTTTTTAACATGCCAGTCTTAAATTACTCTAGCATGTCTAGCTAGTATGTTAACCCAAAGCTGAAGAGTTTGTCTCAATTAAACACAAACTAGCAACAAACTAAAGTTAGCCACATGCTAAACAAACACACTAGCAAATATTAGCCTCAAGCTAAAACCGCCAGTCAGAAACCAATGTCTACCTCTAGTAGTGAAATGCTACATCATCCCCAACTTAACTTATTAGCCAAAAGCTAAAGACAATCACAGTTTAGTCACACACAGGTTTCTGGATCTTCGCAAACTTTTAAATAACTGATTTACCCATGAAAGCGTAAACAAGAGCGAGATCTCGCCGCAGCATCTGCTGGGTTTAGCGCTGGCGGACGGGAGGCGATGTTATCATGACAGTAAATCCCTCTGGAGCGGCTGGACAGTTGGATCATTCGGCATTAAGTGTAATGGTGTTTATCTGAGGTTCCTTTTATAATTAATAATCAGGGGGGGGTGGCTGCTGCTGTTATTGCAGTTGCATCATTAACATCACCACCACTATCAACATCATCATCACCACCATCATCATAAGCATCAGTGTCCACTGTCCTGCCTGTGACATCACTGTTGTTACGGAGAGAGAAAGAAAGAGAGAGAGAGTAAATACATTAATCCCAGATTAGAGGAGCCTCCTCGTGACATTCCGAAAGCTTTTGGTTTTTTTTGTTTATTGTTTTTCTGTTCTTCTGTTGTTGTTTTTTTTTCGTTTTTGCCGTTGTTTGTTTGCGTCTTTCATGTGCTTGGGCTAGTATTTCGTCAGATGACAGGAGGAGGAAGAGCAGGAGGAGGACGAGGAGGAGGGTTACCCTTGGATGCTCCGAAACCTTCACATCCAAGGACAGGGATGAGTGTGTATGTGTGTGTCTGTGTGTTCCACAAGGGGGGGAAAAAAAAGCTTTTAAGTCGCCAATACTCCGTTAATTTTCTTGCTGCCAAAAGACTGGGACACTGGGAAATGCAGGAGACAGAGAGGGAATTTAAGACGAGGCTCTCATTCTCTGTGTGTGTGTGTGTGTGTGTGTGTGTGTGTGTGTGTGTGTGTGTGTGCGTGTGTGTGTGTGGCTGTTACTAATTACATGATCCTCTGTAGTACTCAGCCAGTAAGACAAATGTGAGCTTGATCTGTAATATTTCTTCTCAGCAGAGCGATCTGAACCCTGCAGCCTGTTCTCTCTCTCACACACAAACAAACAGCATTACGTAGCACAGGGGTGGGCGATATGGACCTAAAATAATAACACGATATTTCATGGTATTCTCGCGGTCACGTTACTCTTGGTGATAAAAAAAAAAAAAAAAAACACAGAATTAAAAAAAAAAAATGGAAATTACATTTTATTATTGCCTATGATATATGATATGGCACTGAGATATTAAAAAAATACAAGAATTTTATCAGATTTGAAACAGTCAATTATCCAGAATGTTATGATACTAATAATGCACTCTGAATTTCTCCATATATCCAAGATTAGAGTAAAATAAATGATACTGGGCAGATATAATCTGTCTCTAGTAGATATATAATGAGGAATGAGAACAGTGTGAATTTTTCTATTACTAAAAACAAAAAAAGCAAAAAAAAAAAAAAAAAAAAAAAAGCAAAAATAGTAGTCTGATGTGATTAGGGGTGGGTGATATGGCACGAAATTTTAAGGTATAATATCATCCCCGATATTCAAATATGTTGGTGATATCACGTAGCATAACGATATTATAACGTAGCATAACATAAAATGTGTCAAGCTCCAATTACATTTTATTCAATAAGATTTAATAGAATAAAAGTTCCAGCGCGAACCAGTAATTCACTTTCAGTTTTTTTAGCAACTCACTAAATCCAAAGAAAAGCACTGAAAACTCAAAAATCAAATATCAATCAAATATCAATCAATAGTCAGTAGTACAGAGTATCAAAACTCTCAGAGAACTGAGGAAACATTGTATTTATTTCACCTTTGCCATAGATAACTTTGTGCCATTTTAATCTTATGTTAGAGCTACCCCAAGCATCTTGGAATAACAACAGTTCAATCACAAAGCCATACAACACTGGGGGTTTCAACAGAATTGTGCGAAATTGTGCAAGTTTATGAAATATGAGGTGACAAATACAAAAAAAGACTCTAAGGTAGCTGAAGCTGAGCAGAGTTTTAAAAGCAAAAGCATGTGAGGGAACTGTTGCACTGCCATAGAAGTCCACCTTTACTATGAGTAAGTTCAAGCCATTACTGTTCTGCTAGAGCTGCCCCGGACTACAGTAAGTGCTGTTATAGAGAACAAGCTGGGATATATCTTCAGGCTTGGGGTTTCTAAATGAAATTCTGTCAAGAATGACTGAGTGGAAGGTCAACTGTGAGCCAGGCCTTCTTGCCCAACATTATTTCCCCCCCCCCCCCCCAAAAAAATATATTATTTTTGTACCGTAAGAACCCAGCAGAAATTCATACTGTTATCAGCCTGATACCAATATCGGATTAGTGCCATCACACACTCACAAATCTGAAACACAAAGCCTCCAAATCCATATGTGGAACACACACACAGCTTTTGGTTTAAAATATCTCTGTAAACACATCCCCCCCCAAACACACTTAGGTTATGTAATACTAATGGACATGAAAGGACACAGAGAGGAAGAGGGGTGAGGCAGAGAGAGAGAGAGAGAGAGAGAGAGAGAGAGAGAGAAAGAGAGAGAGAGAGAGAGAGCGAGAAAGAGAGAGACTAGCGTGTATAAAAAAAAAGTGAGCCTATCAGACTGAAGAGAGCGCAAAAGAGTCAAATAGAGAAAATGAGTGGAAGAGTGTGGGTGAAGATGAGAGATGGGAGAAACTGAAAGAGAAAGGGGAAAAAGGAGAGAGCGAAAGAATAACAGTGAAAGAGAGAACAAGTGTAAGAGAGAGCAAAGTTAAAAAAAAGTTAGTGATAGAAGAGAGCAGAGAAAGGAGAGGGAGAAAGTGACCAAATGAGAAGGATTGTATGGAGTGAGAGAAATGGAGCCAAAATGAAAGTGAGAGTGGAGAGCGAGAGAGAGTAAAGGAGAGCAGGACAGTATGGCGCGAGAGCCAGATGACAGGCAAAGAATTAAAGAGGGAGATTGAAAGGAGAAAGCGTGAAACAAAGTTGGGGAAAGAGTGAGCGAGTGCATGAGAAAGAGAGAAAGAGAGAGAGAGTGAGAGTGTGCGAATGAGTGCGAAAGAGAGGGTGCAACAGTATACAAGTCACGGCAAAAAAGCAGAGTGCAAATGAGGACAGGGAGAGTGAGAGAAAGTGTGTGAGAGCTAAAGAGGAAAGAGATTGTGAAGTAGGGGTGTGCCATATCGTATCGTACGTGAAAATATCGCCAAAATATATCTACAAAAAAAAATATATTATATATATTTTACATATATATTATATCTATATATGAACGATATTATACCCTAAAATATCGTGCCATATCACCCACCCCTAATTACCTAATTATCACATCAGGGTTCTTATTTTTTTTTACTGTTTTTTCTTGTTTTTCTCATTTGCCATTATATATCTACTAGAGACAGTCTATATCTGTCCAGTATCATTTATTTTACTTTAATATGGATATATGGAGATATTTGGAGTGCATTACAAGTATCATGACTTTCTGGATTATTGACGACTGTTACAAATCGGATCAAATTAATTTTTAAAATATCTCAGTTAGCCATATCATATGGAATGCAACAATAAAATTTAAAATAATTTTTCTAATTTAGTGTTTTGTCATATCGCCAAAAGTATCGTTATGAAAATACCATGAAATATCGTGATATTATTTTAGAGCCATATCGCCCACCCCTATTGTGAAGAATGAAAAGTGTGAGATTAAGTGAGAGAGAGAAATGGAGTTTGTGAGTCACAAAGACAGCATATGAGAGAGAGAGAGTGAAAGACTGAGTGAGAGAGAGAGAGAGAGAGAGAGAGAGAGAGAGGTCACATTCACAAAAAAGTTGACACCTCCTGTTGATAGCATAGTCTCTCAAAATTGAAGCCACCACAGGTCAGGCGCCCCCTGCTGTTCGGCTGCAGAAAGCTGTGTAACCTCTCCCATCCCCATAGGTTTCAATTGCAAAACAGACAACTTTCAATCACGTTTTTTTTACCAATATACTGTAATTCTACCTCCTTTATTTAAATGCAGCAGCTAGTGTAACCTCTGCTTATATTGTCAAATTTTTATATCCCCACAGAATTCATTTTTAAAACTTTATTCGGCTCTATTCAAAAAAGGTGTGGTTATTGTAAAAGGGCTGGTTATGGGCGGGACCAATAACGGACTGTCAGTTCAGCTCCGCTCCGCTCTGCAGCCTGTGACCTTGAGGCAGCCCTCAGGGGCGGGGTTATTCAAATGAGTTGGCTGTCTCTCCACAGTCTTTCTCCCTCCTCTGGTCTCTACTGCGCAGAATCGGGTGTCAGGATCGCAAACATGGCGGAAGATTATGGCTTCATTTTCATTGAATGAATGGAAACGGAGACACGGCGTCCATCTTTTTTACAGTCTCTGAGTGCAACAACTATTTTGAATGTTAAAACCTCAACAATAAATAAATAAATGATGCAACAATTTTGTTATTAATAAAAACAAATTATATGTCATAATAGGCTGACATTCAATAAGCAGCTTTATACACTGTTTGCTATTGACAGGCTCTTTCAGAATATTAACTGCTGCAATGAATTATGAATTAGCGGTAGTTAACGATAATTTAGCGACATATATAATGGATCACAAACAACCCAGGGTCTCTGAGCATGTTAGCATACTGAAAATTCTGACTGTGATAGCCGCGGTTCTCTCATGAGGAGACGGCGTCTGAAATGTAAATGGTTTGGCGTTGCGGTCGCAGAGGGACGCGAAAAAATCAGAACGCCTCGGACATCAACTGTCCACACACAGCACAGCTGAGAACGACAAGAGAGCTTTACTGAGATAAAAACGAGACAATTCTCCCAAAACCTGCCCTGCCATATTTCCCCACAGACACACAAGAGAAAGAGGGAGTGCGAAAGAGCGAGAGAGAGAGAGAGAGAGAGAGAGAGAGAGAGGTTTCCTCTCTTGACCATTATTGATTTCTCTCTGAGCTTCAGAGCACATCAGCTATTTCCATCCATTTCCTCCCTCTCTCTCCCTCCCTCCCTCCCTCCACCATCGCCCCTCCCATCCTCCACACTCCTTCCCTCCCTCCCTTCTCAACCCCTCACTCCCTTCTTTCCCCTTCTACCTCGCTTCTCTCCTCATTTCCCGCTCTCATTTCTTAAGGAAGTCATAAAAAAAGATAAGATTCTCCTTAATCACGAGCAGCATTTACACCACAATCACTGCAGTAACTTACAAATTAACACATTTACACCATCGTCAATTTCAGACAGCTGAAAATAACAGTACAGCATTATACTCAATTATATCAGCACTGGAGTACACCAATGCCAGAGCTGCTGCTGCCACCAGTGAAACTTCTGCTGCCACCATTGAAACTTCTGCTGCCACCAGTGTAACTACTGCTGCTGCTAATATAACTACTCCTTATGCTGCTACCAATACAACTAATACTACAGCTGCTGCCAACAGTGCTACTCTGCTGCAACCAAAACTACTACTACTACTACTACTACTACTACTACTACTGCTGCTACTGATACTGCTACTACTACTGCTACCAGTGCTACCGCTGCTGCTAATACTACTACTACTGCCACCAGTGAAACTACTGCTGCTGCTAATACAACTATTACTGCTGCCACCAGTAAAAACTACTGCTGCTGCTAATACAACTACTACTACTGCTGCCACCAGTGAAACTACTGCTGCCACAGTGGAACATCTGCTGCTGCCACCAGTGAAACTACTGCTGCCACAGTGGAACATCTGCTGCTGCCACCAGTGAAACTACTGCTGCCACAGTGAAACATCTGCTGCTGCCACCAATACAACTTCTACAACCGCTGCTGTCAACAGAGCTACTACTACTGCTGCAAACACAACTGCTACTACTGCTGCCACCAAAGAAACTACTGTTGCCACCAGAGAAACTACTGCTGCCACCAAAACAACTATTCCTGCCACTAATAGAACAACTACTACTGCTGCCACCAATACAACTAATACTACTGCTGCTCCCAAAAGGGCTACTTCTACTGCTACAAATACAACTACTACTACCTCAACTAATACTATTTCCCCCCCCAAAAGTCATTACTATAACTACTACAGCATTAGGGAAAGGTCCAGCTTTACTGTCTATGTGCTTTGATTTAACTAATAATATTAAAAGGCTTTGTTGCTATTATATAAAGCTATGGTATGCAGGTCAGTTACTAGCTGGGCCTCTGATTCTCATTTTTACCTTTTTTATGCTAACAGAGTTCCTCTAATGCACAGCATTGTTGCGGCTAAGAAAGCATAAAGGTGAACGTCTTTAAAAAAAAAAAAAAAAAAAAAAAAAAAAAAGGTTTTACCCACGTTAGCATGTTTGTTGATTCTGTTTTTTTCTACAGACCTGACCAAGCCACTCAATCAAACACATAAGGGGAACCTCATCACTGCACCACAGTCGTTTGCATAACCGTAACCGAACGAAGCATAATATAAATAAAAAACAGAACACGGTGGGGAAAGAGGAAGCAAGAGAGATAGAAGAAAAGAGCATAGCAGGAGGAAAAGAAAGAGACTGATGGAGAAGTGAAGGGCTGTTGGGTTTGGGTTTGTTAATAAACAGAACCAGACTAACTGGGTGGCTGATAAAAAGATGATCTAACGTATGATAATGCAGTTGCCATCCGTTCTGGGGCTCTTGGGAGTGGTCCTAAGTGGACTAAGGCACTGTCAGTCACTATGACCTGAGAATTGGTTGGTTTGAATCCAGGTCGTGCTGCTTGCCATCAGTAGCCAGAGTCCGAGAGCGCACGACTGGCTGCTTTCCTCCGAGAGATAACTGCTGGCTAATCGGTAATGTTACATCCGCAACATTTCGGGGGCTTGGCTAGTAATAGGTGAGTCCTAATGAGTGGGTGGGATAGATGGAATGGCTATTTTCTGAAACTGGGGAGAAAAGCTAGAACTTCTACTACTACTACTAACGTACAGGTGTATCTTCTGTCAAATTAAGTTAAATTGAGTCCTGACCTAAAAAAAAAAGCTTCTATTGAAACCAAACATCCACTACAAACAAGACTTGTCTCTGGTAATCCACATAATGGTTCCATAATGCTACTCAGCACTTGGACCTCTGAGGATTGCCACTTGCAATGTAATTTACATACATTAACCATTTTCCACCCATAGTTATAAAGCTTTTGAATAAAGAAACCTCAAAACCGTCCCAATTCTTTCCAGAAAACCAAATCTTCACGCTATATTCACGATTCAAGTCCAATCATACTGACAGTCTGAGATCTGCTGTTGAAAGCTAAAAGAATGAAGCGCTCTTTGGTGTTTTTGGTCAGCAGGACTGATGGTCCTTTAAGGCCTTTTAAAGAGTGTGTCCGGCCGGTGCGGTGCGGCCCACTGGTTCGTTTACCTCCAGCAACAGAGTGGTCAGCAGATCCCCCAAAAACGGAACTGCTTCAGAGGTTGCCTGGAGACGGACAAAAGCGGCCAAAACAAATAGCCTCTTTTGTTATGAAAATGGAGGAGTGTGGGAGCGCATGTGTGTGTGTGTGTCAGCCTCGGGAGTGTGTGTGTGTGTGTCTGGGAGAAAGCGAGAACTCAGTGAGTGAGTGAGTGAGTGAGTGTAGGAGGGGACTGGGCTGAGCAGAGTTTAGTGAGATCAGTCCAAATTTTCCCTTTCAAACATTATGAAGAAGACACTACAATGAAAGTTCGAATTCATCATGTGTTGTATTAGATATTCCCTAGAATAAACTCCAGAAATTATGTACTGGAAGTTAAACAAGCACCAAAGTTTTGCACTCATCTGCAAAATCTACAAAACATGCAATTGGCAAGTGCAAACGTTCCAGATGAAGCTTTGTAAATAGAACTGGACGCTCTGGAGAGGATGCATTTGGGCAGTCAAGCATCGACTAGAAGGGAAAAAGGTTTTGCATTTAGGCCAAAAAGTTCAACTTTGGCCAGATTTGTGGAGTCCACGACTTATAGTTGTCCTATGGATCTCTGCAGCTCCTCCAGAATGACCATGGACTTTTTGGCTGCTTCTCCGACCAGTGCTCTCCTTGCTCAATCTGTCAGTTTGGGTGGACGGCCATATCTTGGTAGGTTTACAGTCGTAGAATGCTTTTTCTATTTTTGGAAAGTGGAAAAAGTGGATTGAACAGTGCTCCTTGGATACTCAAAGCTTTCTTTAAAAATTTTCCACAACTTTTTTTTTTCCCTAACTTGTCTGGTGAGGTCCTTGGTCTTCATGGGCTGTTTGTTCACCAGTATTCCATCACAGAACAGAAGAGGTGTTTATATTTATACTGAGACTAAATCACACACAGCTGGACTAATGAATATTAACTAATGAATTTACTTCTCTAGGCTCTGAATTGATTGCACTTGATTTTACTTAGGGTTTTCAGAGTAGGGAGCCACTGTATACAGCCTTATTCTGTTTAAAGACGCATCAATTCCAACTCTAAAGCCAGTGCTACAACAGCACTAAAGGTCTGAACACCAAAATATCGTTCATCCATTAACCTTCATTTCAACAGCGTTTTATAGAACAATAAACAACTTTTTCTACAGCAGCCTGCTCGCCCTGCTCTCTATGCTGTGCTCTCTATGCTGGACCACCACCCATGAAATATCTGGTTCCTGGTGGGGGAGGGAGCTGATGAATTGTGCAGCAACAGATGGGCCACAGCCTGTAACTGTAAACCTTCAAAAGCGCACCTATAGGGCAGGTGTTTCTGACAAAACGGCCAATGAGGGGTAGGTTCAGGATAAACTGGAAACTCGGCATAAATAATCTGTCATGTTTTGAGAAGGCGACCTTGCTGTGGTCACATTCGGTGGACTCGCCGGACCTGAGTGGACTGTAAATTTCTCCCGCACTGCCTTTTACAAAAACAGCCCTGGACGAGAACCAGGTGTAAAGAAACACAAGCCGGATCAGGGCTTCCTCTCAGAATAAAACGGCTGTTTCTGGGTCATCTTTCCAGTTTTAGTCTGTGTGATCAGTATAGACAGGGAGACACCTGATCCCAGAACAGCGGCGGTGGTGGCAGCAGCGACACGCTGCATATACGAAGCCCTAGAGAGGAGCAGAAATGGAGTAAGAGAAGCAGAAGCAGCATATGCTAAAGTTACAGAGCCATCCCCCTTTGGGGAAAAAAACTTATTTTAAGCTCTTTAAGCCTTAAAACTTAACAGGTTGCTTGTGCCACTGTGCCTTCGAGACATGGAAACATGGAAATGAGATTTGTTCTGATTGGCTGCCAGTCCATTATCCAAAAATCACCATTTTTGCTTAATATTCCTCGATATTACTTGTGGTATTTATGTCTATTTTGTGTTTTATTTATTTCTATTTGTGTTTGCAGTGTGGAAATGTATGTTGTGAACTTAAAAATTAAACCAATTGGTCATTCATTATTCATTAAGTGAATGTACATTTATACATTTTAGAGATTCTGGTATGGCGTTTTTGGAGAGGAGCCAGGTCAGTCTGCCATTTTCCATTGTGAAAAATCACGTTATTCATCACCCGGTTTCACCGATCAGTCATGTAGTGCGAAAGTTTCAACACCTCAACAACTCACAATTTCAGCACAATCAGTCGTGTAGTGTATAAGTCTCAACAACTCAATGACTCCCGTTTTTAGCACAACCAGTCATGCGTGTAGTTTAAAAGCCTAAACAACAACTCAACGACTCACGATTTTAGAACAACCAGTCGTTTAGTGAAGTGTAGAAGTCTCAACAACACAACGACTCTCGATTGAGCTCCATTGGCTACCAGTTGATGCTCATATCAAATTCAAAGCTCTTACAATCGCCTACAAGGTGATGACAGAACAGCTCCTTCCTACCTACACTGATCACTCCTGAAGGCTTTCGCTACCTCCAGGCCGCTGCGCTCCTCCAATGAACATCGCCTCGCTTTACCAAACAAACATTCACACAAAGCAATCCAGACTGTTCTCATACAGAGTTCCCCAATGGTGGAACAAACTACCTTCCACTACCAGATCAGGAGAATCTCTTGTTATCTTTAATAAACTACTGAAGACAGAGCTCTTCAAAGAGCACTTACTCTCCTAACACCTCTAACAACCCAACTAACTACTTCTAACCTCTAGGGCTGGCCCGAATAGCGTTTTTTGAGCTCCGGATATTCGGCACTGATTCGAAGCGAATATTCGAATATTCGTTTTTAAAAAAAGAGGTAAAAAAAAATAAAAAAAAGCAAATCACGGCCCCTTTAATCCACTGAAAAATGTTCAATTTGCTCTGACCGACGAGACATATTCACCCCGGATTTTTGGTGTTTTTATCCCCCATATTTTTTCTGTGTTTTTAGCTCAGATTTCTTTGTGTTTTCATCCCGGAATTTCTGCTGCCCCACACGCGGCTTATCCGCTGCGTAAGCAGGCTAGGAGGCTGCTGCTGCACGGTTTCTCCGCTGCGCAAGCCAGCCCAGTAAATTGCTGTTTGTGTTTTCACACTTAGGCTATTTGCTTAAAAAAACAAACAAAAAAAAACGTTTGTTCAGGAAGTATTTTATATTCTTAAACATTGTTAATTATATTAGAGGACAGTCATTGTAAACTGTACTTGGTCTATTTCGGTTAAAGGATTGTGCAGGGCATATTACTGATTTTGTATTTTTGCACTTGGGCTATAAGCTCAATATTAAATATTTCGTTTGTTTAGAAATTATTTTATATTTTTAAACCATGTTAAATTATATTAGAGTAGAGGAAAGTCATTGTTAATGACGTTATTGTACTTGGTCTATTTCGGTTTAAGCATTGTGCAGGGCATAGCCGTATTACTGATTTTGTATTTTTGCACTTGGGCTATAAGCTCAATATTAAATATTTCGTTTGCTTAGAAATTATTTTATATTTTTAAACCATTTTAAATTATATTAGATAAGAGGAAATTCGTTCAAACATCATTTTTGTAGGCCAGGCTTTTGTAACCGATTTAGCCCCTACTGTTGCCACATTACCCCTTACGTTTTATTATATAAATCAGTTTCGAAGAGCCTGCATTTTTTTTTATCATGTATAATAGAGGTCTGCGCGAGACTGATTTTTAAACCCACTCTTCCACGCTCCCGCGTTTCTGTCTCGTTACCGCTCCGCAAAAAAATTGCTTCTTTTAATCCCGCGCCCGCCCGCCACATACACATTTCTGCCGCTCCCGCCCCACGTTCCTAATGTAAATTAAATAAACTACATTTAATGCTTCAAATTTACTTATATATTTATTAAAACAGCAGCGCTGAATACTGTGGTCCCGTTCCTTACCCCAGTCCAAACACCATCGGTGTGTGCGTGTGTGTGTCGGTCCATCCTGCGCGTTGAGAGTTTTCTTTAGGTTTTTTTTTTTTTTTTACAATTATTACAGTTTTCTTGCTCCCGCATCGTCTGGATTAAACTCCCGCTCCAGCCAATAACAGTTCAGTTCTGTCCCGCGCGCAAGATATTCTGACGGGACCCGCTAAAACAGAAGTGGTTAGAGTGAGGTGGAACTCTGGAAAGGAGAAAAAAAACGAATATCCGAATACCAAAATTAAAAACCGAATACCTACTCAACGAACGAATATCCGAATACCCGAATATTCGGGTCCAGCCCTACTAACCTCATTTCCTTCTTCCCCTCCTTTACTCCTCTATCCCATTATTTCCCTTCGACCTCATTTAGGCCCTGTCTAAAGATGTTTTGACCTTTAAACTTCTATTACTTTTGTACTTGACTATTGAAAGTCGCTTTGGACAAAAGCGTCTGCCAAACGTAATGTAATGTAATGTAACATAAAATGTAATGTAGTGTGAAAGCCTCAACAACTCAACGACTCTCGATTTTAGCACGCCCAGTCGTGCATGGTGTTGATCTGGATAGCCATTTCCTACAGAAGTCAATCACCACTAGTAGTAATACAATACGTTGGGACAGCAAAACAGCTCAGCAATACATGCAATGAAATAAAATGTAGCTGTTTGCTGTGTAACCTGAGTACATATCGCAGATTTATTTCACTGACTGTGATTTTCCTTTTATGGAACCTTTAAGTCCAAGACGAGGCTTCACTTCAGGGCAAGAACACGAACAATCCCTCTCAGTGAAGAAACGATTCACAATAGAGAGCAGGAAACTACTGTAGGGTCTCTCTGAAATCAAGCTGCACTTCTTAAGGGCTCTTATACACTTGTGAGTTCGAGTAGAACCTGTGTCTCTCACGCTCAAAATTCTACCAAGAAGGTAAGTAAGGCCCGGCGGTGGAGGAAGAGCGCTGGGCTTAGTAGCGGCAGCGAGCCGTTTTAATTGGGCTTGGGTCATGATCATTAATTAAACTAATACACCAGGCTAGGAGCCCTTTATGAGGAGCCAATAGCCCTTCATTCGCATTCAGTCAATAACGACAGGCCTTTCTTTTCAACTGAAAGGCAGAGAGGAGAGAGAGAGAGAGAGAGAGAGAGAGAGAGAAGAGAGGCAGAGAGAGTGGGAGATGAGGGAGAAAAGAGAAATAAAAAGCAGGAGGGACAGAGGATCTCCTCTCAAGTCTGGCCTTGGCACTGTCTTCAGAGAGGACGAGAGGAATGGCACAAAACAGTGAAGAGCAGCCGGTCACAAGTGCCTACAGGTGCCAGGTGCGCTTTAAAACACACGTGCGCACACACACACACACACACACACACACACACACACACACACCTGCTGAGATGGACATTCTTCGCAGTGAATACGTTATCGGTGACTTGTTGGCCTCCAGCAGCCTTATGGACTTGGAAATCATGGAGCAAGACAAATTGAGACTTGAGACTCAGTCATGTAGATTTCTCCTCAACAACATCCAGAGAATTTAACCGTTTCTCGCTAGAAAAGTTTCCCAGATGTTTGCGGAAGTTCTCGTCACTTCTAGACTTGGCTACTCTTCATCTCCTTGCAGCTTATTCAGATTGAGGCGACCAGAAGAACCAAAATTCATCCATGTAACTTCTCAACTCTGTTCTTTCCACAGGCTTCCTGTAGCTTCCCACATAACATCCAATACCCTGGTGGTGGCCGACAAAGCCAAAAAACAGACAAAGACAAAAACCCTTTCTTTTTTTTTTTTTTTCTTTTTTTTTACTCGGGTCTGTCCCTCCAAGTACTCTTCAAGAACCGTGGAAGACAAAATGCTAAACGAAAGAATAAGTACGTGGAACAGGGTGTAAAAGAAGAGGAAAAACAAGAGAAAAATAAGAAGAAGAAGAAGAAAAAGAAAAAGAAAGAGGAATGAAAGAAGAAAAAGAGGAAGGAAAGAAGAAAAAGAAGAGGAAGAAGAAGAAGAATAGGAAGGAAAGAAGAAAAAGAGGAAGGAAAGAAGAAAAAGAAGGAAAGAAGAAGGAAAGAAGAAGAAGAAGAGGAGGAAGAAGAAGGAAGGAAGAAGAATAGGAAAGAAAGAGGAAGGAAAGAAGATGAAAAAGAGGAAGGAAAGAAGAGGAAGAAGAAGAAGAAGAAGAAGAAGAAGAGGAAGAAGAGGAAAGAAGGAAGGAAAGAAGAAGAAGAAGCAGAAGAAGAAAAAAAGGAAGGAAAGAGGAAGGAAAGAAGAAGAAAAAGAGGAAGGAAAGAAGAAGAAGAAGAAGAAGAAGAAGAAGAAGAAGAAGAGGGAGGAAAGAAAAAGAGGCAAGATGGCGGCACAAAATTAAGTTTTTGTTGTTTTTTTTGTCAAAAATGATGATATAACCACTAATCTATATTAGCACATTCTAATATGTAGTTTTAGTGTTTTATGGACATTTTTATACATAATAAGCATAGAAACTAAAGCTAGCTTGTTAGCTTACTTTCCCCATTGCACCTTCACTCTTTAACCCCTCCGCTTCTCGCGGTCACTCCATCTGAATCTTCTTCACTCTTCCTTTACCCTTCACACTCCTTTTACTCTCCTTCCTTTCATTCTTGTCTCACACTTTCCCACTCATCCCTTTCATTCTCACTCTCTCCAAAACTCAAACATTCTCACTTTTCATGATTCTCCTTCACCCTCATTTCTTCCTCTCCTCTCGTTCACTCTTCCTCTCCCTCCCATAGACATTCTCACTTGCCCTCATTTTTATCGTATTCACTCCTTTTACCCTCTACATCCCTTTTTACACTCTCTGTCCCTCTCTCCTTCTTTCACTCACACTCCCTCTATACTTTCCATCCTTCATTCACTCTCCTCCCCCTCACTCTGTCTCACACTCTCCCTCTCCTCCCCCACTTACTTACTTGCTCGCTCCCTTGCTCCCTTACTCCCTCCCAATAGCCGCCCTTGACTCTTTCTCCGTACCTCACATTCTCATTTTCTCTCTCACTCTCTCTCACACACTCTGACAAAAATATGAGTGAACACCTATTGCAGAGCAACTCTCAGGAGGCCAGACACTTTTGTGTGCAAGTGTATGAATATATATATATATATATATATATATGTGTGTGTGTGTGTGTGTGTGTGTGTGTGTGAGTGTTCGCTCAGCACGGCCACATATCAAAATGTTTGGTACGAGTGGCAAAAAGCAATTGAATGGGTCTCCAGGCAGCGTACAGATAATGAAACAGGAGTGAAAAGAACGTACAGTCAACGAATACTGAATATACTCAGACTGAACAGAGAGAGAGAGAGAGAGAGAGAGAGAGAGAGAGAAGGAGCAAGAGAGACAGTAATAGAGAGGCAGACAGACAGAACAAGAAAGAATAAGAGAGCAAGACAGAGGACAAGACACAAACGAAGAAAGAATGAGAGAAAGAGAGAGTGTGAGAACAAGAGAATGAAAGACATGAAAGAAGAATGAAAGAAATTGAACAAAAGGAGATCGCTAAAGATAGAAGAGAAAAGTACAGAAGGAGCAAGAGAGAGAGAGACAGACAGAGTGAGAGAATGAGACAAATAGAACAAGAGAAAGAAAGAATGAGAGTGATAGAACAAGAGAGATGTGAGACAGATGAGAGAACAAGAGAGATGTGAGACAGATGAGAGAGAGAGAGAACAAGAGAAAGAAAGAGAACAAAAGTGAGAGAACAAGAGAGAATGAGAGATGAAGGAAGATAATTGAAAGAAAATTGGAGAGCAAGAAGGAGCAAAAAGAGAAAGAGAGAGAACAAGAGAGAGAAAAAACAAAGAGAAAGAAAGAAAGAGAATGAAAAGTGAGAGAACAAGAGAGAATGAGAGATAGAGAAATTAAACAAAAGAGAGTGAGAGACAGAAGAAGAGAGAAGAAGAAAAAGAGACAGACAGAAAACAAGAGACATAAGAGACCGACGGAGGGGACAAGAGAGAGAATGAGAGACAGAGTGAGAGAGCAAAGAGAGACAAACCAAGAGACAATCGGAGAAAGAGGAGCAAAAAGAGGTGAGAACAAGAGACAGAGAGAGCACGAGAGAGAGCGCGAGAGAGAGAGAGAACCAGAGACAGACAGAGAATGAGAGAGAACAAATGAGATCTAATGACCAAGAATGAGAGTCAAAAAACAAGAGCAAGAGAGAGACAGAAAGAATACGAGATAATGAGAGATGAGAGAGAGAGAGGGCAAACAGAAAATAAGAGAATAAGAGAAAGAAGTAGCGAGAACGAGAGAGAGAGAGCGAACGAACGAACGAATGAACGAACAAATGAACGAACGAATGAACGAACGAGAGAAAGCCATCGTGAGAGATAAAGAGAGACAGAACAGGAAAGTGAAAAAGAGAGAGAGAAGGCAGACAAAAAATAAGAGAGAATGAGAGAGAGAGAATGAACAAGAGAGAAAACCATCTTTCTCTCTTGTTCGCTCTGTCTGAGAGAACGAGAATGAAAGAGAGAACAAGCGAGAGAGATAAAGAGAGACACAGACAGAGAGAACAAGAGAGCGAGAGAGAGAGCGGGAGGGAGGGAGAGAGAGAGAGAGAGAGAGAGAGAGAGAGAGAGAGAGAGAGAGAGAGAGAGAGAGAGAGAGAGAGAGAGAGAGAGAGAGAGAGCGAGCTGCATTTGTTCTGTATTGAGAGCAGATGGTGTTGAACTCAGGGGATTTGACTGTGTGGAGCTTCCCTCATTATCAAAGCAGTCTCTCTGATCCCAGTCAATAAGTCAATATCTCTCGCCCGCTCTGACTACATCTCTCTCTCTCTCCCACACACACCTACTGTATGTCCCCAAGTCAATATATATCACACACATACTCTAAAATATTGCCTCATTGGAACGACAGAAGTGTTTATCAGTTCAGTCAATAGGAAACACGCATTTACAAACAAATATACACCTACTAGAAAGTGTCCACAAATTTTTATGAACACACAAGCTTACATTAACACATTGTGTAATGCCTGCAGAGCGAAGTATTGCCAACAGAACATTAGCCAGGTATTAGTTAGAGAGGAATAAAGCCCTTTAGCATTTAAAATTATAGCACTCCAGTCAAATACAGTCTCTGAATGCAATCAAATCCTCACAGCAATGTTCTAAAATCTAGTAGAAAGCCTATTACATTATTTACTTTGCTATATTGTTATTATTTTAAGTCTTGGTAGGTTACTATTTACAAAGTAGTATCAACTACATAGAGAGCGTTAAGGCATTAAGTTAATCTGAAACTTTAAGACGTTAATTTATTTTGAAACGCAAATTAATTACGTGAAAAGCGACACAGCCTATTGACGCATTAGCAGTTTTATTTAGGGATACTTAGTGACTAGCAAAACACTTACTGTTGAGTTCAAGGTAGATTAACTTTTATTTATGCTTTTAGTTAATGCTCACTCTCATGCACAAACAAACACACTGCTGATGGCACGATTTCTCTATTCAAGCTTTTAAGTGTGGAATATGGAGCTACACTTCAGCTACAACGTTCTCTGAAATAAATATTGTACAACTATTTTAGAGCCATATCACCCACCTCTATTCTTAGCTCTCAACCTTTTTTTGAACACAGTATCAGCTCTCCACAATTTGTCAGAATTTCAAGATTAATGGACCAATAGAAATGCTCCAAAATGACTTGGAATTAAATGTTTTAACACTGACATTCTCTTTTTATTTCCTGCCCTTTTCCTGGAAAGTAGGAGTGTGCCAGTTTTCAATATCATTTTCCAACATTTTTCAATATCGTGTACGATATTATACCCTGAAATATCGCTCCATATCGCCCACCACTAATGATCACAGCAGGGTACTACTACTACTACTACTGCTGCTGCTGTTGTTTTTAGTATTTTTTAAAATCTCATTTAAGGATGGGCCATATCATATTGTATGCAATTAGAAAAAATACTATTCATTTTGATGCAATAGTGTATTCTTGAAATCATTTTTTTTTAATTATTTAAATAAAATACCATGAAATATCGTGATATTATTTTAGGGCCATATCGCCCACCCCTACTGGAAAGTTTCTATTTTGGATGAGCAGGTTTTTCTGTGGACAGCGATGATGAGCTCCATTTGTATAGGGTTTAATTTAATATGCAGAATAGAATTTGAATCCGAGAAGCCAGCAGCAGCTTCGGCAGCTCCAGCGGCACACACACGTGAGCGCACGCGCACACACACACACACACACACACACACACACACACACACACAAACACACAAACACACAAACACACACTCAGACTGGTATTTCCAGTCTGAAGCCCTTTCACACCTGAGCCTGCACAAGCACCTGGGAGACACACACACACACACACACACAGAGACATCTGATTGCCTTCCAAACTCTAGAGTCAGACCTTTCACGGTGATGATACTGGGGGGAGTGGGTGAGGAGTGTGTGTGTGTGTGTGTGTGTGTGTGTGTGTGTGGTGACTCAGGACTGAATACTGCTGGTGAAAGCTGCAGTGCAGCTGGTAAAACTCACCCTCACCACATCACACCCGCTTCGGTTTTCTGCGCTGTTTCAGCCTAAACTAACCTTTATCCTCCTTCTACCCAAAACTAACAACTACCACGCCCCACAGCAGCACCCGCTGACTGCACTCGGGGTGCACAACACAAGACAAAGTTAAAAATGATACTGACACTAAGGCCCATCACGATAGCTCCTTTAATCAACGATAGACTGTCTCGGGATGTGTCATGATATACATTTTTATCATAGAGTCCAGCTAACAGCTCTACAGACTGTGAGGCCCAATCCCATTTCACCCCTTGGCCCTACCCCTTCTTTTCAAGTAGAACCCTTCCCCTTGGAACAGAGTTACAAGGGAAAGAGTTGGGAACCCCTTTAAGCAACCAATCCATCATCAGAAGCGCTAAAGTTCAGTAACCTAGCTGCTGCTGCTGGTGGGTAACTAGTTAACTTTATGCTTTATTGTATGTCTTCAGAACGGGGGGAGATGGTGTAGAAATTAATTATTATTATCCATTCCTTAATTCCTCCATGATGGAAAGCTGAAATTAGCTTTTATTTTATTTTTCCATTCCATTTCCATTTATTTTGCAGCTTTTGCCATCTGTTGCACCATTTATTTCATGGAACAGGAAAAGCTAGCTACTGAGACAAACTACTAGAGATCTTTTGTATGCTTGTTTTGAAGAATTCGGCCAGAAAACATTGAAATTACACATTAAACTACACTTTTATCGTCACTTTTAACAAGGAAAATTACATTTACATTTGGGGGTTTTTATACCGGTGATTCTTATACCTCCTGGTTTGCAGTGTGGATCTTAAAAATCTCTGTATGAAGGGCTAACAAGAATCAGGACACCCCTACCCCTTGGGGTAGAGGTAAGGGGTAGGGCCAAGAGGTAAGACCTAATCCCATTTCTATTTTGTACCTCAACCTTTTGTTTTTGCATGTAATCCCCCCCCCCCCAAAGAATTGGAAAAACCTGATATAGCTATAGCAGTGGAGCGCTAAAGTTCAGTTTAGGTAGGTTAACCTGTTAACTAAGGCGCTGCCACTATGATCAGGAGATTGCTGGTTCGAATCCCTGTGATGCAGCTTGCCATCGGTTGCAGGAGCCCTGAAAGAGCACAATCGGCTTTGCTCTATCTGTGTGAGCAGATGACAGGTGCTCTTCAAAGTGATGTGGATCAGCACAAGACTGCGTCTGTGAGCTGATGTATAAGAACCGTGCTCTCCCTGCGCTTTCCTCCGAGAATGCTGTGACGCTACTCGACAGCAATTCGGAACGAGGTGGTGGCTGAGGTGGCTGAGGCCGAGGTGGTGTATTAGAGAAGGTATGTACTCGTCCTTACCACTCAGGTGTTGAGTCATCACTAGTAACAGGGGGAGTAGAGCTTAAAAAAAGTGTGGGTGGGATTATCAACATAGCTAAATTGGAAGAATTTGATATTGTAGCCACGCCTGAGAAAATCAGATCTCCATATTTAATCCATTTTAGCCTTTAAATAATGTGAAAGTACCCAAAGTAAATCCAGGTTCAGTGTGTATATACACACAATGCATGATAATGTAAGATTTAAACAGCCTCTATGATTCATCCTCCCTTGTGAGGGCCATATCCAATTAGCTTTTCTTCACCACTACAGAGGCTAAGCTCTCGACAGCATTAATAATAAAAAATAATAATAATAAAAGCTGAAATGGCATTAAAAAAATAAAAATAAAAAACTGCCCATAATGAGGCTGCTAATGCTGTCCATGTGCTGAAGAGGTTTATTATTAACCAATTTCTGAACAATTTATTTTTTTGGCAGCATCAGTGCAGTTGATAACACCAGCGCTGGCATTTAAAAACACTATTCATACAGAGATTTAGTGATCGAGAATAATATAAACCAACAATCGGGTCAATTATTAACATAGACCTGGAGTCACATGGAGAAACCGTCTCCCACTGGCGGGGAAAACCGTGGGGCTATATTTGTCTGCCAGAAATAAAATTAAGTGTCTGAAACAGAGGAGAACAGTACTTGTGGCCCAGGATAGCCAGGTCATGCAGTTCTCAGTGTGTGTGTGTGTGTGTGTCTGACCTAGTGGAGTGATCTAGTTTAATCACAGATGAACTATCCGAAAGCCCAGACATATTCAGTTCAGTGTTAAGTTGATCTTACAGTTAAAGCCCTTCAGAGATGTTATTATTATTATAGAACATTACCCTAATAAAACACTCAATGCTAATGCTTCACTAGTTTAGCATAATATTTAATAAGCACCATAAAATAGTGATTAAATTCAGATTTATATCAATCACAGTATGAGATGATCCCAAGTGGCTAAGTGTTTATTGCATCACACACAGCTCTCACTCTCTGTTAGCTAAAGAACTAGCAGAGCTAGTTAGTTAGTTAGTTCTCCTCCAAGCGTGTTGAGTTTTTGTTACTGTGCCTTTAAGACTGAAATACACATTGACATGCGTGAAGTGCTAACTCGAGGAACAAGTTGGGAACGTCCACACCTGTATAAGTTGTGAGGTGTTAACTTGTTAGTAAGACTGAACTGAACACTTTTCTGTCTGCTTATATCGTAGCAAGGCGACATAATTTATCGGAGTTGAAATGAGGCTTGATAATAGGGGCCAATATGAATTAGACATTCCGTTTACAGAATATTAACAAAATCACAAAGTCTGGTGTGTCAGTAGTGTGTCATAAAGGGCATTACCACCCACAGTGGAAAGTGCAGTGGGTGGTAATGTTTGCACTTAGCGGCATCTGGCTATAATTGTCTTTTCGAACATTCGTAGCATTAAGATATCCTAGAGATATGAGCTAAATAAACAAATGCTATTATGGTTTTAAGACCATTTAAGGCCAACGATATAATCGTTATGGTTTGTCACAATAAAAAAAATGTTGAGGACGATATATGGTGCCAGAAATAATAGCTTTAATTACGTCAAGACTATTAAATGCTACTTATATGATGCTAAACTTAATAATAAAGCAATTACACCCTTTAAAACAACAAAAAATGTTTAAGTAAATCATACTGTTTGCAGTATCTATACTCCCGTAAATATCTTGACAACAGAGCTTCCACCAGTTCAACGTTATTTAAATTGTGCAATACAGAGTGAAACTTTGTTTGTGTTTCAGCCTCTTCCACCATTCCCTGCCCATTTCCCAGTCCCCAATCTTATTTCCACAGCACGGTTTGCCAGGTATGGAACACAAATTCAGGCAAATACAGAATAATTCAGCCTTCTTATTCAGGTTTCTTTCCAAAAAGGTCAATGACCAGAGACTTCGTAAACCAGCAGTAAATATTGGCAACACATTTGACAAGGTGAAGACATAGCTTGGAGCCCAGAAAGACTACAAGATGGATGGCGAAGAGGTTAATTTTCTCTGTTTTTGGCTAAGGTTAGCTAAGCTTAGTTAGATAATTCATCCCAACCATTAGCAGGGATTGGCGTTTTAATGTTTCAACCTTTGACTGGGCATATTGATGCAGTCGCCCTCTTACAACAACTTGTCAAAATTAACCACGCTCAATCATAGGGGACGACTAGACAGGCCACAACTAACAACGTGACTACATTTGTTTGGGTTCACAGTCATTTTCTTCCTTCCTGTATCCATGCTAGAGCCTTCTAAAGGAACACTGCTACTGCTTGGATGTCTACCAACACCACTAAGACTAAACATGACCACTCTTGGTGTTGCACCACGCCAGTATCAATAAGAATATGAACGACCCAAGCACTACTAATACTAGAGTATGAGAAACCACAAATCAGAATAGGGAACTTGCAATTTGCATACATGCCGTTTGGTCTATTTAATGCACCGTAATCAATCAACTAGTAAAGCTTACAACGCACTGTAGAATATAATGAACTAAGCTTTTGTATCAGTCAGAACCTTGAAAACAGCTCTGGTGGGAGCTGTCGGTTAGTCAGGGGGGCCTTCTGACAACAAATGGGAAGTACTGGCTCTAGAGTCAGCCCATCCCCCTTTCCGCGCCGAAGCCGAGAGGAAACATTACCAGGCAGCTCCTGGGGCTGAGCTGGCCTTTAAACCAGCAGAAATGAGAAAACATTAGCAGCGAATTACCTGCTCCGGTGTTCCGGTGAGCTCCGGGGCCGGAGTGCCTGTGGCCGCCCGGCGACAGAATGCTCCCGTGAGGCCTTAGGTTTTCCATATGTCCGTGTTGCTGCTGTAGCTGCTGCTGCTGCGGCTGATGAGGATGATGAAGATGATAATGGTAAGGATAAGGATGATGGGTCACTCCCACTGCTCCGTTAGGTCCGTAGAATCCGGAGCGAGAGCGCGAGCGAGTCCTGGGCGGCTCAGGGTGGCCGTGCAAAGACAAAGCAAGCGGCGAGAGAGCCGGAGGAGAATGTGACGCTTCCACTGCTGCCGCCGCCGCTGAGGCTCCTAGAGTGGCCCTGCCTGGTTCCAGGGGTCCACCGCTGTGTCCCCTCACCTCGGCGTCCTCACAGAGGCCGACCCTCTTGGGCGTGGGCTCGGCACCGCTGGGCAACTGTGAGCAGACGCGAGGCTCTGGAGTCGATGGTTGACCGGTGGCTGCGATGGGCATTTCCTTCACGTGGGGGATGGGGAGGGGGAGGCTTCTCTACTTTTAACGTTCGTTTTCCAGCCAGAAGAACAGGGGGGAAGCACTCGGATGAAGTAAAAACTGTTTGAAAGAAATAAGACAATTAAAATGACTTAAACAGTTCAATAATTTTCAAAAATGCTATAGAACATTTAATGAGCTAATAGTAATAATACAAAAATGATAAATACAACTACTAAAACCAAAATAGTTACACAGACTAATATAGCCTAGATAATATCCGAACACAAAGCATGCCAAAAAGATCATTTATTTACAAATACAATAACAATATTACATTACCACTAATAATATTAATAATACTAATAGCACTTAACCTGTCAAAACTAAAATAAAGATACTACTACTACTAAGGTGTCAGTTCTGCCCCTTAGTTCCATTTGTTGGGTTTGCATTTGTTGTGTATCTTGCATTCAGCCAAATAGAACACCATTATTTGGTCTAATTCACCCCAAAATCATTGTCTGAGCTCACAAATGCCCTTCTGGGAGAATCAGGGAGTCAAAAACTCACATAAACACACTCTTAAACCTTGTGGAAAGCCTTTTCAGAAGAGCTGAAGCTTTAATAGCAGTAAATGTTAGTTTGAAATCATTAAAACCCAATATTTCAGTGTTTGCTTATAGCTATAGCATTAAAGTTAATATACTCTTGAAAATACATTGTATATATATTTTTGAGCTCTCTCTTTATGCAGAGCGGCGCTTCTGGGCTATTACGCTGGACTGGCTGGCTGGTTTAGTTAACGCTAGCGAGCTAACGCTACATTAGCTAAAGAAAAAAAGCTGAGCGGAGAACGACGCCCATTTCAGGGGGTTTCTCCTTACACTGGCGATGAGAACAGCTCGGTAAAGTTCTCAGAATATTAAACACACTCTGTTAAATCTCGGGAAACAGATTTAATTAGCGTATTAGTGGTAGTTTAATCAGAAAGCTCGGTTTAATCCTCGCAAAGCGACAAACTCGGCGGCGTTAGCCTGTGTTAGCACAGCGCTCTGAGTAGCTGTTAGCTTAGCTAACGTTAACGTTACATTCCACCTACACACATTTACACACACACACTCACACTCTATATTTGTGTTTTAAACATATTTACACACACTTACCCACGGATTTACACACACTTCAGCACTTAAAACACACACTAAACTATTTTACACACGTTTCTGCCCTGTTTTATGCGATAAAACGCAGTTAAATCCACTTTTTAAACGGATAAACAATCGGACTAAAGCCGCCCTCGGCTAAAATAAAACCTTTGCCAGGGAGGCGTTTAAAACCCAACGAGGTTTGCTAACCTAACTAAAGTGTTTTATATCAAATAATCTCTTATTTACTACGTTTCTCTCTTGAGTTCTCTCTCGATTTCTCTCTCTATTACTACTTCTCCTCCCCCGAGTCCCTCTCTCTCTGTAAACCCGGGGAGAGAGCGAGAGAGAGACCCCAGCCCGGAGCCCCGCAGCCGCTCCCCCGCCGGAGCTAACCCGTAAATCCCGCACACGCAGCCCGCCGGACCGCGTCTCTTACCCGCTCAGCTGAGCCCCGGAGCCGCTCCCTGCTACTCCACCGGCGGAGCGAGTGTGGTGAACGCGTTTAAGGCGGATTTAAGGTGGATATGGTGGATGTTTTCAGCGCCCGAACGCCCCGCAGCTTCAGACGGTGAGAAAATGTGACAAAACCATCAGCGGGACTCCTTCACATTCGCACCGAGCCCAGACCTCAGCAATCACACACAGAGAACAACGAGCAGTGAGCGAGAGCGCGCCCAGCCCACAGAGGTGTATTTATAACACACACTAATCATATCATACACTACTCTTTAATATGTATGCGTGTGTGTGTAAAAACATTATGACCACCTTAAATAATAATAAAACATTTATTTTCTCATTATTACCTAAATTGCATTTTTATTCCCATAATTTTCCATAATTGCTTCAATATTTTAAACTTAATAACTTGAACAAATGACTCCGTATCTTAAAACAATGAAATAGCATCTTAAAATGTACGTCCTACAATCTCAAAATAATGACATTGTATGTCAAAATAACTCGAAATAATGATTTAGTATCTCACAAGTAAAACTAAGATACTAAGGCTTAATTTTAAGATACTGTTATTATTTTCCCATTATTAATATTATTACTTAGTATCTTGAAAAAAATATGTAGTATTGCATAATAACGACTTAGTATCTCAAAATGTAGAAATATTAACTCAAAATAACAATTTAGTATTGCAAAATAACGATTTTGCATCTTAAAATAATGACTTAGTATTTTAAACTAATCAAATAGTATCTCAAAATAATGATTCTAAGATACTAAGATGCTACTATTATTATTATTATAAAAAAATAATGATTGGCTAACAGCTTACTGCTGTTAAGCAGCAATGGAAATAAACTGAACTGTTAAAAAGAGTTTCAAAATTTTCAAAATGTGGCTCAGATCAGATTTTTTTCATGGCTGTGTGAACGTGTTTAATCCGATTGTTTCAAATCAGCTTTGAGTCACTTTCATATGGGGTCCTAAATCGGAGACGTATAAATGTGAACGGTCAAATCAGAATTGATGCGTCTAGTATTAGACAGAATCATTCACATCACATTACACACAGATACTCAGATAGCTCACTTACATTTGTGAATGTGAACGGTCAAGAAATCAGATTTAAGCAATGTGGTTTGTAATGTGAACGCAGCCTGAGCTGTTTCCACAGTGTGTGGCGCAGGCTGAGGGCTGAAGGCCGATGGTGCTCGATTGCTCTGGTCTGGTTGAAACTGCATAGGCTGTGCTGAGCTGAAGGGAACCGTGTGAATAATTTACAAATGTTACAGGCAGCTCCCTTCATTTACCTTTATCTCCCAGCTTCCCCTGCTCTGTGCTGCTGCTGCTGCTGCTGCTGCTGATATTCACTCTACACACGAGTACACACACAAAAACACGAGCGCACAAGGGCTCTCCTCTGGGCCTGAGAGGAGGCCATTAGCTCGTGGGACATTTAAACATGTTTGTGGGAGCTGGTGGCTGCTAGCAGCAGGCATGTCCCCCCCCCTGCTGGACATGCCATCCATCAAAACTGCTCCACATTTCCACTGGAAAACTAAAAGTTGGGTTGGAATCATCCAGATTGGGAAGTTTCCCAATATTTCACCGTGATGTAAAGTGTAAAGTGAACCACTTTGCACTAAAACTGCACACAAGAACAGCTGCTATATAACTTTTCCATTAGTACACAGCCATTTTCATTAAATATAATTTAAAAAAAAAACTTATTTTAGTAATTTAGTAAAAAAAAAAAAAAAGGAACTCGTATGTTATATAGATGTTTTACACACAGAGTGATCTATTTTAAGTGTTTATTTTTATTTATTTTTTATTGTTGATGATTATTTATGGCTTACAGCCTGTCTCAGAAAAAAATAGAATATTATATAAGACCTATTGGTATTTTGTGTGCAATATGGGCAGTGTGCCAAGTCCTGCTGGAAAATGAAATCCGCATCTCCATGAAAGTTGTCAGTAGCAGAGGGAAGCATGAAGTGCCGTAAGATTTTCCGGGAAAACAAAACTGCACTGACTTTAGACTTGATAATATAAAACACAGTGGATCAACACCAGCAGATGACATGTCTCTCCAATCCATCACTGATTATGGAGATGTGGATTTTATTTTCCAGCAGGATTTTGTATGATATCCAATTTTTCTAAGACGTTGATTTTTCATCATATTTTCATTAACAATGAAAGAAATAAACACTTAAAATAGATCACTCTGTGTTTAATACATCTATATAATACATGAGTTTCACATTTTGAACTGATTTAAATTGAAATAAAGTAACTTTTCAATTATATTAAACTTTTTTGAGAAGCACTTATATGTGTGTATCCCTGCCTACATAGATATATTTATAAAAAATAAAACTGTATTTAGTGTAAAAACCCCAACACACTATGTTGTTTTTCCTGTAAATAATGTATGGTATGGTATTGGTCTTGATTCAGACACAATGGTCCAGGTTTTGGTCTTGACTTGGACTCGACTCATAAAAGTCTTGATCTTGACAAGGACTTAATGAATCCAGGGCTTGGTCTTGACTTGG
Organism: Astyanax mexicanus; assembly: GCF_023375975.1. Lineage (NCBI taxonomy): Eukaryota > Metazoa > Chordata > Actinopteri > Characiformes > Acestrorhamphidae > Astyanax > Astyanax mexicanus. Next base: position 7,400,701 of record NC_064432.1, on the reverse strand, counting down.
GCTTCATGTGTCAAAATAACGATTTTGCATCTTAAAATAATGACTTAGTATTTTAAACTAATCAAATAGTATCTCAAAATAATGATTCTAAGATACTAAGATGCTACTATTATTATTATTATAAAAAAATAATGATTGGCTAACAGCTTACTGCTGTTAAGCAGCAATGGAAATAAACTGAACTGTTAAAAAGAGTTTCAAAATTTTCAAAATGTGGCTCAGATCAGATTTTTTTCATGGCTGTGTGAACGTGTTTAATCCGATTGTTTCAAATCAGCTTTGAGTCACTTTCATATGGGGTCCTAAATCGGAGACGTATAAATGTGAACGGTCAAATCAGAATTGATGCGTCTAGTATTAGACAGAATCATTCACATCACATTACACACAGATACTCAGATAGCTCACTTACATTTGTGAATGTGAACGGTCAAGAAATCAGATTTAAGCAATGTGGTTTGTAATGTGAACGCAGCCTGAGCTGTTTCCACAGTGTGTGGCGCAGGCTGAGGGCTGAAGGCCGATGGTGCTCGATTGCTCTGGTCTGGTTGAAACTGCATAGGCTGTGCTGAGCTGAAGGGAACCGTGTGAATAATTTACAAATGTTACAGGCAGCTCCCTTCATTTACCTTTATCTCCCAGCTTCCCCTGCTCTGTGCTGCTGCTGCTGCTGCTGCTGCTGCTGCTGATATTCACTCTACACACGAGTACACACACAAAAACACGAGCGCACAAGGGCTCTCCTCTGGGCCTGAGAGGAGGCCATTAGCTCGTGGGACATTTAAACATGTTTGTGGGAGCTGGTGGCTGCTAGCAGCAGGCATGTCCCCCCCCCTGCTGGACATGCCATCCATCAAAACTGCTCCACATTTCCACTGGAAAACTAAAAGTTGGGTTGGAATCATCCAGATTGGGAAGTTTCCCAATATTTCACCGTGATGTAAAGTGTAAAGTGAACCACTTTGCACTAAAACTGCACACAAGAACAGCTGCTATATAACTTTTCCATTAGTACACAGCCATTTTCATTAAATATAATTTAAAAAAAAAACTTATTTTAGTAATTTAGTAAAAAAAAAAAAAAAGGAACTCGTATGTTATATAGATGTTTTACACACAGAGTGATCTATTTTAAGTGTTTATTTTTATTTATTTTTTATTGTTGATGATTATTTATGGCTTACAGCCTGTCTCAGAAAAAAATAGAATATTATATAAGACCTATTGGTATTTTGTGTGCAATATGGGCAGTGTGCCAAGTCCTGCTGGAAAATGAAATCCGCATCTCCATGAAAGTTGTCAGTAGCAGAGGGAAGCATGAAGTGCCGTAAGATTTTCCGGGAAAACAAAACTGCACTGACTTTAGACTTGATAATATAAAACACAGTGGATCAACACCAGCAGATGACATGTCTCTCCAATCCATCACTGATTATGGAGATGTGGATTTTATTTTCCAGCAGGATTTTGTATGATATCCAATTTTTCTAAGACGTTGATTTTTCATCATATTTTCATTAACAATGAAAGAAATAAACACTTAAAATAGATCACTCTGTGTTTAATACATCTATATAATACATGAGTTTCACATTTTGAACTGATTTAAATTGAAATAAAGTAACTTTTCAATTATATTAAACTTTTTTGAGAAGCACTTATATGTGTGTATCCCTGCCTACATAGATATATTTATAAAAAATAAAACTGTATTTAGTGTAAAAACCCCAACACACTATGTTGTTTTTCCTGTAAATAATGTATGGTATGGTATTGGTCTTGATTCAGACACAATGGTCCAGGTTTTGGTCTTGACTTGGACTCGACTCATAAAAGTCTTGATCTTGACAAGGACTTAATGAATCCAGGGCTTGGTCTTGACTTGGGCTTCATGTGTCCTGGTTCAGGTCTTGACTCAGACTCCATGTATCCTGGTTCAGGTCTTGACTCAGACTCCATGTGTCCATGTATTGGTCTTGACTTGGACTCAAGACTTTGGTCTTGACTCAGGCTATTGTGTTCAAGTACTGGTCTTGACTTGGACTCCATGTGTGTTGGTTTTGACTTGAATTCCATTCATCCTGGTTTAGGTTTTGACTCAGACTCCATGTGTCTAGATTTTGGTCTTGACTTGGACTCAACTCCTAAAAGTCCTGATATTGATTAAGAATCTCTGTCCAGGTCTTGGTCTTGACTTGGACTCGATTCCTAAAAGTCTTGATTAAACACTGTGTGGTTTAGTCTTATCTTGACTCGCCTCAGACTTGAATACCAAAAGTCTTGATTCATACTTCTTGCATCCTGACTTTGGTCTTGACTGGGCTCCATGTGTCCTGGTTTTGACTTGGACTCCATGTGTCCTGACTTTGGTTTGAATGGGCTCCATGTGTCCTAACTTTGGTCTTGAATGGACTCCATGTGTCCTGGTTTTGGTCTTGACTGGGCTCCATGTGTCACTGCTTTGGTTTGAATTGGACTCCATGTGTCTCGGTTTTGACTTGGACTCCATGTGTCAGGTCTTTGGTCTTGAATGGACTCCATGTGTCCTGGTTTTGGTCTTGACTGGGCTCCATGTGTCCTAGTTTTGACTTAAACTCCACATGTCCTGGTTTTGGTTTTGACTCTGTCTTGACTTAGTCTCTATCTGGAAGTTTCTCGGACAGGGATTAGGCCTAGCCTTGGACAACACCTTATTTTAAATAGAAATTTTCCATCGAAAGGAAAATATAGTCTACGACTCAGCTTAATCCCTGTTCGGGAAACCGCCCTTATGTAATGTGGCGTGAATTTGGTCGTTACACAGATTTGGCTGTATCAGTCTTAATTACTACCCTAATATTGAGTCTATAGTATTGCTGTTTACATCAGTGCTTGGACCCCTTTTTTCCCTGAGACACTCTTCTTCCATTCTTGGAACATATGACCCTGTTTTCTTCCTCTCTCACACTTTGATGCCGGACAAATGATTTTTCCTTTCTTCCTCTCTCTCATCCGGCCTTCCATGCGAGCGTCCAGACTCTGAACACCACAAAAAAAAAGGCGGCGGTCACTGGCTTTTGTGGACAAAAGCAAAGGCGGATGGGTTCCTGTGGCCAGTGTGTGGGAGATAAGGTCAGAAGCGTCGGCTTGGCGAGGGGCCTTCAGCCAACCAGTGGGAAGAAGTATTGGGGTGAGTGAGTGGGAGATGGGGCGAAAGAGAAAAGGGGGATGGGAAAGAGAGAGAGAGAGAGAGTGAGGATGGGGGTGGGTAGTATGTGTGTAAGGGAAGAAGTGAGGGTGGGGGTCTTAGCTGACATGTACCCTTATTGGTTTGCTGGAGCTGTTGGGGGAGGGGCACCATGCACACACACACACCAGCTGTAGGAAAGCAAAGAGAAACAAAGGAAGAGAGAGAGAGAGAGAGAGAGAGAGAGAGAGAGAGAGAAGCATAATTAAAGTGTTACCAGAGGAGATGATGATTTAAAAGGCCGATGTGCTTCAAATTAAAAATTCACAAAGTAAAATATATATAATAAATAAATAAATAATCCAGAATTCATAAGACCACCCCGCCCCATTGATTTAATATAGGTTTATTAGGAGTCCAAGCACCAAAGAAAGCTATTGGAATTACTGTCTCCTATTTTTACCCGTATTGTGCTCCGATTGCCTTAGTCAGAAGGTTAGTCAACTGATTATACTGATATGTTGTAGTAATTGCCAAAATAAAAGTCTTATAGTTATATTAAAGGGCCCTTATCATTGAAAACCCATTTCCCATTCGTTCAACAACATAGAATATGTATATGGATGTGGCGAATATACAGTGATTATTTTGTGACCTCCTAGATGAGTTGTCCATGCCCTTTTAGAGTAATTACTTCACATTCACATAAGGCCAGAAATGCAAAATTATATAAAAAGTAATATATATATATATATATATATATATATATATATATATATATATATATATATAATAAATAAACAAATCAGAATTCCTAACAACACCCCCGCCCTGCACCATTGTTTTAATATGTTTTTTTTTTATTATGGGTCCAAACACCAGAGAAGCTTCGTATTCTAATTACTGTCTACTTTTTTTTTTTTTTTTTACCCATATTGTAATTTCTACAATAAAAGTATTTTTGTCTATATTAAAGGGCCCTTATCGTCAATAACTCATTTCTCATTTGCTTATTGATATAAAATATGTATTTATGTGCAAAAACAGCAAATTTGTAAATATTTTTTCGTTTCATGACGTTACAATAATCAGTACATTTATCAATGCATATAGGCTTAAGTTAAAAGGAGTGTTACACCCTTACCCAATTTTAAATTAGGGAAAATATATTGCAAACTAAAAGAGCAGAGCCAATTTGCGTTAATTCAGTGATTATTTTGTGACCTCCTGGATGAGTTGTCTATGCCATTTTGAAGTAATTATTTTTTTTACATAATACCAGAAATGCTTTAAATAAAAAAAAAATCAAAAGTAAAAACAAATAAATAAATATATATACAAACCAAAATTCATAACACCACCACAACCCCAATGTTTTAATGTGTTTTTAAGTGGTCCAAGCACCAAGAATCTTCCTATTGGAATTACTGTCTCCTCTTTTTACCCATACTGTGCTCTTATTTCCTTAGCCAGAATGAACTGCTTATACTGATATGTTGTAGAAAGTTCCAAAATAAAAGTCTTGTTTTCTATATTAAATGGCTTTTACAATTGGCAACTCATTTCTCATTCGCTCTTCAACATAAAATGTGTATTAAGGGTTGGAAACTAAATTTGTAAATATATTGTAGTTCTTGTGATGTTAGAAGAATCAGTACCTATGCATTAACCTAGGCGTATACTACTCAAATGTCTTCAGCAATTTAGCCTGACCCTTTTAGGCTAAGTAAATAGGGCAACCTAACAGAGCAGAGCTAATTTGCATACTGTATATCCAGTGATTATTTTGTGACCTCCTGGATGAGTTGTCCATGCCCTTTTGGAGTAATTACATTTTCACATAAGGCCAGATTTTTATGCATTGCTTTTGGATTGCCTTTTTTTTAGTTTTTACTTTCATGGCACTGTATATTCAGCTCTTGTATTATTCTATAAACTACAGACAACATTTCTTTCAAATTCCAAATAAAAATATTGTCATTCAGAGCGTTTATTTGTAAAAAATGATGAGAAATGGCTGAAATACAAAAAAAAAGCCTCAAATAATGCAAAGAAAACAAGTTCATATTTATAAAGTTTTAAGAGTTCAGAAATCAATATTTGGTGGAATAACCCTCGTTGGTTTTTAATTACAGTTTTTTTAATGCATCTTGGCATCATGTTCTCCTCCTCCACTAGTCTTACACACTGCTTTTGGATAACTTTAAGCAAATTTAAACAGTTCAGCTTGGTTTAATGGCTTGTAATCATCCATCTTCCTCTTGATTATATTACTTTCAATGAGCGTACTTAATGCTACTTAATGTTAGCAGTTCCCTGTATGAATAAACCTATATATGAAGCTCAGCACTGCAGGACTGCATGAGTTAAAGCACAGCAGCAGTACTGGCACCATATGTAACCTGTGTGACCGGTCTCAGCCAAGAGAGAGAGAGAGGGAGAGAGAGAGAGAGAAGGAGGAGAAAAAAAAGCAGGAAATCAGAGTGAAAGAGGGGAAGAGACACAGAGAGAGCCAACCCACTCTACACTCCAGCCAAACCAAATCTGAGGGAATTGGCACGGACCCTTGGCTCGGAGACTCTGAGAGCAGGGGAAAAAAAGTATAAGACCAAAAGAAAAGAGGGTTGAAGTGCTATGCCAAGAATGCGAAGGCAAGAATCGACAAATATACAGTCTTTCCTCACTCTCTCTCTTTCTTTCTCGCTCTATCTCTCGCTCTCTGGCTGAGCGGGTGTGTGAGAAACAAGCGAACACCTCCACACGGCCTGGCCTGTTTTTCATTAGGCCCGTACAGTCTTTGGTCCTGGTGGTCCACAACACTGGTAGACTCGTACGTACATAATCGTTCCCACCACACTGGAAGGCCCAATAAACACGCGTGTAAAAAAAAAAAAAAAAAAAAAGTAAAGTGAGTGTTTTTAGTAGCCACGGCCTTGATTTTCATTACAGCCTGGCTGAAAGCAGCCGCCAGCATTTGTGTTGCATTAAAGAGCCCATATTCCACATTTTTCAGCCTTTTATTTTTTGTTTCCCTCGAGGCCCACATGTTTTATGTACCAAAAACAGTCACAATTCATTGTCGCATGAGCGCTTTCCAACTGTTTTTATGCCTCAGAATGAAACAACTCGCTTTTGCTGCTGCGTTTTAAACCCGGTTTATGTAAATGAGCTTCACCCTGATTGGCCAACATGTTGGTTGCAGTCAGGGTTGAGAGACTTCTTAAGGCTCTTTCACACTGCATGCGGTAGCCACGCCACTGTACACTGAACCGCGTTGGATTCAACTGCCGTGGAACAGTGAGGAAAGTGGTGCATTTCCACGTCCATTTCCATGCCTCCACTGCGCTAAAGCTCACTGCGGTCAAAGTTCAACATGGTTCAACTTTGAACTCGATGGCAAATGGATACCATGGCAGGAAACGCCATATGTGATGTGAACCAGAGATGGGGACTCGAGTTTGCGACTGGAACTCGAGTCGCACTTAAGTCGCACACACAAGGCGCTTTTCCACCAGCATGGTGCCGGTGCTGGTGCCAGGTTCCCGAACGGTTCTTTGCGTTTTTAACGCAAAATCACAGGTTCTGGGCCAGAAAAGCCGGTTCCGTTCTGGCCCCACGATCTTGCTGGTCTGGAACCAGCGAAACCAGTGACACGAGCAGCCAAAGGGCGGAGCATTGAAGCGTCTCCGGGGAAAAGTTGTTTACAAACCTCAGCTAAGAGCAGCAGAAGCAGCTAAATAAATGAAAATGAATCAACAGTGCTCCACCGAGAGCAGCACACATTTTAAAAGAGAGACTTGACTCGGACTCGTAACTAAAGACTTGAGACTCGACTCGGACTCGTAACTAAAGACTTGAGGCTCGACTCGGACTCGTAACTAAAGACTTGAGACTTGACTCGGACTTGTGACCAAAGACTTGAGACTTGACTCGGACTTGTGACCAAAGACTTGAGACTTGACTCGGACTCGTGACCAAAGACTTGTGAACATCTCTGTCTGCTCCCACGCCAGACAGCTCTGACCAATCAGAGGAGATGATGTTCCCACATGGTTTACACATTGGTGTGTTTAGGTTTACTGTACGCCTGTGTGAAACCAAACCAAACAGAGGGAGAAGATGATGCACCAAGTAAACAAACTCATCAACTGATCTGGACCATAGAAAATTTTACAACTTCAGGCGTGAAAACGCCTTTAGTGTTAAAGCACAGCACACACTCTGGTGCTACACTCTACGTTGTTAGCGTAGCTACACACGTGCCCACACACTTAGCGTAAGAGGCTCTTAAAGGGACAGTGTACACATTACTGAATACTGACCGTTACATACCGTATTTCCCCCAGGCCATTTAAATGGTCATCCCCCCTATTGTGAACATGTGTGCAATACGGCTTCAATAAAACTTCCTGAGATTTTTATAGTAGAGGAAAAATGTTTCCTCTGTCCATTTTATCAAGGTCTTTAGCTCCCCTCAAACATACAAGTATATACTATTTTTTTCGTTGACACCCCTAATATAAATATAATTGCATTTTACATGTCCTACATTCATTATTTTATTTACATTTAAATATCCGCTATAAAAACTTGCTTCTTAGGAAGAACAAGTGTGATTAATCACAGTTACCACGTTGAGTTGTGATGTGTTGTGGGCTGGCCATAGGGCTCTAGTTGGGACGTCCTGAGCGGTATGGACGCAGCGTAGCCCTGCTGACATCAGAGGGCCCAAGCGTTTGCCAAGTGCATAATGAGAAAGGTGTGAAAACTGTTTCTGCTTTCAAGTCTTTGTGAGGCCTGGAGTGTGATGCCAAAGCCTACTGAGCTTCGCAAACATTATAACAGCACACACACACACACACACATACACACACACACACCCAGTAAAACTGTTGCCAACCTGAGACGGGTGTGCAAACATTATGACACAACATCTCTTCCACAAGCCCACACCTTCTGCCAGTTCTGTTCAAAATTATCACACACACACACACACACATTTGTTTCCATACCTGTGTGTCGCACACACACACATCCCATATGGAATTCTGAAATATAATGCATACACCCCAATCAAGCATAACATTATGACCACCTCCTTGTTTTTACACCCATATATCCAATAGTTCAGCTCTTTTCTGACCTTGTAAGATCAATTTGTAGTTCTATAATTTACAGACTGTAGTTCTATATTTGTTTCTCTGCATACTGTACTTTAGTCATTATACATTATTCTTCTTTCACCCATTTAGTTATTCAATGGTTAGGACCCCCACAGGAGAGACCACCAGAGAGCAGATACTAATTGGGTGGTGTTTTGTAGCTTTAAGTACAGGTGCATGTAAAAAAAAATTATATCATTGAAAAGTTACTTCAGTTATTCCAGTAATTAAGTTCAAAATGTGAAACTCCTGGTTTTAGACCGCAATAGTTTATTGTCCCGACGGACAGTTCTGGTAGAGACAGGAGAGTTCTGCCGTAATTTGGGCAGCCGGGGTTTTATGAACATCCCTTACAGACAACTTCCTCTTACAGCGTCCACAGTTAATCCTGTTGGATGTGGTTCTTTGGTCCTTCTTGGTGGTATGCTGACATTACCCTGGATACCGTGGCTCTTGATGCATCACAAAGACTTGCTGTCTTGGTCACAGATGCGCCAGCAAGACGAACACCAACAATGTGTCCTCTTTTGAATTCTGGTATGTCACCCATAATGTTGTGTGCATTGCAATATTTTGAGAAAAAAACTATTTTGTGCTCTTACCCTGCTAATTGAACCTTCACACTCTTACTGCTCTTACTGGTGCAATAATGTGCAATTAATGAAGATTGGCCAACAGGCTGCTCCAATTTAGCCATGAAACCTCCCACACTAAAATGAAAAAGTGTTTCAGTTTCATTGTCCAACCCCTGTAGATGTGTTACACACATAGTGATCTATTTTAAGCGCTTATTTCTTTTTTTTGTTGATGATTATTATGGCTTACAGCCAATGAAAACCCAAAAATTAGTGTCACAGAAAGACACAGTGAGAACAGTCCATCAAAAGCATCCTGTCCCCACTGGTGGAGGACTATTGTTGATCTGTAGATAATGTACAGTATGTATGTATTAGGGCTGCATAACATCAAAGACCTTTGTATTATATAATCCCATATGCATTATTATACAGTGGCTTGCAAAGTATTCACACTACATGAACATTTATTTTTTTTACATTTGGTTTCTTTACAACCACAAACATGTGGAAGAAGGTTCTGTGGTCAGATCAGAGCAAAGTTGAAACTTGTGGCCTAAATGTAACATTAATTATCACCCCGAACTCACCATCCTTACTGTGAAACATGGTGGTGGCGGCATCATGCTGTAGAGATGCTTCTCTTCAGCAGGGACAGGGTTGGAAAGCTGGTCAGAGTAGATGGGAAAAGACGGATGGAGATAAATACAGAGCAATCCTGACAGAAAACTTCGCTGTTGGAGGCTGTAAAAGACTCGAGACTTGAGACCTTCCCACAAGACAATGACCCTAAACCTACAGCCAGAGCCACAGTGGAATGGTTTAGCTCAAAGTCCTAAAGTCCTAAATCCCATAAATCCCCTAAATCCCTAAATTAAAAAATGCTGTTTAAAGACGCTGAGCTTGAGCTTTTTTTTTTTACACAAAGAAAATGGGCAAAAAAATCTCTATATGTCTCTAAATGCACAAAGCTGGTTGAGACATACCCCTTATAAACTTGTAGTTGTAATCGCAGTGAAAGATGGCTGTACTGATAAGTATTGATATACACTTTTTTTTATATTGATGAATACTTTTGCACATAAAAAAAACATATATCTCAATAAAACACCTTCACGTTTGTGGTTGTAAGATGACAAAATGTAAAAAAAAAAATGTTCAAGGGGTATGAATACTTTTGCAAGCCACTATAACATGTCTGTATGTTAACAGTAGTACCAGAGTAACGTGTGACAACTTCCTGAGAGCTTTAGGACTGTTTTTCTCTGAGATCTTTTTATTCTTTTTTTTTTCTTTTCTCTCCCTTTCTCTCTCTTTCTCTTTTTCTTTCACTCTCTCAGACAGAGAGACATAAGTCTCGCACCGCTGCTTTGTTTCTCGGCTGTTTTTTTTTCCGTCAGCCACAGCCGAAGAAAGAAAGTGAATGTGATGAATAAGCACTAGCTCGTTCGCTCTCGTTCTTTCTGCTCTTTCTTTCCCTCCTCTTTTTGCTCCAAAACCAGGATTTGGGTTAGTTCCCCAGCGCCAAGCCAATCCAGGGAGGAAGAGACACTCCTTCGTTCCTCTTCATCTTCTCTCTCTCTCTCTCTCTCTCTCTCTCTTCCCCTCATCCCCCTCCGCTCTCCCTCCTTCCCCACGGCGGTTTGGCAGCACAGCGACTACAGAAAAAGACTGGAGAGGCTCCTGGCTCTGGTTTTTGGCAAAGCTCCTGCTGAGGCCTTATGGGTAATGCAGTTCTTTAGGCCCGTGCTGATAAACTCTGTGCACTCTGTGTCACACCAGTGCAACATATTTAAAGTGTTCACTGTTTAAAGTGGTGATATATGGCTCTGAGTGGGTCTCAGTGCTAATGTTGCTAGTGTTGCTAACAGCTAAAGAAAGCTAATAACAAATCCTTACTTTAAAGGAGAACTTTTGTTGAAATAAATCATGATAAAACTTACTTACCTTTTGATGAATAGCACTCCTCCATTCTCCCACAGCGTTCTGAAATCCAGAAATATTAACAGTCTGTCCAAACACCCTTCAGACTGACTGAAACGGTGCATTTTTCCATAATTTGCCCCTGATAAATCACTTTTTACACCGTTATCCAGCTCAAAGTATCCTTTCCACACCTCCTTGCTAGAATCCGGAGAGCCCTGACATTTAAAACTAAACATTAATAACTTACAGTTAATGCAGTCAGTGCAATATACATGATTTTTTCTGTACTAACTTTTCTGTACCCAGCCCATTCCACAGTCCGCATTTCCACACCACGGGCTGCCAGGTATAGAACGCAATAGCAGGTAAAAAAACACAGCGTGCTGCAGATTTAGCTTCCTTCTAAAAAGCTCCATGACCAGAGATGTGGTAAAACATGAGTAAATATTGGCGTTTGATATTTGGTGGCAGATGGGAGCCCAGAAGGACTACAAGACGCTGATGCTGAGCTGGCTAATGTTCGGACAGTTGGAAAGTTGATGGACAATGACAGAGCGGACAACTGTCGAAAATTAGCCAGCTCAGCATCCGTCTTGTAGTCCTTCTAGGCTCCAAGCGGCCATGTGCAGCTTGCCATGAAAGGGTGGACACATTCAAAACAGGAAAATTAAAAGGGAAAATTAAATAAAATGAAGCTGAAAAAAAAAGATTTCTGTTAAATATTCTAAAAAACTTAATAAACTTTGATACTATAAATCTGACATACACTTTGAACGAAAGAAGGGTTAAATTTGAAGGGCTTGATGCAACATTTTTGAAGCAGATGAATTCGGATTTACTATGCAAATGTTTTTACTGAGAGAAAACACATGTGACTGGTAGTGAAGTCTAATGTTTCCAAGTAATTTTAGCTTAGCATCTCTTGTTTTTCTCAACTAAAATAAAAAACTTCACATCCCAAACATTTTAGCTGATTTTTTTTTTGTCTTTAAAAAAATTGTCTATGAGGTGTTTAATACTTTGATAACTCTATATGTGTGGAAATATATTGATATATAAATACAAATAGAACAATTTGCTGCAATTAATTGTAAATTATAACCTTTTTCCTCGATCGATATGCTCATGCGGGTTGCCAGATTGACTCACGGTGGCAAGCAATACTGAGTGTTACTCTGTAGCTTTAACATATACATTCAAAATAAATAAAAAAAAATCTCTACCTCTATGCTAGTGGTGGTGGTAAATTACCCAGCTATGCTTAGCAACCTTACTGAAGCTTACTGATTACCTGTTCAGCTGAGAGAAAACCTGTTCAGCTCACCCATTACTTTAATGTTACTTTAATAATAGTATCTAATGATACATCTTATACAAATATAAAAATATATATTATTAGTCAAAAGTTTGGACACACCTTTTTTTATTTTCTACATTGTAGATTCATATTAAGGGCATAAAAACAATTATGTAGTAAAAATGGAAAAGGTGGTTTGTGGTGATTTCTCATGAAGATACTGAGATTAAAATACCATGAGTGTGCAGATCTGTCCTCAAAGCTAAATGTGGTACTTAGAGGAAGAATCTAAAAAAAAAAAAAATCTGGTTTATTTAATGCTTTCTGTTTACAGAATAATTCTGTATGTATTTCTCAATGTAAAACATCATTAAACTGAATATGACTTGTACTGTATGTAAAGTATGGATTCCTAGGAAACAGTCAGTAAATATATAATAAAGTAAATATATTTATATATATATATGTATATATGCAGATGTGTGGTGTGGCGTTGTGTGGTGAGTAGTTGTTATGCACCAACAGTGCACTCTGTGTTCATTTACAAATGCAGACGCAAATCTGACACGTGTACAGGCAGAGGGATATGTAAATTAGCCGGGCTTGAGATGGTTCATTTTTAAAGGAGCGCTTCGGGCTAAATGAGAAATTTAACCAACGCAACATCTGTTGGACACATGCTTATTTACCACTGTTTCAGTAGTGCTTAAGTAGCTGTTAGTAGGGGTGGCATGATTCACTTTTTCATGTCTGATAGCGATAACAATATTTTTTGTATTTGCCAATAACATAATCCATAAGTTACCATATTTTCCTGTCTTTCCATTAAGTTAAACCATTTTAGAACAATGTTTCCATATTAGAACAGCTCAGTGCACGGCCGAGCCCATTCCCCAGTCCCATTTCCACACCCCGGTTGCCAGGAACGGAACACAATAGCAGGCAAACACAGCATGCTGCAGGCTCAAGATCGTTCTAGAAAGATCCATGCATCTAGAAAGATCCAGGGACACACTAAATTGCAAGTAATCATCGAAAAAACATTTGATAGATGGAGGCTTGGTCAAGAAAGTGAGAAAAAATTCACAACATCAATGTTGCGACCCAAAAGAGTTTGCGAAATTACGGCTTACCATAAAGCGGTTTCCATTTCGAGCAGTATAAGCATACAATGTTTTCTAATATTTATAATTATACCACAGTTAGTTCTGACCCTGCAATGTGATTGGCTGAAAGGCGTTTCATAAGTGCCGTTATCAGCCGGTAATGCACTGTAACCGAAGCTCTCCATGTATTACTCACATGTCACACACAGGACCCAACAACCTAGCAACAATGCAGCACTTGCAAACCAAATACAAACCAAATGCACCAAATGTCATTATACACCACTGGGAGCTGCTGGATCCTATAAAGGCACAATGCAGACATAAAAGTGCTAATACAGGGGAGCCGAATGGTCCTGTGACTTAAAGTGCTGCCACTACGATTGAGAGGTCACTGGTTCGAATCCCGGTCATGCAGCTTGCCATCTGCTGCCGGAGCCCCGAGAGAGCACAACTGGCCTTAAAACCTCTTAAACCGAGAAGTCGGTAATGTGTGGACGGCTCAGTGGACCAATCACAGCTGATGTTGAAATGGTTGAATTCATGATTCGATCATTTTAGCATAGTCTAGCCAACTAAACTAAAGCCTTTCTTTTAATAAAGAGAAAGAGAGAGAGGGACATGGATGGATAGTAAGAGTTAGTTAATATATTCAATCCATTCTTCCATAAGATAAAAATAGAAAGTAATCTACCTTCTGAACTCAACTGTAACAATGCTTTTTTTTTTTTAAATGTCGCTACATAAAAGTGCTAATACAGCGGTCCAAAGCGCTGATGATCGGGGGATCGCTGGTTCGAATCCCGGTCATGCAGCTTGCCATAAGCTGCCGGAGCTCTAATAGAGCACAATCGGCGGGGGTAGATGGCACTCTTTCCCTTTATCACTCCAAAGGGTGATGTGGATCAGCACAAGGCATCTGTGAGCTGATGTATCGGAACTGCGCCTTCCTCTGAAATAAATGAAATAAAATTAAACTATAATAAAACATTATAAACAATTATAACCTTGCTCTAGACTAGGCTTAATCACTGTTCGGGAAACCGACCTATATACTGTACTGTACACACACAGGCAAAACACAGGCAAAACCTTCTCTCTAAGGTCTTCGTCTAGTGATGTCATCGTTGTTTGTGAGAGTGTTTCTAGTTTTCGGTTTCTTCTGCGGCTCTCCCACACCGGAGCCTGGATCTGTTTAATCCACCAGAGAGAGACACAGATAAAGAGAATGAGAGAGAGAAAAAAAGAGAGAGAGAGCACATTGACAAAGGACAGAGGGTCAAAAGGACGAAAAAAAAAAAGATTCATGAAATATGACCTGTTGACATCCTCTTCTTTTCTTTCTCTCTCTCTCTAAGCCCATCTCTCAGTCCTTTATTCATCCTCTCCCTTCCTCTCCAACCGTCTCTCTCTCTCTCTCTCTCTCTACAGTATCTTTCCTCCATTCACTTTCTCTCTTTCTCTCCTCTCTTCTCCTCTCCAATCCTCTCATCGCCTCTCTCCTGCTCTGTGAACAGTGAATAAAACCCTGGGTGACCTCACACCTCTCTCAGCGCCACTGCTGATTTCTGACTGCAGCCACCGCTGACCACAGCGCTAGGTGTGAAGTGCAGCCTGAAATAACCCAGCGTACAGCTCTTGCGCTGTGGTCTCGCTAAAACATGCAGTTTGAGACCAAAGGCAATAAAATATGGCGTCATTTTGAGTGCAGCCATTTAGCTTGGTGTGTCTTTGCTTCGTGTTTCGACGCAATTACAGCTGCAAGTCTTTTTTTGGTTTTGTTCTGGCTCTGTATGTTTAGGGTCATTGTCTTGCTGGAAGGTACAGTAAATCTCCTTCCCAGTTTCAAATCTTTTGCAGCCTGTGGCCTTGTGGACAGATCGCACTGCCTGAGCTGTGGATTTCTGCAGCTCCTCCAGAGTGACCATGGGCCTCTTAGTTGCTGCTTCTCTGATCAGTGTTCTATTTGCTCGATCTGTAGGTTTGTAGTTGTGGAATTATTCTTTGGGTTCATTTTTGAGTGATGGATTAAAACGTGCAGTTTGAGACCAAAGGCAATATGAAAAAAAATATGGTGTCATTTTGAGTGCAGCCATTTAGCTTTGTGTGTCTTTGCTTCGTGTTTCGATGCAATTACAGCTGCAAGTCTTTTTTATGGTTTGTCTCTACCAGCTTTGAGCATCTAGAGACTGAGATTTTTGTCAATTCTTCTTTGCAAAACAGCTCAAGCTCAGCCAGGTTGGATGGAGAGTGTCTGTGAACAGCAATTTTATCCTGTCTTGCCTCAGAAACTCAAAGAGATTTAGGTCTTTAGGACTTTGACTGGGCCATTCTAGCAACACATGAATATTCTTTGTTCTGGCTCTGTATGTTTAGGGTCATTGTCTTGCTGGAAGGTACAGTAAATCTCCTTCTCAGTCTTTTGCAGCCCGTGGCCTTGTGGACAGATCGTACCACCTGAGCTGTGGATTTCTGCAGCTCCTCCAGAGTGACCATGGGCCTCTTAGTTGCTGTTTCTCTGATCAGTGCTCTCCTTGCTCGATCTGTAGGTTTGTAGTTGTGGAATTATTCTTTGGGTTCTTTTTTGGATGATGGATTGATTAAACAGTGCTTCTCAGGATGCTCAAAGCTTGAGATATTTTTTATAACCCAACCCTGCTTTAAACTTCTCCCCAACTTTGTCTCTGACCTGTCTGCTGAGTTTGGTCCTTGGTCTTCATGACACTGTTTGTTCACTAGAGGTCTTCACAGAACAGGTGTATATATTTATACTGAGACCAAATTACACACAGCTGCAGGACTCTAATAACTGATCAACTGACTTCTGAAGACAATTGATGATTTTTTTTTATTAAAACCATGTATCATTTCCACTTTGTACTTATGTGCTACTTTGTGTTTGGCCCATCACTTAAAATCTCAATAAAATACATTTATTTACCACAAGTTTGTGGTTGTAACAAATAGTGGCAACTAGTGAAAAAGTTCAAAGGGGTATGAATACTTTTGCAAGTCACTGTTGCTAACTTGCTAATCTAATCTAAATCTGCTATTTATAAGTCTTATGTGTAATTAGTATATTATATTAGCAGAGCACCCCAGCTAAGTTAAGCTAAGCCAAGCTAAACTAAGCTAAGCTAAGGAAGTTAAGATGTGATTAATGGTATGTAAATCTGGTGCTTTTTGACTAGTCAGAATGATCTGTTTTTTATCCCAGTTCAGTGGGCGGGGCTAAGCTGTTAGCCCCACCAACTGGGACAACAGGTCTCAATTAGTTTTTATAAAATAAAAACATAAAACCCCCCAGAAAGTACATGATGTTTATTGCAAAGGATGCAGGGACTGAAAGGGTTAACTCGCTTGGTTTGATCATTTTCACTCAGCTCTACCTGTGATCTCCAGCCTTTGGACTACGATACCCAGAATGCACCTCACACTGACTGCACATGGCACTACCAGGAAGCTCAGCACCCGAATATTGAACACACCTGTTTCTCCTCCTATGCATACTGGTGCCATATTGGTATCACTCCTAGCCAAGTATTGTTGGTTTTCCACTCTTCATAGCGCTAATCCTTAGGTAGTTTTGAGCTGGATTGTTTAGCAGGGTTGTAATCTAGTTTAGGTTATACTGGTCAAGAGCCAGCTAAGCCAATCAACCAGTTTTAGATGGACAGGCTGTTTTTTTTCTATGTAAAAAAATATTTTTTAGTATGGTTGCCATTGAAAGAATGACCAGAAAGACAAAGTTGGTCAACCAGCATGGGCAAGGATGACCAAAATCAGTCAAAATATGGTAAACTAACTAGTTTATAGGTAGAAGGAATGTTTCACTTGGTTGATCAGCTTTTTGCAACCACTTTGACCATCAAACACTAGCTTAGATTGTCCAAAAATTGCCCAAAATCGCCCACTTTCCTAGCTCTAGCTTCCAAGAAAACCATGGTAATGAGCCTGGTCACAGCTTTAGCTCTTGAAAGGCTTTCTAAAGGGGTTTAGGTAAATATTGGTGGTGTAAGTATAATGGGTCAAGACTGTGATGTAACAGTTTTGGGGTTTTGGAATCAACTCGTTGTACAGCTCTGTTTTTTGGTTCTGCTGGAAGTTCTTTTAATCTACTGAACTTTCATGTGCTGAACTCGCTTTTTAAACTGTATTAATCAACGATCCCAAGATTAATACAGTTTAATATCATAAGAAAAGAACATTCAGTGTGTTTTTTTTTACGCAATAAGTAAACAACAAAATCACTCTTTTCATATAATAATCAACTCAGTTTTAAGCCTTAGCCCCAATCACAGCGTCCTCTGCGCCCCACTTAACTAGATCATGTTTTCGTTTGAATTTTCTGGGTGTTTTTTTTTTTCTTCTTCTTCTTTTTTTTTTAAATCGCTTCCTGTCAACGCACACCTCGTCTTGCCACATCCTCCAGAGCGCTGCGTTTTCGAGCGCTAGCGCATTTCCTGCATGTTCTCTTTAGCGTTGCTGCAGCCATGGTGAGCTACTGCCCCATCTGCGGAAAGCCCGTCTATTTTGGTGAGTCCAGCTGCTTCCAGACCGTTTCTGTCCCAAGATTTGATTCGCTTAGACCTTAGTGTTGAAGGACTTGGCCAGCAGATGCTTAGCATGTTGACTGCATGACCTTGATGTACCTTGAAGTACCTTTCTGTACGTTTAAACTTTTATAGCATGTCTCGTTTTCCCCTTTTTTATTTAAGACAATAAGACGTAAATAAGACATCGGATCTTCACTTAAACTCTGTTTTGTCTGAGTTTTATGAGGCCATGATGGACCACCATCCTTATAGCCTCCTTCCACCAGATGACGTAACCAAAGCTGGACCTAGTTTCCCAACAGCATCGTAGAGTAAAATGTTGCACAAAGTGTACAGTGTGATGCTTGCACTACCGTTTCGGTATCATACTTTTTTTATCATACTTTTTGGAGGATGATTTTGGGAAACCCAATCCTATTCACCAGTGAATTGAATGGGATAACCATAAAATAAGCCATAGAATGCATTTATTGGTTGTTTACATTGTTGTTTGATGTGAAAATTGCTTTTTGTTGAAAATTTTGATGTTTGTTGTGGTGAAACATGCTCAGATATCTGTTAACAAGCCTATTTACAACTCTACCTAGTTAATCTACCTCAGAATGAAACACACTGATTTCTCTCTGACTGAGGAGTCGTGGAAGAAAATGCTGTTGCTAGTGGACTGAGTGGTTTCAGTGGTAATTTGCACTGGATAATATGTTTTATGAATGAAGAAACTGGTTTGAATATAAATGGAAACTCTGGTAACACTTGTAATAAATTTGTCTGTTTACGAATTTAATCTTTGGTCCTTGCTCATAAAGCAAAGCCAATGGGTAGTTAAAAGTAGGGTTGATAATATCTTGATGCTAATAAGGAAATAATAGGCTAATTTATCCAAGTTTTGCAACACCACCAGGCAGTTACTTCCAGACACCCAAGACCAGGCTTCAATCTGTGAAAATGGAGAGACCAAAGTACTCAAAACTGAAGAATTTTGGAGTTTCCAAACTGGCATTTGGTATTTGAGGTTGAGGTTGGTTTGGGTAGGTCTCTACTCAATTAAATTCCCCTTGATTGGATATAACGATGTTGTCCATCACTACTTGGTTTTGATATTTAGGTTGACACCAAACATTTCTGTTAAAATTGAACAAACCATCGATTTTTTAGTGGTACTTTTTCGTGGGGCTCCTAGAGAGAATTTTGTACAACTGCGAGAATGCGACAAGACCCAGTGGGCAAAGACGTAGAATCAGTTTTAACTACGTTTTTAAAACACAGAAAGTACAACCATCTGGTAGACTGGTTATGACGATTTAGTGATTTTTACTTCCCTAATACACTGGGATTCATATTTTGGTCCGAAACGTAAACAGCATCTATTTGTAGAGCAAATTTAGGCCAGACGAGGCTGGCTCTTGGGTTATTCGCATTTGTGCATGTGTGTGTGTTAGCTGCTGTCAGGTCGTCGCTCCATGAGTCAGGCGAGCACAGGAAGTGAGCTGGAGCTCGAGGTTTGTGGCAGGAAGTGGAATTGGCTCGAGAAAGACAGAGCGAGACTGAGAGTGACTGTTTAAACTGGCAGTTGCGAGGCTAATGGCCGTGGCGGCTTGAAGAACCCAAGCCAAAATCTGCTAGCTCCGGAAGCTAACAGCTAGCTCCGGGCCAAGGAGGAGTGTCCCTGGAACGTTGGTTTTTTGGGGGCTTTGAGAATTCTGGGGTTTGGTTTGGACAGTTGGCTGGAGAAGATATACATCAGCGCTAAGCCAAGATGGAGACCCAACGGGGGAATGGTCAACCAGTCCAACCTGTAACATGAAACCTGTAACAACTCAAGCCATTTTCTGAGGAGATCTGAGATTAGTTGAAGGTTATGTTGGGGTGTGAGTGAGTTTATGTGGGCATCGTTCTTTGATCAGGACAGTGCATCAAGGTCTTGCTTTGAAGATGTCTTGTTTGAACCCCAACACACACGTTACACCTCACAAAATTGGGGTTGCACGATTTCCGTAGTGCTGCTTTGGACTATCTTTTTTGTAATTGTCTTTCTACTTTGGAAGGTCAAATACCACAAATACCACACCCAATTGCTAGGAATTCCTAGAATTCTTATTAGCATATCACTAGCAATACTCCCAATACTACAAAGGTGAAGACTAGGACACGCCTTCTCCAATTCATACATTAATACATTTGATTTCTACCTTTTTTCCAACTACCACTAATGCAGCATCACTCGGGAGCATCACAGCACACTTAGAGGAAAGCGCTGCAGCACAGCTATGACACATCAGCTAACAGATGCCTGTGCTGGCTGACCAGCGTTAGACTAGAAGTGATAAGGGAGTCTCTTTTGGACTCCTGCTGCAATTGGCAAGCAGCCTGATCCGGGATTCAAACCGATTTCAAGTCCGGATCAACTAAACAAGCCGTGTGAAAACACTTATTTAGAGTCGTCCAGCATTTTAAAGGGCTACCACTATGATCGGGAGATCGCTGGTTTAAATCCCACTCATGCAGCTTGCCATCAGCTGCCAGAGCCCCGAGAGAGCACAGTTGGCTTTGCTCTCTCTTTGGGTACAGTAGATGGCGCTCTTTCCCCTCATCACTCCAAAGGGTGATGTCGATCAGCACAAGGCTGCGTCTGTGAGCTGCTGTATCAGAACCAAGTCGCTGCATTTTCCTCCAAACGTTAATGCTGTGATGCTACTCAGTAGTTCAAAAAGAAGCGTTTTTTCTAGAGATGCAAGAGTTTTTCTGATATCTGATAACTGTTGGTTTCAACAGGTGAGAAGAAGAGGTCTCTGGGACGGGACTATCACCCGCTGTGCCTGAAGTGCCACAAGTGTAAGAGACAGCTCACTCCAGGACAACATGCAGAGGTAAATACATACAAAATATATATAATTACAATTTAATATGTTCCACCATATTTGAGACCAGATTTCTGGCATTGCCAGTGATCAATAGTGAACGATGGCTAAAATGATCCAGTTTTATTTTAAAAGAAAAACACCGGCTAGGCTATAAAGTCGATGAAATATGTTTTCATAGAAATGTTGAGTTTGTAGACAATTACACTTATGTACACTTATCACATCTTAGTTAGTTTAGCTTTGTTTATTTAACATTTTTAAATGTCACAGTTAACGCTCCTAAAACGTTCAATCTGTCAAGTCTTCTGGATGTTCTTAGAAATATTATATTTAACATTTTTAAATGTTACAGTTAACGTTCCTAGAACGTTCAATCTGTCAGGTTTTCTGGATGTACTCAAACATTATTTTATTTAATGCTTTTAAATGTTACAGTTAACGTTCCTAGAAAGTTCAATCTGTCAAGTTTTCTGGATGTTCTTAGAAATAATATTTAACATTTTTAAATGTTGCAGTTAACATTCCTAGAATTGTTTAATCTGTCAATTTCTCTGGATGTTCTTAGAAATATGTAATTTAACATTTTTAAATGTTACAGTTAACATTCCCAAAACATTCAGTCTGTCAAGTTTCTGGATGTTCTTAGAAATATTTTATTTAATGGTTTCAAATGTTACAGTTAATGTTCCTAGAACGTTCAATCTGTCAAGTTTTCTAGATGTTTTTAGAAATATTTTATTTCAAGTTTTTAAATGTTAAAGTTCCTAGAACTTTTAATCTGTCAAGTTTTCTAGATGTTCTTAGAAATATGTAATTTATCATTTTTAAATGTTACAGATAACATTCCTAGAATTGTTTAATCTGTCAATTTCTCTGGATGTTCTTAGAAATATTTTTAATGTTACAGTAACATTCTTTAAACATTCATTCTGTCAAGTTTTCTGGATGTTCCTAGAAATCTTTTGTTTATCACTTTTAAATGTTAATTCGTTTTTTGGTAGGTTTTCTGGATGTTCTTAGAAATATTTTAATTAACATTTTTAAATGTTACAGTTAAAATTCCTAGAATGTTCAGTCTTATTATGCCACACGTTTTAAGAATGTTTCTGGAACATTATTTCTGTAAAGTCACAGAATAATCTTCTGAAACCTTTTCAAAACATTAGTAAATGTTCTAATAAGACAGTCCTCCTCTAACAGACGTTTGCTATGTTTTTTTTTTTTTTGTTGCAGCATGATGAGAAGCCCTACTGCACAAACTGCTACATGAGAGACTTCGGACCTCGAGGTGAGAACTCGGCTCGGTCTGATCGGGGATTTCTGCAGCAAATGCCACAAGTAATCTGTCTATCTCTCTCTCTCTCTCTCTCTCTCTCTCTCTCTCTCTCTGTCTCTCTCTCTTTTCTGTCTGCAGGAAGCAGAGGACCAGTGTCTCGCACCTGTAACACAGCCGCCTCCTAAGAGACATGTAGCCATGTCTTCTCCAGCAACTTCAAAAAGATCAAAAACATCAAAAACGTCTCTGGATTAGAAGAACCTGATCGAGACACATTATTACACGTATATAGCAAAATTATTACTAAACGTTAAAGTACTTTTTGTACATTTTTATACAGTTTTATTTGTTGTTTTCTCCATGTCTGCCGTTAAATGATTTTACGAGGTTAAATATAACAGAGTATGTTTTTCATTTTATATATTTTTTTTAAGGTTTTAAAGATTGTTTATGTTTATATTTTTTATGTAGGCATTTATTTTTTATACATGTAGCTGTCATCATAAAATTACTGTATCAAGGTACTGTTTAAAAGTGTGCAGGACTTATTTGTCCACCCTGTCAACTTGGGTTAACTACCTATTAAAAAAAACAAACAAACAAAAAACAAAACAAAGAAGACAGAAAATAAAAAGTGAAAATATAAAGAGATCAAGCTGGAAAATTGTGGCTTTGTTGCATTCTGACATCTAATGAATATGATAAACAGTCAGTGGGTACAGTAGATGGCGCTGTTTCCCCTCATCACTCTAAAGGGTGATGTGGATCAGCACAAGGCTGCATCTGTGAGCTGATGTATCAGAACCGAGTCGCTGCGCTTTCCTCTGAGCGTTAGCGCTGTGTTGCAACTCGGTAGTTCAAAAATATGTGTTTTCTCTAGAGATGCAAGGATTTTGCCTGATACTGTATCTTGACTGTTGGTTTTAACAGGTGACAAGAAGAGGTCTCTGGGACGGGATTATCACCCGCTGTGCCTGATGTGCCAAAAGTATTTAAAATCTTAGTTTCGAGGGTAAAAAGGGCAGACTATTCTGAAAACAACCCTTCATTTATGCACCCGATACAGATATAACTATTATAGCAGTGGAAAGCTCAGCAACCTTACTGCAGACATCCCAAGTTGCAAAAATTTATTTCATGGAACCCCCCACCCCAATCCTAGGTCAAAAAAAAAAAAAAATGCACACCAATGGACAACAGCGGGCAAGACTTTTTCATTGTTTTTTACTTTTACCAGACGTGGATATACTTTAGAGTAGTGAGATGAGAAATGAGTTTTGATGGGAGCCATGATGCTCCTACTTATTGAATCCCGAAGTCCAGGAGGGGGGAAAAAAAACTGCCCGCCCACACTGCAAACTGATTGGCTCACTCACAGAGTCTGTGCAGTGAACAGACCAATCAGAACCCTCTCTCAGGGAGACTTGAGATGTCGGTAACTGCTACTGAACTAGTTAACTTTAGGGCATTGTATGTCTTATTCAGAAAGGAATCAGGTGGTGCAGAAATTCATTATTATTCGTGACAGAATGGGTCACTCTCAGGAGCTCAGGAACTTGATAGGATGCAGCACCTCTGCAAATAGTCCAGTCGTTAAATTTCCTCTCCGCTAAAGATTCCACAGTCAACTGTCAGTGATATTATAACAAAGTGACCGGCATTGGGAGGGACAGCAAATCAGCCACAAACTTTCTGCAGAGTCAATTGCTACAAGCCTTCTTCATGGCTTCATGTGGCTTTCTGATTAGCTGAAGAACAGTAGCATCTGCAACCTTGCTGTACTTGACCAAGTGCAATGCAGAGCATTGAATGCAGTGGTGTAAAGCACGGCACCAATGGACTTGTAGTCCTCCCATGTCTTGTAGTCAGATGAACGAGGCGAAAGTTACTTGTCTGACTGCATTGTACCAAGTGTAAAGTTTGGTAGAGGGGGGATTATAGACAGAGGGTGTTTTTTATTTTTTCAGAAGTTGGGCCCTTTATTTCCAGTGAAAGGAACTTTTAACGCTTCAGCAAGCTAGAGATTCAACCCTAGAATGCGATTCAACCAGAAAGATTGGGCAGAAATTCCCATAAATACACTCCTAAACCATGTGGAAAGCCTTCCCAAAACCATTGGCAGTGTAGTAAATCACTTTATCTCTTTTCCCAAATTGCAGAAACTGGCCAACATCTACTACATCTACTAGATCTCTTGATCTCTAGTTACTAGAAGCACCAAAATATCAAATTGTTTCTCAACTGCTTGATAACACTTATCCTTTATCCATTATCCATGTTCTCTAGTAGACCCTGGTCTTCAATACTTGGAACCTGGTGGATGTTTGCGAAATCTCCATCCCCAAATTCCCAGCTCTCCATCTCCTACTCCAACTCATTGCCTTCTGCACCCCCAGTATGAAAGCCATCTCGCAAACCCTCGGTCCAAGCGATATTGCTCTTCTTCTGGCTCCTTGGAAGCTCTTCAGTCGTGGCCGTAAAAGCGTACACACAATGTTTGATAATAAAGTCAGAGCCGTTTTAGCTCTGTCAGTGCGGCAGATCGGCTTTTGGCTCTGGATCCTCCTTCAGATGGTTTCGGTTTGGCCTACAAAGCCTGATCTCTGCACAGTTTTTTAATCGATTACATCCAAACACCACAGAACCTCTTTTTTTTATTTTTTATAAACTGTCCCTGTCTCTGGGTTTGGAGGATCTCAAGGAGAAAATGGTGGTGGAGTCTTTGCTTCAGCAACTGTCCATTTTCTTGTTCACTGGTCTACGTAAAATAATACGATTGTATTACGGAGTATTTATCGCAACAGTATACTTCGTGCTACAGAAAGAAAATAAACGTTAACGTTTTATTGGATATAAATGTTTCAAACATGCAGAAAAAGACAAAATCTGTCTATTTTTTAAACAACAGTAACTTATTATCGAATGTGGGATGTCACCAGTGGGCATACAGAATTATTTTTTACTTGGTGAAGAAAAAAAAAAACCTATACAATTTTACCATCTAGTCAAATGAAGAACCAATTTTTTTTTTTGCAATACCACTCAACCAGCCCAGTAGGGGGCGATCAAACCTTCTACAAAATAATATAATAATAAAATGAAGAAGACAACAAGCATTCCAGCGTTCCAACATTTTCTGAACGTTCAATCTCCCAAAGTTTTATTTTACGTGTTTAAATGTTCTGGAAACGTTGCCGCAACGTCCATCCCTTGTGTCAATGTTATATAATAGTTTTTTTTTCTGAATGCTAATTTTAACGCTTCCATAGTTAGCATTTGTTTAGCTGGGAACGTTATTAAAGAAACGCTCTTAAAACATTGTTTTGCAGCCCATCATTACGTATGTTACACATTTTTAAAACATTCCTAGAACATTACATCGGTAATGTTAGCAGCTAACCTTTTTAAAACCCTTTTGAACACTGCTAAACATTGTTAAAACGTTCTCTGTTAGCTGAAGTACAGCTGAATACTGTGTTCTGTGTACTGCTGTGTTCTGCAATGTGAGAGTAAAATGTAATTAAGTTGTAAAAAATGTTAGTAATCTAGACAGCAACAATCAACGTGCTGTCCATCATGTTTTAGGCTAATTCTGAACAAGCTAAGCTAATGTAAACAGACACGAGACACTATTTTAGCAATCTACTGTATATAGATGAGCCATCTGTCAGTGTGTCTTTGCTATCGTAACGACGGGAAAAGTACACCCTGCAAGCTATGTTTTGGGTTAAATGTGAAATAAACCAATCAGTAGGCCACTTGCCATTCCCTTTAAGAGCCAGGTGTATATCCCCCAACACATGTCAAGTCAGACTCCGCCTCTTTTTGAACTGCTGCTGGTGCAGCATTGCCGAGTAGCATCACAGCGCTAACGCTCGAAGGAAAGCGCAGCAGCGACTTGGTTCCGATACATCAGCTCACAGATGCAGCCTTGTGCTGATCGACATCACCCTTTGGAGTGATGAGGGGAAACAGCATCTCTATCTCTATCTATCGTTTTAAGGTTATAAAATGTGATGGGTTTGTGTGGGTCCCAGTCCTCCAGCATCTGAAGATTTAAAAAGTACACCCTGCAAGGCTATGTTTTGGGTTTAATGTTAAATAAATAAATCAGTGGGCCACTTGCCATTCCCTTTAAGAGCCAGGTGTGCTCTGATTTTTATATATATATATATATATATTTTGTTTGATTTTTTTTAAACCATTTAGCTGTATATCCCCCAATACATGTGTCAAGTCAGACTCCGCCTCTTTTTGAACTGCTGCTTGTGCAGCATTGCCGAGTAGCATCACAGCGCTAACGCTCGGAGGTAAGCACTGCAGCGACTCGGTTCTGATACATCAGCTCACAGATGCAGCCTTGTGCCGATCCACATCACCCTTCAGCAGCTGGTGGCAAGCTGCATGAACGGGAGTCAAACCATCAATCTCCCGATCATAGTGGCAGCGTTTTGGACCGCTCAGCAATGTGATTTTATTTTCTATTCTTGTGTTTTATTTTAGTATCTGAGCGTTTTTTTTGTGCTGTTTAAGGTTATTAAATGGTGCAGCATTGCCGAGTAGCATCACAGCACTAACGCTCAGAGGAAAGCGCAGCAGCGACTCGGTTCCGATACATCAGCTCACAGATGCAGCCTTGTGCTGATCGACATCACCCTTTGGAGTGATGAGGGGAAACAGCATCTCTATCCACCCAGAGAAAGCAAGGCCAACTGTGTGCTCTCTCTGGGCTCCGGCAGCTGGTGGCAAGCTGCGTGAACGGGATTGGCTGCATGAACGGGTGGGGGTGGGCGGGGGGTGTTTTATTTTAGTATCCGAGCCGTTTTTGTGCTGTTTAAGGTTATTAAATGTGATGGTTTGTGTGGGTCCCAGTCCTCCAGCATCTGAAGATTTAACCTACATACATTTATTAAACATATTCTGTGGGCTGGTTTGATGGGCGCGCCACGTCGCTCCGAGCAAACGTGTGACACACTTAGTGAGCTCATTGTGTTGTAATGAAAGGTACTGTACAGTTTTACACGCACACACACACACACACACACACACACACAGATGTCAGGTAGAATTTGGCAGGTCAGAACTCAACAACCTCAAATTCCTCATCTGCTGAGAGAAAGAGAGAGAGAGAGAGAGAGAGAGAGATAGCATACATTGGCAGGAGAGAATCTTCACAATGCCAACGCAGTCTGCTGGAATGTGTGTGTGTGTGTGTTTGTGTGTGTGTGTGTGTATGTGTGTGTGTGTATTCATGTGAGCTGGCAGCTTCACTCTGGCAGACTTCCTGCTGGATACCTGCTGCTGGTCTTCTTGTCACACACACACACACACAAACACACTCTTAGAGAGGAGAATCTGTGTTTATGTGCTCGTCCAATCACACATACGCTTGTGTGTGTGTGTGTGTGTGTGTGGTAGTCAAAGAAGACACAAGTATTAGATTAGATCTCACTACTCTGACCTTCAGCTCTTTTATATTTAAACAGGGAGAGAGAGAGAGAGAAAGAGAGAGAGAGAAAGAGAGAGAGTGAGGGAGGTAAAGAAGTTAACACATGGTATCTTCTGTTTATGTGTATATATATATATTATACAGCTTTGGGGGGAAAAAATTAGAAAAGAGCACTTCAGTTTCTGAATCAATTTCTCTGATTTTGCTATTTATAGGTTTATGTTTGAGTAAAATAAACATTGTTGTTTTATTCTATAAACTACAGACAACATTTCTCCCAAATTCAAACTAAAAATATTATCTTTATTCAGAGCATTTATTTGTAGACCTCAAACAATGCAAAGAAAACAAGTTTATATTCATAGAATTCGGTTTTAAGAGTTCAGAAATCAAGATTTAGTGGAATAACTCTGTTATTTTTTTTATCACAGTTCTCCTCCTCCACCAGTCTTGCGCACTGCTTTTGGGTAACTTTATGCTCTTTACACTCCTGGCGCAAAAATTCAAGCAGTTCAGCTTGGTTTGATGGTTTGATGGCTTGTGATCATCCATCTTCCTCTTGCTTATATTCCAGACATTTTTTTCTTAATTTGGTAAACTCTAGTGGTGAGAGAGAGAGAGCGCCATCTAACCACCCAGAAAGAGCATGGCCAATTGTGCTTTCTCTAAGACTCTGGCCGCTGGTGCCAAGCAGCATGATCTGGACGAAAGCATGGAACCAGCACAGTCCTCGACTTATATTGTAGCGGCATATACTTTCTCCACTGCACCACCTGGAGCCACTAGAGACGTCAATTCTGGCTAAATTTCTGAACTGAATGGGAGTCACCCAAACCCAGCTTACCATCAGTGTGTAGTCTTGCCCACCAGGGCTCCCTTTCATTGGGTGTTTCATGGTATTTTATATAACGGTTGTTTGCCTAGCTGACGTGTTGTTGGCTATAAGAGCAAGTTACCATCTTCTGAACTGTGAAGTGTTGAAAACTGTTGGCAAAGCACTGAATACTGCATTGCAGGATTAAAGTTGAGCCATGCAATGAACAAAATATACACTAGCATGAACTTGTTGAGTATGAAATTGTTATTGTAATCAGTAATGATGCTTTTTGTTGCCTTTTTTTTCTCCTAAATGTTCCAGGGTTTGAAAATATTACAGTGTTTTTGAATAATATTAGTTTAAAAACACAATTTATTGCATTTTTATGGAGAGTTTATGGTGAAATGAGCTCAAGCTGAGAGCTGTACTTTACTCTAGATGGGATAAAAAAGGCCAGAAAACTCCCAGAAAAGAGTTAATTTAACTCTGCTATAGAGTGTATTTGAGGAATGTGTTGCAGGCCTGAAAAAGAAAGAGAGAGAGACAGAGAGAGAGAGAAATGAAAGAGAGGAGAAACAGATGAGAGAGAGGAGAAAAAACATAAAAGGGATTATTCCAGGAATGGAGTGGTGTGTGTGTGTGTGTGTGTGTGGAGGGTTCCCCACTGCAGTGCGTCGTCTTTGAACCCACCCCCACCTTGACAGGTCACATGGTGTGTGTGTGATGCCAGCTGTCTCATTTGCATACGTTTTAACTACACTACACATCTATCATTACACAGAGAGAGAGAGAGAGAGTCAGGGGGGGGGGGGTAGAGAAAAGAGTAGAGAGAGAGAGAGAAAGAAAAGGAGAGAGAGTGGGAGAAATAGAAGAAAGAGATGGAGACATTGAGAGAGAGAGAGAGAGAGAGTGGAGTGTTGTGTAAGAGACAAAAAGGAGAAGATGAAAAAAGAGGAAGACAAAGAGTCAGAGAATTAAAAAAATAGAGAGAAAAGGAAACAAAGTGAGGAAGAGAAAAAGAGAGGAAAGACAGCGAGAAGAAAGTAAGAAATAAAAAAAGAAAGACAGTCTGAGGAAAGAAAGACTGAGAAGAAAAAGAAAGAAAGAAAGAAAGATAAAAGCAGATATGGTAGGAAAGAAGAAAGAGAGGATGACGTTGAGAGAAAGAGAGGAAGAAAAAGAAAAAGACAGGGGAGAATAAAAGAGAGAAAAAAAAGAAAAAGTGTGAAAAGGAAAAAAAGAGAAAAAGACAGAAAAGAAAGAGTGAAAGAAAAAAAAACAAAAAGAAAATATGAGAAGAAGAAAAAGAAATAGAGAGAAAGAAGTGGAAAAGAAAGAACGAGACAGCGGGAAAGAAGAAAGAGGAGATATTGAGAGAGAAAAAGAAAGAGAGAGAAGAGAAGAAAAAGAGGGGAGAATGAAAGAAGAGAAAAGGACAGAATCTCTCCTTTTCTCTTCTTTCATTCAGAGTGAAAGGAAAAGAAAAAGGAAAAAATAAAAGAAGAACAAGAAATAGAGGGACAGAAGTGGAAAAAAGAGAAAGAAAGATATAGAAAAGCAGTGGGAAAAAGGGAAGAGAAGGAGAATGAAAGATAGAAAGAAAAAGAAAAAAGCAGGAGAAAGAGAAGATAAAAAGACAGAAAAAAGAAAAAAGGAAACAAGGGGAAGAAGAAAAGAAAGGGAGAGAAAGAAGTGGAATAAAGAGAAAAACGGACAGGGACAAAGAGAGAAGGAGACTGAATGAAAAAGGACAGAGCTGAGGCAGAAAAAGAAAGAAAAATGAAAGAAACCGATTAAGAAAGAGAGAGAGAAGAAGAGAAGGAGAAAGGTAAAGAAAGATAGTAGAAACAGAGAGAAAGATGGGAGAAGGGAATAAGGGAGAGCTGGTAAGGGATACAGGGATAGAGAGAATCGAAGAAAGATTGATTAAAAGAAAATGAGAAAGTTGGGGGAGAAATAGAAAGATTGAAAGAAGAAAAAGATAAGGAGAAAAAGAAGTGAAAGGAAGTAAGTAGAAGTAAAAGAAGGGAAGAGAAGAGAGACATAAGTGAAAGGAAAAAAGGAAAAAAGAAAGATACAGAGACAAAGAGAGTGGGAGAAAGGAAAGAAGAGGAGGAGAACAAAAAGTAAGAACAAAAGAAAGACAGAGGGAGAGTGTGAAATAAAAAAGAAAAAAAGAACAAAGAAAAAAGGGAAAAGAAAAACAGAGACATGAGAAAAAGAGAATAAACGATAGAATAGCGAAGGGACGGGGAAGCAAAAGAGAGGGGAAAGAGATGAGATATAGAAGAGAATTGAAGAAAGAGTGTGGAATAGAAATGGAAGAGGGAGAGAGAGATTGAATAATAGAAAATGAGAAAGTTGGGGAGAAATAGAAAGAATGAAAGAAACAACTTGAGAGAAAGTGGAAGAGACAGAAGGGGAATAAGAAATAGAAAAAGAAAGAGATAGAGAGAAGGAAACAGAGAAAGAGTATGAAAGAAGGATAGAAAGAAGGAGAGCAATAAAAGAGAGAGAATGGATTTGGAGAGCAAGAAAAAAGAAAAGATGAAAGAAAGATTAAGTTAGAAATATTAAAATGACCCCCCCTTCTTTCCAAACACACACACACACACACACACACACACACACACACACACACACACTGCATATTAAATCATGCTGTAATAAAGTGGTGCTCTGTCACATGCATATATACATACATTTGTATTTCAGTCAGGACAGGGGTGGGCTTACTTATGCAAATGAGCGTGGGGCCGGCTTAATAATTCAGTTTCTATGCGGGGGGTGGGCCGGTGTGTGTGTGTGTGTGTGTGTGTGTTAGGGGAGGGGCTAAAGGGGGGATAATTTTCATATTTCTCACTCATTCTGAAAATGTCACACAGCACACTTATATGACATCTGGATGATTTAACGCTGCTGCTTTAAAGAAGCTCCGCTTTACATAAAAAAAAAAAAAAACACAGAAATCACATTTACACACTCTCCAGACACACACACACACA
Source organism: Astyanax mexicanus (assembly GCF_023375975.1). Taxonomy (NCBI): domain Eukaryota; kingdom Metazoa; phylum Chordata; class Actinopteri; order Characiformes; family Acestrorhamphidae; genus Astyanax; species Astyanax mexicanus. Next base: position 7,369,505 of record NC_064432.1, on the reverse strand, counting down.
CACACACACACAGTTAAAAAAAATACAAATTTGTTGTGTCTGAAGATGAGTGCTATAGTTTCTGGTACAGAAGGTACGAGGAGATAATGTAGACATTAAAAAGACGTCAGTGAAGCTGAACCTTCATATAATCAGAAACAGAATGAAAATGCTTTTATTCATTAGTGCTGCAAAAATCAGCATTTGTGCTGATATCATTATTGAGATATTAAACATTTCATGTGCTGTTATCGTTATTGAAAAATTAAACAAATCGCATCATAGTGCTGGTTTTTGCAGCAAATATCGTTACTAAGAAATTAAACATTTTATTGCTGGTTAAAATAAATGTCGTTAAAAAAAATGTTTCAGGAATTTTTATTATTCTATTTCAGGGGTGTCTAAACCACGGCCTGCGGGCCATTTGCGGCCGGAAAATCGGGCCAAAGAGTCCAAAAGCGGAGAGAGTGCGCAGTTATAGCACAGAAAAACGGGCCAAAGAGTCTAAAAGCGGAGAGAGTGCTCATTTTTAGCGCAGAAAAACGGGCCAAAGAGTCTAAAAACGGAGAGAGTGCGCATTTCTAGCGCAAAAAAAACGGGCCAAAGAGTCTAAAAGCGGAGAGGGTGCGCATTTTTAGCGCAGAAAAACGGGTCAAAGAATCTAAAAGCGGAGAGAGTGCGCATTTCTAGCGCAGAAAAACAGAATGTAAAAGTTGCCGTAATTAAGGAGTTTAATATTAAGATACATCATGAAATGAAACACCAATTTGAAAAATCTTAGTTTACACAACACTGTCAAAGATAAAGATCGTAAGTCAAGTAAAATGGTGTGTAAATGAAAGTAATCAGGAAAAATGTATTATTTAAAGTGGTATATTTCATTATTTGTTTTATTATAGAGTCTTTGGCCCGTGACTTCAAATATATTTCTCCTTCTGGCCCCCAACAAAAAAAGTTTGTACACCCCTGATCTACACAGATTTCTCTACTGAAAACTGAATATTTGGGTGAGTAAATCGCTTCTGTTTATTTACAATAAGCTTAGATTTCCACTAGCGTTTAGCGGCTTAAGCTGACTGACAGCGCCACACTGAGGAACCCTGAGTTTTCCGGTAAGCCAGGGCGATATTAGCTAGCTCTTTGTCCCACGTAGCATGTTTTAATAGTAAATAGAGAGAAAACACACAGACTACAGTCTGATAATACTCACCACTGAACAGCAAAAGATCTAGCACTTATTGCGGTTAGCGGTAATGCGGTAATGCTAATACTGCTCCAGCAGTGCTAGCCGGGGTAGAATTCATACATAGGAAGAACCGGATTAGGCGCACTGCCGATTTTTGGGAAAATTAAAGTATTTTAAGTGCATCTTATAGTGCGAAAAAGTACGGTAGGCCTAGAAATGATCCGCAAGCCCTCTGAATCAAAGCATGAAATCTGCACCCCAACCAGTTTTAATTATCACTCGTTTGAGTGGTGCTGATTAATTATGCGAGCTTGAAGCACATTAGCAGACTTCTAAACATCCCACCAGTCACCGGCTGCCGTTCTCCTACCGGCCGCGTCCCATTGAAGCCCCTGAATCTGTGGGCGCTCAAAGCTGACGGCTAATGCTATCAAAGCTGATCCTGGGATGAATCAGTTCATTGATCTTTCCCAAAGAACAGCACCTGCTCAGATTACGTGCGAGTTAAAAATAACATGGAAATTATCAAAGGGCAGACAGAGCCCAGGTGAAGCGAAGTGAAGGCCAGCGAAGGCCAGTTTCCACTCAGGAAAAAGAAACAGGAAATAACGAACCTGTGTGGAGGTTCTCTATTAGTCCGTAGTAGATTTTTCTGATGTTGTTATAAAGCCGCTTGCATTTAACATTTCCACAAGGTTTAGGAGTGTGTTTATGGACATTTTTGACCAGTTTTTTTTAGAAGCGCATTTGTGAGGTTGGCCGAGAAGACCTGGATTGTAGTCACGCAGTAATTCCTCCTGAGGATTTTGTATCAAGTTGAGATCTCAGGACTCAACAGGAAAGGGGCCATTCCCAAATCTTTCCTGCAATGTTACAAGTGTAAATTCCCCCTCCACCAAATTTTCACTTTCACAATGCAGTCAGGCAAGTACTGTTCTCCTGCCAAACCGGACTTTACCAACTTTACCAATTCATCCAAAGGTCTTGTGTCTGTTTGAGGTCTTGAGACACAGGAAAGGGGCCATTCCCAAACCTTTCCTGCAATGTTACCAGTGTAAAATTGTCCAAAATCTCTTGATATGTTGAAACGTCCTTTCACTGAAACTAAGGGTAGTAGCCAAACTTTTACAATACAACCCCATACCATAATCCCCCCTCCACCAAACTTTACAGTTTCACAATGCAGTCAGATAAGAACCGCTCTCCTGGCAGCTGCCAAACCCAACTTTACCAACTTTACCAATTCATTCCAAAGGTCTTGTATCAATTTGAGGTCATAGGACTCAGGAAAGGGGCCATTACCAAACCTTTCCCGCAATGTTACGACCGTAAAAGTGTCCAAAATCTCTTGGTATGTTGAAACGTTAAGAGTTTCTTTCACTGAAACTAAGGGTCATAGCCAAACTTTTACAATACAACCCCATACCATATACCCCCCTCCACCAAACTTTACAGTTTCACAATGCAGTCAGGCAAGAACCACTCTCCTGGCAACTGCCAACCCTGACTTTACCAACTTTTTCAACTCATTCCAAAGGTCTTGTATCAATTTGAGGTCATAGGACTCAGGAAAGGGGCCATTCTCAAACCTTTCCCACAATGTTACCAGTTTAAAATTGTCCAAATCTGTTGGTACGCTGAAACATTAAGAGTTCCTTTCACTGAAACTAAGGGTCATAGCCAAACTTTACAATACAACCCCATACCATAATCCCCCCTCCACCAAACTTTACAGTTTCACAATGTAGTCAGACAAGTGGTAAAGTCCTGCCAAACCGGACTTTACCAACTTTACCAATTCATTTCAAAGGTCTTGTATCACTTTGAGGTCTTAGGACTCAGGAAGGGGCCATTCTCAAACCTTTCCCACAATGTTACGAGCGTAAAATTGTACTATAATCCCCCCTCCACCAAACTTTACACCTGGTACAATGTAGTCAGACAACAACAGCTCTCCTGGCAACTGCCAAACCCAGACTCCCAAACCCTCAACCTTCTCCTCAACCAATGTCTTGTGCTCTCATTGGCTGTCACTTCTCACTGCATTAACTTCTAGTCACAACACTTTTCACACTTTTCAAATGGAAAAAAAGGAAATGGAAAACGTTCAAACTGCGACAAACAAGTCAAAAGATTAAAAATATTAGATTTAGGCAACTCTTATTTCCTGTGTGAACACAAGAAATAATTATTTATTGCACTGCAATAATAATTTATTGCACTAAATGCAATAAATGAAGCAATTACATTTTACAGTGCATCCTTTGGCATCCTTTGACTTAAAAAACACAGACTTTGATCCTTTTAGTTGTTCAAAAGTTCCTTCCATCTTCAAGCTTCATCAGAACCATTGCAAAGGGCGTTTTTAGACATTATACCCGAAACTCTTAATCTAGGGACTATTTGAGCATAGCTGTAGGAGGCATACAGACATGTTTATAACAGATAAAGCAATAAATACACTGTTACTGTTACTTTTAAATATAGTTCTTAACTAAGAAGGGCAGATAAGATGTTTATTGCAATGCACCAACATAAAACATACATACAGTACAGTTACCCCTTACATATTTCCTTGTTACAGTTATGAGTTAATAGTTGGTTACTTCCAACAGCTTTATTTCAACAGGATTTCTGATCAATCGATTTTATTACAATGTCGCCCTCTGCTGCTCAAAAAAAGCAAAAAAAAAAAACATCTGTTTGAATCGGGAGAGACCACCCTTGTGAAAAAGAAGTATACTTAAGTTATGTTATCTTGGAACCAATAATTTGTACTTAATTACTACTTATTTGTAATTAAAATGATATAAATTTGCACTAAATTCATATTCAGTATCCTAGTTGTTATTTTCGCCACTATTTAATGTAATTTAAGTATATTTGTGTGAGCTGTCCGACTGAACGAGGAGGAGTACCAAAAGTTTCTGGACGCAACCAATCTCTGAAACTTCTCTTTTTTCTGTACTTTCAGTGGAATAAATATGTGTTATAGAGTTTTTAAAAGTAGTTTTTAAGCCGATGTATGACACAAATAAGCATACCTATCCTCCAATATTCATGTTTTTGGGGCCAAATTACAAAAACAGCATTTTAAAATAACTTTTAGCACAGCCTCCATTTTAATATTTTTGGTTCTAGATAATAAGAGTCCCTCATATGTTCTCATAGTTCTCCTAGTTTTTAAGTGATGCTAGATCAGTAAGCCACAGCTGAAACTTTTTACCTTAATGACTAATGATGAGGCTTCCCCGCGCTCTAATTTGCTCAGGCTCTTCTGATTGGACGATACAGGTCTGAGGCGAGAGCCTGTTTTAAATTTAAAAGAGCACTATCCTGAGGCTTGGTCTTGCAGTTTGGTGCTGGTTTGTAGCACAGTGCGCAGTATAATCTGAGTTTAAACCTGTGTTCAGTTCCAGCCTGTAAGGTTTTGTTTTATATCTGTTTTAAATGGTTGTACGTTTTGTTTGTTTGAGTATCTGTTTATTTATTCTCTCGTTTTGATCTCCAGAACTCCCAGCCGCCTGTAAGATGGCCGACAAGCCTGATATCAGTGAGATCTCTCACTTCGATAAGAACAAGCTGAAGAAGACCGAGACTCAGGAGAAGAATACTCTACCAACCAAAGAGAGTAAGTTATTAGATTTTGCTAGCTTTCATGTTGTGTTTTAGCTTTAGCCAACAGCTGCTTAGCTGTCTGTAATGTTCAGCTTTTTTTGGAGTTAGCATTTGCGCTGACGTGTGGCGATTTCTCCTCAGAGGCTGCTTGAGAGTTAGGCTTTAGAACTACAAGGTTCTGAGGAGATTTGAGCACTAAAATCATGTTTTAACTATTTTGCTAGGGCTGAAACTGATTGTAAAGTGCTGATATGATCAAATCCGAATGCATTGAGTTATTGAGGGTCTCATGGAGCTTAAATATTTTTTAAATTTATTTCTCCCCCTCTCTTCTCAGATCTGGATGTTCAGATTAGATAAAATAAAAAACATGCTTATAATTCAAAGCTTAAGCATTCCTCCTTTAGGCCAAAGGTGAAACATCTGACCTTGTGCACATCTGAGCAAATTTGTATAATGTTCATAATTTTTTTTTTTTTTTTTTTTTGCTGCCTGGTATTACAAGCTTAAATCTGTAATTCTCAGCTTGTAATACCAGGCAGCAAAAAAAGCTTGAACCTAATATTTCTTATAATTTTAAGAATCAGATGCACTGCTTTATTTAGGGGTTTGAAGTTAAAAAAAAAACTGCTGTTGAACAGATTAATAAAAAAATAATAATAAATTATAAAAAATATTTTATTGAAATAGATGAAGTGTCTAAATATATTTTAATAAAATTTGTATCTTGAAGACAAATCAAACAGTTAACTTCTCCAAACCTTCAGACATGCAGAATTTGGGCTTAATCCCCATTACTGATTTTATTTATTTTATTTTTTTCTTCCTCTAGAAGGTTATTCCTACTACAGTGTTGAGAGTCTTGCCTAAGTACTCATTTGAGTAGTGCAGTATAGTCACCCAGCTGGGGAATTGAACCCCTATACTCTATTAAAAACCTTTATGCTCCATAGATTTGCATATTAAAGAAATTATTTTGTCGTCTTGTGCGGGTATGAGCCTTTTTTTTCTTTTTTTTTTTTTTTTTTTTTAAATATGGGTAGTACTGGCATCATTTGGACTAGTTGGATTATTTGGTGTAGTGCTTAAATGTAAAGAATGCAAAGCAATTGCATACTCTGCCCATAGCATAGGTTAGTGTCAAATCAATCAGAGCGTGCATTTGCTTTTTGGAATTGTGAATTAAAGAAATGACCATGTTTCTCTTTCCTTTTCAGCAATTGAACAGGAGAAGCAGAGTGTCTAAGATGACTACCTCCCCCAGTTCATCGCCAAGGACAAAATGGGGCTTCTGGAAATTTTTTTCTCATGGACATAATTGTGGCTTCTCCTAACCAGCAGTACCACCTCTTGTATAAAGCTGGAGCTGAAGCATGACTTAGAGTTAATGGAGGCCTACTCTGAGCATGAACTGGGATGTACAGCCTTGTAAAGGGATTGAAGTATGGGGGTGGTGGTACATGCTCTCTTATGGAACTTGGTGAAATAAAGATATTGCACCTGTGACTTCATCTTGTGCTTTTAATGACTATTTTTATGACTTAATCATGCAGCAAATTTGACTAACTCTTTTTCCATTGGGTTCTAGAGCCTTTGAGTCATTTTGGTAGGCCAGTCACTCCTGGAAAGGTTCACCATTGTGATTTGTTGGTGTCCCAAAGCCTTAGATATGGTTTTATAACCTTTTTCCAGACTAACAGATCTCAATTACTTTGGTTTCTTAATCCTTTGAGTCTTCAGATTTGGGGCCTACTGTGTTTTTTGAGAACTTATCCTGACTTGTGTTATCAAAGGTTCTAACGTATTGTGCTGCAACTTGGTTTGGTATCACCTTCATTAAAAAGGGTGCACAGTCACTGGTTAAAATGTTTACTATGGTATCTACCATGAGCCCAGGCCAATGTTTTTACAGTAAATCTATGGGGCTTAATTTAAAAACTGATTTGCTGCTGTACAGCAGGGTAAAAAATGTATTAAACTTTTATAAATTGGTTATCTGATGCTTCAACAAACCCTTACCAGGGAAAAATTTAAAAACTCAAAACAAACATGTGCCTGTTTTATACAAATTCCGTTTATCAAAAGCCCTATCTGTACAGGATTAGTTCTTCGGGGTCCTGGAGTAATTTTCTCTTTTATGGGGGGGGTGTTGTGTCACTGAACATGTGACTGCAAAGCCAAAAAACTCAATGATCCTCATGGTTTTTCAATTGCAGTCCAGATGCAAGAGTTTTATTACCGAGTAGAAGTGAAATATTTTTCACAGACGTCCCCCTGAGAAACTAATCTGGTCCAGATAATCTCAACTATATTCTGCTGAACACAACATTTGAGGAGTAATATGAATTAAATCTCAAAAGTACCCTCACAGTGACCTCTAGTGGAATTTTAGCCTATCATAGCTCTACTGATTTGGTTGGTGAGCTAATTCTAAAGTTATAGTCAGATCACAGTTTAAAGGCTTTTTAAGATTTATAATTTCTCTTCAGAGCATTGAAGCATTTGATCTTGTACCCTTTTTCAGTATAAAAATCTATTTGTAAGCTATGTGCTTTTTTTTTTCTTTCCTTCTTTCTCAATTGCTTCATATGAACCCATTTATTTTGGACTTGCTTGATGGTGCCCTTTGATGGTGTAACATTCTCCCAGAATAGATTCTTCTCTCTACATATTCTCTGATCAACACCTACTTTGGCTATATATCTGTCTACTTTTCATATTCCATTAGGTAGATAATTATATTGTTTTTCAGGCACTGCTAGCTGGAAGTACATGGCTGCAAAAATCTGCTGTTCTCTGCAATTTTTTTTCTTTGCTGATAGACAACATGCCAGTAGTCTGGCAGTGTCTACCATATCAGTCCAGATTTAGATAAATCTATTTGTGAAATGCGAAAATCTATATTTGTGAAATATTAACATACCTAGGTTTTTGGGTGATTTTAGATAATTTGCCTCTCATTTGCTTTTAAGCCTTACAGGCAATAAAGTAACAAAAAGGGTCCTCCTAAGGGTGCCGAAGACCACCGAGATCCAGTCTTGACCCACTGATTTCCAAATCACTAGCAACTCCACCCAATCCAGTGACCATACCTACCAGTGTGCCACATGTTCCCACATGGGCCTTTACCGGTTTTGGATAATTTGTATCTTTTTTAGTTTTAAGCCTCCCAGGAAGTACAATGACGAAAGGGATCAGTTAAAAGGTCATAAATACCACCAAGGTCCAGTTTTGAACTAGAGATCTCCAAATTACTGACAACTCCACCCAATCCAGTGGCCAACCCAACTAGCATGCCCCATGTTCCCACAGAGGCTTTGAACGGTTTTGGATCATTTGTATTTCATTGGGTTTTAAGCCTCCCAGGTGATGCAGTAAATAAAAGGGATCCTTCATACAAATGCAGGAATGAATAAATGAAAAAACATGGTAATACATCAATAAATACATGAAAAAATGTGAAAATATATAAATAAATACATGTAGAAATGTTAAAATAAATAAAAGAATAAATAAAAGAATTCAAAAATATATAAACAAATAAATGTAGAAATGTTGAAATAAAGCAATAAATGTATAAATAAATAAATACATAAATAAATAAATACATACATACATACATAAATGCAGAAACAGTCCCAAATAAAGGTTCGTGCATGGAAATGTGTGTACTTTTTCACGACAAAATGTATTGATCAATTATTCTTTTTTATTTTTTTATTTGAAAATTTTATTAATAAAAATGATACAATTTTAAAAAGAAAAAAAAAAACTAGTAAAAAAAACTACAAAATACTACAGTAGTGGTTTCTAATTTTTTATGTATTTATTCAGATTTTTTAAACGTTGAACCTCTATAAAACGAGCATTTCTAACAGACGTGATTCGCTCTGACAGGACTTTTATTTTGAAATGAAGCCGGAAGTGTGACGCGTCAGTGGGAAATTCAAAATCTGCTCTGCTTGTTTCAGGGAGCTGAAGCTGGACGGGCTGAGTGTGTGTTAAGTGTGTGTTTTAGAGTGTTTGTGTGTGTTTAAATGTGTTTGAGTGTGTTTTAGATATATTTACCAGCTTTTTTTCTCCTGAGACTCAGTGAGAATAAGCGGGTTTTCTCTCCTCTCGGACCGGTTTAATCACGGAGACTCGCGGTGAGTAAAGCGGACTGAGTTCTCTCTGTTTACCGGTTTATTACTCTTAGCATTAAAGGAGAAGTCTGGTATAAAATGGACCTGGGGTTTAATGAAACATGATGATGAGTACGAACATTTGGCAAATAGTCTGTTCTTCCCTATTATTCAGAAATACAACGCTTTTAGCCGAAGCTCCCAACTAACAGACTTAGGTTAGAATGCTTGTGATAGGGGCATAGAGCCACCCATGCGAAGAAATCACTATTTTACATCAATAACAAACTCAGAGTAGCTATAGAGTAGCTCCACACTTAATTGGTAGAATTTGAGAACCCTGGCTGTTATATTTACTCTGTTTATAAGATAATCCTCACAATATTGAACTACATGAAGAAAACCTGAAATTAACAGTGTACAGCGGCTCACACTGTTGCCAGATTGGGTGGATTCATGCTAAATGTTGAGTTGTGTCTGAAATTGTCTGGAGGAAACGCTGTGATTTGACAGGTGTACAAAACTACCAAGTGTTGGGAGTTTGGAAATTGAACTCATCAGTGTTGTGGTTAGAAATCTAACCAGGCAGAGACAGAGCTTTTAGTCCTGCTGATGGAAATTTGAAGCTGGGTTTATGTTCGTTATTATATGTGAGTAAGTTATTTCTTTCTTTCATTGCTTGCAAGATTATTTTTATGTCCTGTATTTACTTTTTTTGTTTCGTGTGTCCAATGATACAAGGCACAAAACACATAGTACAAACATGCAGATAAACTCAGTTAAATATCGATTTTTGTAATTAGTGATATTTAAGATTTAAGAGTTAATAAAGTTGTTTTAATTAAGATCATGTTGAAATAAACCCTGTAACATTGTTGATATGATGAACATCAGCTGTTTGGGTGGTTTTCTCAGTATTTTGGTGGATTTGAAACCCATTTTACCCAGTGAATTGGTTTTGTCTGAATCCCACTGTAACAATCTGGCAACCCTAAAGGCTCGCTGTCCGCTCCGTTTCTTCGGCCGTCTGTTGCTTAGTAGCGAAACCCGCAATGCATTTTGGGACACACTTAGCTCGCTTAGTAAGCAGCGATGTTTACTATAAATCGTGATGCATTATGGGAGTTTTTAGTGCCCTCAAAATCATGTTCGAATCCTCACTTACGATTTGGTATTACACTATTGAGTATTGAGTATTGCTGAAATACTCAATAGTGCCCTAACTAGTAAATAGGGAGCCATTTCGGTCATAGCCCCTGACATTTAAACCGAAGCCCTGAGCTGTCTTGTCTTGTTTTGCAGGCTGAAGCTGTTCGTAAACATGCCTGCAGAAAATGCCTCCGAGCTCCTCAAGTACTATGAAGTGTATGAAACCATTGGTTCAGGTAAACAATCTGACCTCCTCTTATTGTGTGAGTGTGTGTGTGAGAGAGTGTGAGAGACAAAGTAAGAATGAGATCTTTTGATGTAAACCAGCTCATCCACTTTAAACCCCACAGGCGGTTTTGCTAAAGTCAAGCTGGGCAGACACATTCTGACCGGAGAGAAAGTGGCCATCAAGATCATGGAGAAGAAAGACCTGGGGGTGAGCTGCTGTTGGTGTTAATTAGGGGTGTCACGATTCTCTAAATCCTCGACTCGATTTTATTTTTTTTTTTACAGCAGAGAGGTCTATGCCAGTTTTAGATTAGTCTATGGTCAGTCATTGGTTTGATTCATTAAATTTACAATATCTTATTTTTCAAAAGGTGGATTTGATATAAGTGATGCAAAGTGATACAAGTGATCTGTAATACACCACATTAGGCACTAATGGTCAAATTTAATGGTCAAAATTTAATTAGGATATATAACTCTATAAATATATATAACTCTTTTTGACTTCGAGGCTCGAGACCTTGACAAAATTTTGATCGATTTCGATGAAATATCGAAATCGTGACACCCCTAGTGTTAAAATTGGTGTAATAGTATCATACAATATTCTACCATAATTCATAGTTAGGAGTGTGGCTGGAACAGAATATTAATATTGTGATATATTGTGTAGTTTTCTTGTAAGTATTTTACCAAAATGCTAAAAAAAAAAAAAAATAATAATAATAATAATAGCAGAATCTCATGATCGTGATCTCATCGCTGTCCTGGGCACTGTAATTCCACTGTAAATAATTTCTTAAAAGTGTCTCAGTAACTGTGTGGGGTCAGAACAGTTGTTCAAGAACAGTAAAAACAAAACGTGCACCAGTTTTAGAAACTCATAGATCATTTACAGTTATCTTTTTTTTTCACAGGATGATCTGCCTCGTATAAAGACGGAGATCGACGCCATGAAGAACCTCAGTCATCAGCACGTGTGTCGCCTTTACCACGTCATTGAGACGTCCAGCAAGATCTACATGGTGCTGGAGGTAGAGGCTAATACTGTGCATCCTCACTGCTGTAAAGCTAGATTCCATTCTTTAGCACTACTTTTTGACTTTGTTTGAATCTTGCATTGTGTTAAAGCGACATGCCAAATGGACCAATAGAAAAACATACCAGTACTCTATAGTGCAGTGTAAATTTCGTTGACGGATAATTTTCGTCATAGTTTTTGTCAACAAAGCTTTTTTTCAAGACGAAAACGAGACGATAACTAAATATAAACAGCATTAAAAAACATAAAAACGAGACGAAATTAACTGACATTTCCGTCAACGAATAAAAACGAGATGAAAATGTTTGGCAGGGATGACATCCAATCAGAGCTGATTTAGTTCTGTGAAAGGTAGGGACCAGTTAGGAAGAGATCCAATCACTACTACTTTAGCGGAGGTGGAGAGGCGGGACAAGTGGGGTAGTCATCCAGTGCTTCTCCTGTGTGGCTCCGTGCTTTCGTATCTGCACAGATCTGATTGGCTGAGGAGAGCGCTTGGTGATCTTACAGCACACGTGATTGGTCTGCAAGTTAACTGCGCTGTAATAAAACACGTAAACCAAAAAGACAAAAAAAAAAAGTTCCGCCGCTTTAAATAAAAACGGTCAGAATTAAATCCTTTTTAGTAGTTTATCGGTTTGGGTTCGGATTGGACAACGTCTGGTTTTTCAGATTTTCAACTGAATTACTGAAACTGAAACTGAACTGTGTGTAGATCTTTAACCACATCACGTTTGTTTTTATAAATGTTTTGTTTGTATTTCCAAGCCCCCCTGTGTATTCTTTCTAATCCCGCCCCCTGTTCTCTTTGTTCTTTCTCCTCTGGTTGTGTTTCAGTATTGTCCTGGAGGAGAGCTGTTCGATTATATCGTAGCTAAAGACCGACTGTCTGAAGAGGAAACCCGAGTGTTCTTCCGCCAGATCGTCTCGGCTCTGGCCTACGTCCACAGCCAGGGATACGCCCACCGTGACCTCAAACCAGTAGGAAACCTGTAGAATGCAAATTATGCTAATAACATCACCAAGTTTGATCCCAGCTTTCACCATAATCAACCTCGCCCTGTGGCACTTGCCGTAAGAGATGCAAAGTTTGAACGCTAGGTGTTCGAAACGGGCCAGAGAGTCTAAAAGCGGAGAGGATGCTCAGTTATAGCACAGAAAAACAGGCCAAAGAGTCTAAAAGCGGAGAGAGGGCGCAATTGTAGCGCAGAAAAACAGGTCAAAGAGTCTAAAAGCGGAGAGAGTGTGCAGTTGTAGCGCAGAAAAACGGGCCAAAGAGACCAAAAGCGGAGAGAGGGCGCAATTGTAGCACAGAAAAACAGGTCAAAGAGTCTAAAAGCGGAGAGAGTGTGCAGTTGTAGCGCAGAAAAACGGGCCAAAGAGACCAAAAGCGGAGAGAGGGCGCAATTGTAGCACAGAAAAACAGGTCAAAGAGTCTAAAAGCGGAGAGAGTGCGCATTTCTAGCGCAGAAAAATGGGCCAAAGAGTCTAAAAGCGGAGAGGGTGTTCAGTTGTAGCGCAGAAAAACGGGCCAAAGAGTCTAAAAGCGGAGTGAGTGCGCAGTTGTAGACCAGAAAACCGTGCCAAAGAGTCTAAAAGCGGAGAGAGTGCGCAGTTCTAGTGCAGAAAAACGGGCCAAAGATTCTAAAAGCGGAGAGAGTGCGCAGTTCTAGTGCAGAAAAACGTGCCAAAAATTCTAAAAGCGGAGAGAGTGCGCAGTTCTACCGCAGAAAAACGGGCCAAAGAGTCTAAAAGCGGAGAGACTGCGCATTTCTAGCGCAGAAAAATGGGCCAAAGAGTCTAAAAGCGGAGAGAGTGCGCATTTCTAGCGCAGAAAAACAGGCCAAAGAGTCTAAAAGCGGAGAGAGTGCGCAGTTCTAGTGCAGAAAAACAGGCCAAAGAGTCTAAAAGCGGAGAGAGTGCGCAGTTCTAGTGCAGAAAAACGTGCCAAAGAGCCTAAAAGCGGAGAGAGTGCGCAGTTCTAGCACAGAAAAACAGGCCAAAGAGTCTAAAAGTTGCCGTAATTAAGGAGTTTAATGTTAAGAGACATCATGAAATGAAACATCAATTTAAAAAAATGTGTGTTTTTGTTATTTCTTTCAGGAAAACTTACTGATTGATGAGGATCACAACTTGAAGCTGATTGACTTCGGTCTCTGTGCCAAACCAAAGGTCTGTATTCATATTTAAACCTCGACTCAACTGTTGTAGAGTTGAATAAAAATGTCACTGATAATCAGAGTAGTAGTTAGTAGGAAATGCAGTTATGTATATAATGATTTGTGGTATATTTCTGCTTTTTTTTTTTTTTTTGAGTTGTTTAAACTTACAATGGGAAACAAACAGACCAGTTGTGCAAGAAGTCATTAATATTAAATTAGTAGACTAATCAGCACCTAAGCAGAATGTTTTATATAATTGTTCTTGCTGTTATAAATCTGTATTGTTTTGCATGTGTTGTTTTGTAGGGAGGTTTGGGTTATGAACTGATGACCTGCTGTGGAAGCCCAGCCTACGCAGCTCCAGAACTCATTCAGGGAAAGTCGTATATTGGTTCTGAGGTATGAGTGTGCAGGTGTTACACTAACTAGGGGTGTCAGGATTTTCTAAATCCTCGATTCGATTTTATTTCCGATTTTCTTTTTTTATTTTCTTTCTTTTTTACAGCAGAGAGGCCTATGCCAGTTTTAGATTAATCTATGGTCAGTCATTGGTTTGATTCATCAAATTTACAATATCTTATTTCAAAAGGTGGGCTTGATATAAGTGATGCAAAGTGACCCAAGTGATCTGTAATACACCACATTAGGCACTAATGGTCAAATTTAAATAATTTAATTAAGATATATGTGTAATGCCTTCTAGTGGCTTTTTTGGTAGCAGCAGTGTGCACTATTAAAAACAGCAATGTGCAACATAACAAAATAAATAATAATAAAAAAATACAGGAACAGTCATGTACAAAATAATAGAACAATTAGAGCCTTAACAAACTGAACTCTATCCTACTATAACAGTTCAACATGAAAAATAAGACTTTAAGACTTTTTCGGTCCCTGAGAATGAAGTTTTTTAGATATATTATTAACTTTATCTGAGAGAAAGATGCTCCTTAAGGTAGGCTAGACAAAACAACTTTTTTTTTTTTTTATATTCAAATTTTTTTTTTTAAGAACATAAGAATATCCACATTCTCTGGAGAAAGAGCTGCTCTTTGAGCAGTCATATATATTTGCTCTATTGTGTGTGTTTTTTTTTTTTGTGTGTGTGTGTTTCAGGCAGATGTTTGGAGTATGGGCGTGTTGCTGTTTGCTCTGCTATGTGGTTACCTCCCGTTCGACGATGATAACTGTATGGTCCTGTACAGAAAAATCACAGTAGGTTTGCAGTTAAGAGTGGGTTAAAATATATATTTTTAAATAATTAATCTTCATTCAAATGACCCAATATTGAGTTGTTTAAATAAGCTTATTTTTAGACATGTTATAGTTACGTATATGTGACATGACTCCCTCAAGCAGTTTGGATTGTGTGTCTCTCCACTCTTCCTCCAGACTCTGCTCCCTTGATTTCCAAATGAAATGTAAATTTTACTGATGTTCAGGGCTGGTTTGATCGTGAGATTGTTTTCCCGGAAAATCTTACAGCTAGTGCTGGGCATTTTTCACGATTAAGTCGGTTCATTCAAATTACAGTTTTAATGCGATTTTCAAAATAGAGTAATAACAGAGATTTTTCATGAAGACATTTTATCTATTTAATCTAAAATATCCGAAAACGCTACTCATTTCTGAAGTGTTTATCCGTCTTAGCCTGGACAACAGGGCCTCCCGCAGACTAACACACATATATTTTCTTTAACATTAACATTCTATCTATCTATCTAGTAACACAGATATTTTTAATAATAGTAGGTTATGGGTGTTTCTCATACAATTGCAGAACATTAGTTCTCTGGAAATCTCTTTCTTAACTGAACAAAATTTTATCTATTTGGGAATTTGTGAATCTGAATCTAATTGATTTTGAGAGTCTGAGGTAATACTCAGCCGTAATCGCCATCTTTGTTTGCTTGTGTTTGTAGAGGGGTCATTATGATAACCCCCGCTGGCTGTCTCCTGGCAGCGTTCTGCTGCTGAACCAGATGATGCAGGTATGGTTAAAATGCACGAGGAATCACTGACTGACTCACTGACTGACTCACTGACTGACTCACTGACTGACTCACTGACTGACTCACTGACTGACTGACTCACTGACTCACTGACTGTACTTTTTCTTTTCTGAGAAATTAAGGGATTCCTATGTATATCCTGCAGGTGGAGCCAAAAAGGCGTTTATCAGTGAGACAGCTGCTGGATCACCCCTGGGTGATGAAGGATTACAGCAGCCCTGTGGAGTGGCACACTACTCGCCCGGTAACTCCCACACAAACATACATACACACACACACACACACCACCCAAACAGAAAACTGGGGTTAAGACTTGTGTAAGTTACTATAGGTTTTAATCGGATCTCCGGTGGATTTTCCATTTTACCGAGACCTTAAATTCACCTCTGAATGGCCAAATAAGTGCTAGTGCTTAGTGGATAATGATAATGTTTGACTAATGCTGCTCCAGCAGTGCTAGTGCGGGTTAGCAGCAGGCTACAGGCCGATAATACTCACCTCTGAATCGCCATAGAGCTAACGCTTAGCATGGTTAGCGGCTACTGCTAATAATGTTCCAGCCTTGGTGCTGGAGAAACTTTACTGAAACTTCTGTATAACTCTGTACTTCAGCAGAGTGGCTTTACTGCTCCTTAATACCTGACTGGTAGAATTCCTGTATAAGACGCACCGGATTTTAAAACGATCAAGTGATTTTTGGGACAATTGAAGAATATTAATGCGCCTTATATTGCGAAAAGTACGGTAAAATTCCTTTGACTGGAACTGACTGTCCAAATCTAACTACTGAAACACAACCACATACCATAATTCCCCCTCCACCAAACCAAAGGAAAGCCCCAGGATGTATGAGGATGAGATACTTATTAATCTTTAAAGTTTAATTCATTGACTGTTGATTTGTTTCCTCCCCCATCACTACTAAAGGCTTTAATAAGACTTTAATTTTTCACGGGCGATATTGATTTAATAATAGAGCCCAGCAGTGAACGTGAACGTCATAGCTGGAGCCCTTTATTGATTGGCAGTGACCTTTCATATGCTTATTATTGATTGTGTTTGTTAGCCGTTAGCATTAGCTCTTAAAGTATTAAAGGAGGATTTGTATTTGGACGCTTTAGTAGTAGTGCTGTAGTAGTGCAGTGGGCAGTGTAGCGCATATACTTGTGTTACGTGAAGATGCTGCTTTTTGGAATCGGTTTTATAGTTTTAGTGAAGACACAATTATTTTGATATAACTGCCGCTAAAATACAGGGAAAAAAATTTACCAAATTGAAAACCTCTGGAATATAATCAAGAGGAAGATGGATGATCACAAGCTGATCATCAAACCAAACTGAAAAGCTTCAATTTTTGCACCAGGAGTGTAAAAAGCATGAAGTTATCCAAAAGCAGTGTGTAAGACTGGTGGAGGAGGAGAACATGATGCCAAGATGCATGAAAACTGTGATAAAAAACCAATCAGGGTTATTCCACCAAATATTGATTTCTGAATGTGAATTCTTTTTGGTATTTCAGGCGTTTCTCATTTTCTGCAAACAAATGCTCTAAATGACAATTTTCTTTTGGGAATTTGGGCGAAATGTTGTCTGTAGTTTATAGAATAAAACAACAATGTTTGTTTTATTGTTTGGAACCTGTTCTCTGCTGGATCTTGGAACGAACCAGAGTCCGGTTTAACTGGATCAAATAGTGCTAATGTGAAAACGCCCTAATTTGGTAATTCCTAGTATTTTGCTTATTAAGGAGTATTGTATCCTCTTCATTAACAGTAACGGATGGTGTGAAGTATCGTAGAGACTCACAGTATTGTGATATCATTGCTATTGAGAGATGGACTGTGATTCCTAACCCTGATTACCAGTTTGTTTGTTTTTTTTTAAGCATTTTTAATAATTGTCTTGCCAAAATAATCAGTAAAATAATGTTGGAGTAAAGATAGTGTCTCGAAAAATGTAATTAATTCTGTGTCTGTCTGTCTGTCTGTCTGTCTATCAGTTGGGTCATATAGATGAGGACTGCATCACTGAGATGGCTGTGGCGTTGAAGCGCTCCAAAAAGAGCACCATCCAGCTGGTATCAGAGGTACAGTCGCATACATAATCATACATTACATATCAGTTTATAACCTACTATAACATGACAGTGTCAATGTTCATAATCAAAGGTGTGAAACGTATTCTCGTTCATTAAATCTGTAGTAGAAGTATAAAAAATACTAGCGTTTTTAAATATTTCTGTAGAAGATTAAGTTTTTGCTTAAGTACTAAATTAGGACATTAAGGACAAAAGCTTAGTCCGCAGGCATCGAGTGGTCCAGCGTTTAGAGCGCTGCCACTTCGTTCGGGAGATCGCTGGTTATGATCCCGGTCATGCAGCTTGCCTTTAGCTGTCCGAGCCCTGAGAGCACAATTGGCTCTCTCTCTCTCTCTCTGGGTGGGTAGAGTAGATGGCACTCTTTCCCCTTATCACTTCTAGGGTGATGTCGATCAGTACAAAGCTGCGTCTGTGAGCTGTTGTATCAGAACCGAGTCGCTGCGCTTTCCTCCGAGCGTTAGCGCTGTGATGCTTTTCAGCAATGCTGCATCCGCAGCAGTTCAAAAAGAGGCGGAGTCTGACTTTACATGTATCAGAGAAGGCATGTGCCAGTCTTTACCCTCGTGGTGTTGGGGCATTACGTTTTTCTAGAAGTCATAATGACCATAATGTTCATGTAAAATTTTGATGTTGATAAATTTGGGATGCAATAGGCTACATAGTGCAATAGGCTACCTAGTGGGGGGGCGTGAAGTGTGCAGGTGTGATGAATCACAGTATAAACCAATAGGGAGTTGGAATGGTATATGTTTATACTTATTTGGATGGAGAGATTCATCTGCATAGGGGTTTTTCTATTGAACGATGAGAAGCCAGAATAAAAACAGGCTGAAATTATGGGTATTTTTAAAATGTAAGGAGTAAAAAATTGAGATAATTGTGTGAAAATGTACGAAGTAAAAGTTAAAAAGGCCAGTAAAGTATAGATAACCAACATTTCTACTTAAGTACGGTAACTTAATGAAGTGTTTGCACTTCATTACCTGGCACCTCTGTTAAATATTATGAAGACCTTTTGAATATATTCAATTTTCAAATGTATAGAAGTAAAAATCAATATGGTATATAATTAGAATAACTAGTGAAGTTATTGTCAATGTGTGAAGATTTCAAATTGATTAGGAACTTTAGTGGTCAGTTAGATTATACACGACCACTAGGTGGCAGTAGAGCATAACTCTTCAGCAGCTCATTGTGAATCATTACAATTCAGCCTTTTCAGCTGTGGGCAGTTTGATTACTAGAGATTCTGAGACTATCAGGGTTATATTTCCCATATTTTTGATTTTTAAACATGTTTGGAAATTTTACAATCATGATTTTGTTATCTGTTATCATATTTTTTACTATTCACTAAAAAAGTGCGCTGGATTATAAGGCGCATTATGCGACACTAGCAAGGAACAGGGGTTTCGCCATGTTTTCCTTCTAATTCAGCAGATCTCGAAGCTGGGTGGGGTAACTAAGTTAAGTTAGGCTAAGTTAAGTAAACAAAACTTTAAAACTAGCGCTGGAAGTTAATCTACACAGATTTCTCTATTGAAAACTGTTTATTTTGGTGAGTAAAGCGCTTCTGTTTATTTACAGTAAGCTTAAATTTCCAGATTTCCACTAAGGCTGGGTGCAGCAGCATTAGTAGCTTAGTGCTAGCAGCGCTAGTAAATGTCGCTAGCTGCAGAGCCACACTGAGGAACCCTGAGTGTTCCGGTAAGCAAGGGTGATATTAGTTAGCTGTTCGTCCCACGTAGCTTGTTTTATCACGGTAAACACACAGACTACATCCAATAAACTTGCCTCTGAACGGTGAAAGAGCTAGCACTTAGCGAGGTTAGCGGCTAATGCTAATACTGCTCCAGTCTCTGTGCTGGAGAAACTTCACTGAAACTCTGCCGCACCAAATTAAAAGGCTTTAAAGGCAAATAAAAGGATTTAAAGTGCTCTTTATATATAGAAATATGGTCATTTAAACAGTTTGGATCACTCATAGTTCTGTTTTTTTTAATGTGCGTGTGCCTGTGCACGTGTGCCTGCCTGTGTGCGTGTGTGTGTTTTAGTGGAAGTACGACCAGACCACAGCTACATATCTGTTACTACTGGCCAAGAAGCAACATGGAAAGCCGGTGCGACTCAGAGTGGAGATGCCAACCCAAGACCCCAGCTGTTCTCCTCTTCAAGATATACAAGTAACGTTGCACTTTTACAGTGGCTTGCAAAAGTATTCATACCCCTTGAAATGTTTCACATTTTTCACCTTACAACCACAAACCTAAATGTATTATATTAAAGGCACACTATGTGGGATTCCCTTGGTTATTGAACTTTTTGAAGAAGTGAAATTACAGCTTGAAACTCACTGCAGCGCTGCATTGAGGTGTAAGAGGAGGAATGGCGTTGCTCTTGTGTGCCGGAGCTCCTCTGAGCTCAAACCAGACTCTGTAAGTTTTCCTAGGTGGCCGCAACCAACGCTCGCGAGAACTGCGCCTCTTTCGAGAACTGCGACCTGCTTTCCGACCTGTATGTAGTTTTAACAGTTCTACAAGGACTACAAAAACCCGCTATTTAGAGTTGGTTCATTTTTTGCAGAAGCTAACTAGTAGTGATGGGCACAGCAGCTCTTTTAGATTAACTGAATCATTAGGATCCGTTTACTAAAAAGATTTGTTCAAATAATTTGTTCATTCCAACGAATCTTTTGTGCTGAGAAGCTCCGGTGAGTTCAGACAGTAACTCACCAGATAAAGACAGATTATAATTAAATCAGTGGGTATTTCTGTTTTGTAAGGGGCTTAAAATGTTAATAAGAGAGTTAAAAGGTTATTAAAACAACCAGAGTGTAAATATGTGAGGTATAAATTGAGTTACTTTTTTTTTATAATAGTGGTAATGTAAGTGTGTGTGTGTTTGTATGTTTGTTCTTACAGTTGAAGACCCTGCATTTTAATGATGATGAAGATGAGTATGTGGAGGATGGTGCGCACCGGGGCTCCATGATCTTTCCTGCTGATTGCTATGACGATGATAATGCTTGGATCCCCCTAGTGTCCAAAAACACACAGGCCACCTACACTCCGAGCAAGGTGAGGAACCTTTTATTGCTTACTTACGTAGTTGATTGGTTAGTTGGGTGGGTTGTTGATTGGATGAGTTGTTGATTGGGTGGTTGGATGGGTTGTTGATTGGATGGGTTGTTGGTTGTATGAGTTGTTGATTGGATGGGTGGGTTGGTTGATTGGATGGGTGGGTTGGTTGATTGGATGGGTGGTCTGTTTGGTTGGATAGGTGGATGATTGGGTGGTGGGTTGGTTGATTGGGTGGTCTGTTTGGTTGGATAGGTGGATGATTGGGTGGTAGGTTGGTTGGGTGAGTGGGTGGATGAATGGGTGTGTTGGTTGGTTGGTTGATTGGATGGGTTGTTGATTAGGTGATTTGTTCGGTTGGATAGGTGGATGATTGGGTGGTAGGTTGGTTGGTTGGTTGGGTGGGTGGGTTTATGTTTGGGTGGGTGGGTTGGTTTGGTTGGTTGGTTGGTTGGTTGGTTGATTTGGATGGGTTGTTGTTCGGATGGGTTGGATGTGTTGTTGATTGGTTGGTTGGGTGGGTTGTTGATTGGATGGGTTGGGTGGATTGGTGATTGGATGGGTTGTTGATTGGGTGGTTGGGTAGGTTGTTAGTTGGGTTGGTTGTTGGTTGGGTGGGTTGTTGAATAGGTGGTTGGTTGGTTGGTTGAATGAGTGGATAATTGTGTTGGTTGGTTGGGTGGGTGGGTGGGTGGGTGGGGTGTTGGTTGGTTGGGTGGGTGGGTGGGGTGTTGGTTGGGTGGGTGGGTGTGTGGGTGGGGGGTTGGTTGGGTGGGTGGGTGGGTGGTTGGTTGGGTGGTTGATTTGAGTGGATGGTTGATTGGATATGTTGTTGATTAGCTGGGTTGTTGATTGGGTGGTTTGTTGGTTGGATGAGTGGATAATTGGGTATTTTGTTAGTTGGGTGGTTTGTTGATTGGTTGGTTGGGTGATTGAACCAGTCAAGATGATCTTAATACTGAGATGCATTTGTGGACGTGCTCACTGCAGTGCTTGTTAATTGTTTGGATGGGTTAAAAGGGAAGTATCGTATTGTATCCCTTAATTTGTACCTTTATTTTTTTTACTTTCTTCCCAGAAACCCTCCTGTCAGTCGTCTGAAAATAGACGGGCTGATGTAGGCCAGTCCCCCATCATCAACCAAGGGAAGCCACACCCACGCAACAGCGAGAAACGTGAACGCACCAGAGAAAACAAAGAGAACCTGTCCGCTCCGAGTCGAGACGGCAGCGGATTTGCTCTCCCTGCCCCTGTTACTCCAGTGGTGGGACGGAGGGGACGGTCGAACAAAATGGCACAAACCACGCCCATCAACAACAACAACGTCATAAACATGACGGAAACTCCGAAAGGTGAGCGCATTTATGGCAACAGCAAAGAAATATATAATTGGCTTTGAGTGCTTCAGCAGCCAGAGTCAGAGAGAGAGCTCAATTGACCTATGTGTAGTCTGACTTCGTGTATCTAAGGATGCATGTGTTAGTCTTCACCCAATTTCTCCCTTCCCTGTGGTAATTCCACAACGCCAGGAGGGAGGAGACTAGCACATGCCTCCTCCGATACATGTGAAGTCAGCCACCGCCTCTTTTCAAACTGCTGCTAATGTAGCACTGCTGAGTAGCATCACAGCGCTAACGCTTGGAGGAAAGCGAAGTGACTCAGTTCCGATACAACAGCTCACAGATGCAGCCTTGTGCTGATCCACATCACCCTTTGGAGTGATGAGGAGAGAGAACCATCTACCCACCCGGAGAGAGCGAGAGCAAGACCAATTGTGCTTTCTCGGGGCTCCGGCACCTGATGGCAAGCTGCATGACCGGGATTCGAGTCAGCGATTTTCCGATCATAGTGGCAGCGCTATAGGCCGCTGATTATGGCACACACAAAAATGTATATTTATTATTTTAATTAATTTTTCTTAATTTCTCATTTTCTTTTTCTTTTTTTCCTTTGTCCATTTCCCCAAACTTTATTTGCATTTCTTCTTCCGCTTACTTTCTTTCAGCTAGTGTTACAAATATATTCTCTCTCTCTCTTTCTCTCTCTGTCTCTCTCTACACTGACTCGTTTTCATTTAATGACCCTCTCGTTGACACTCTATGCTGGTCTCACCACTGTTAACTCTATATTCTTTCTTTTTTTCTCTCTCTCTTTCTCGGCTGTAATCTCATTTAGCTGAGAAATCGTATTTTCCGAATTTACCTCATTGTGTTTCTCGTCATAATTATCGTCGTAATCTTGAGGTGCTCTGGAGTTTTCCAATTATGAGAGGAGGAAGAAAAGCTGCAAAATGAAAAATCGCACAACAAAAGCAATTGGGTTGTTTTATCAGCAGGAGTGGTTAATATGAAACGACTGGTTATTAATACGGCGTGAGATATCGACTCTCCTGAGATGTTGCGTTGCTGCCTCTCTTTTTCTCTCTCCAACACGTTATCTACGTCCCTTTAAACATTGGAATCTGCTGTCTAATTAAATTAACCTCTCTGGCTAATGGCAGTAATTCACTCAGTCATCGGTCAGTTTCCTTCTGTTTCTAGCTGTGCTTTTCTATTAGGGGATTAAAGAGGCACTAAAACCCTAAATTGTTTTATTTTATTTTTTTTAATATATAAATAGCTAAAATATATTTTTCTGAAGAAATAAAACATAAACGTCCTGCTTAAAACATTTTAATAACATTTCCTAACCTTAAATAAAACTTTTTTTTTGTTTTGAGGTAATTTCCGCCTCTGCAGCATCTTGACAGGTTCAGCTGTTCCATAGGTGTGGATTGCACAATATGCAAATTAATCAATTAATCAATTAATCAATAATACTGCTTCCCCTGGTGATTACCTCTAATCATCAGTGTCTCACTGCTGTCAGAGGCACACTGCTCCGCCCAATCAGCTCTCCCTCCTGCCCCGCCCCTAAACCCATACATCACCCGCAAACCACTCCTCTCATTTATTTCTAGCATTTTTCAAATTTGAGCTGAAGTTGGAATCAGCTAAAATAAAGGCTTAGTTTACCTTAAAGAAAAAAAAAGAAATGTATCACAATCCACTTGATTTAATAGAATACTGTCTAAATAGTTTTTTTTTTGATGTTCCAGAAATAAGTTTTTTATTTTTATTTATTTTATACGTTTAGTTTGATCTGCCTCGGATAAATAAAAAAATAAATACCTGTAGCTCAGTTCACACACATTTTAGTTCTATTAGTAGTATTGCATTGACGCAAGATTAATCTGAAAACCGTAACTACATTATTTATTATTTATTAAAATATACAAATAATACAATTAGTTTGAACTTTCGCCATGAACTGCTCTCTTTTAGCTGACAATCTACGCTCATATTTAAGCAATTATACGCTCGAGGGTCGTGCTGTAACGTGTAATATAGGCACTGTGCAGTAAATCAGCACGACAGTGCCCATATTACATGTTCTAGCATGAACCTCAAATGTATTATTGTGATTATACCACAATTCCATTATCATTTTGAAGAGGATGAGAATATATGATCCGTTTGGTTATAAAAACTCTGCGAGTTGTTTGTAATAGTTGTTTGTAGCTGCGCAGTTTGGCTTGTAAGCGCTGAATTGTTGTTAGGTTACCTGTATGTGGCGGTGGAGTAATACATGGAGAGCTTCGGTTACAGTGCATTACCGGCTAATAACGTCACTCATAGAATGCTTCTGAGCCAATCACACTGCAGGGACGGAACTAACTGTGGTATAATTAAAAATAAACAATTAAACAAACATATTCAGATTTGAATAAATTCCCATTGTGACGATCTTACATTTATTGCTCAGTCAGAAACTTCACTCCTTCGTTTCGTTGTTTTTTTACTATGAGTGAATTAGTTGCGCTACTGAGCTCCGAGTTTCCCCTTCTGAAGTCTCCAATGCTCCACCAGCCACTCGCGTTCAGTAAAACTGAGCTGGATAATCTTTTTTTAAAGGCTGTACGTGTGACGTAAGATTTTAGATATTATATAATAATAATATATATTATAATATATACTATATAATATATTATACTTAGCAGGGATGGTTGTTGCAGCACTCTGGTACCATTAAACACAATATATTACGTACCGCCGCTTTAAGCAATCAACGCAATTTAAAGCTACTTTGCGTAGCATTTTTACCTTTAAAAAAAAAAAAAAAAAAAAAAGCTAAAGAAGCTCCACTAACCTGTAACAGAGAAAAATAGCATGTCTGTCTGTATTATTGCTACAGTGCTGCTTACTGCACTGTGTAACTTTGGTGAAGTTGGCTGGACAGCCAGTTTTAATAGAAAAACAGCATAAAAAATAAATAAATTAAATATATTTTCAGTTACAACATATATAAAATGTAAATTGTTTTTCTCCCATTCGCTGATTAGTGCAGTGATTTTGAACCAACGTGCATAGCTCCCCCTTGTGGCGATTGGTCAGAATGCGTGATAGCTCTGAATTAAGGTTAGCATGGGGAATTGTATAGAACATTAAACGTCTTTTTGAAATTTTCATTTCAGTTTCAATTAGAAAGTTTTGTAGTGACTCTCTAAGGTTTAAGTGTGTGTGTGTGTGTGTGTGTGTGTGTGTCTGGGGATTTCTCTCCGCTCTATTTCCCAACATTCGCTGTGTCCACCTCGTTACTGTCACACACTCCCTCCTCTCGCACTGAAACGGACAGGAACTCACCAGGGACTGTGTGTGTGTGTGTCCAAGAGTGTGTGTGTGTGTGTGTGTGTGTGTGTGTGTGTGTGTGTGTGTGTGTGTGTGTGACCGAGAGAGAGAGAGAGTGTGTGTGTGTGTGTGTGTGAAAGAGCAAGAAAGAAAGTGAAAGAGGGGGACATATCCCGAGGTGCGTACTGACAGGTGTATATGTCACTTTTCCCCACTGCTGGCTGTTCCGCGTAGCATGTAGTGACACATGTTTGTCGTGTGTGTGTGTGTGTGTGTGTGTGTATATAGAATCTTCCCGCCGGAGGGCAGTGGAGCAGCAGTCTCAGCAGAGTGGTCAGCAGGGAGGACTAGAGATCCTGGCCTTCAGTCCAGAGAGACGGTAAGAACTTCAGTCTTCTTCCACTGTGTGTTATAAAGGGTTAACCTTTAACCTTGACCTTTAATACATAAACCAAGTCTTTAGACCGGGCTTAACAGTAGTTATACACACATCATAGTGCTGGGCGGTATAGCAAAGGGGAAATTAAAACTTTATCTGAAGAGCTCCTGCTGCTGTTCCTAACTGTATGCGTGTTTTTATCCGAGTAAAATAGAAAAACAACAGTAAACAGCATTTATTCGATCAGAGACATGAATGAAATTGCACAATCGATCCACAGCTCTGATTCCAGAATCAGTCCTGGGTACCGAATAATTTATTCAGCACAAGAGATAAAACTCTATAAAACTCGAGGTATACGAGGTGCAAATAAACTTTAAGAGCAGCAACTATAGCCCTTTTAAATATATGAACACTGTATCTTTAGCTTGAATGATATATTTTAATATTTTAATGCACACTGAACTGAATTCATTTGTTAGCTGGAGAAAGAAGGGAATTGTGGCTGATTTTAATACTGTAATACCGTAATAATGGCTTTAAAAATAACATATTGTAAATAGATATTAAACGTGTGTCTTACTTGTGTAATAGAGCTTTTGAAAGGTATCTCTTTTGAATACTTTAACTGTCGCCTGTCATGCGGACCTTTTTTTTTTTTTAAACTGTCGCGCGGAGCTTTTTTTATTATTATTATACTGTCGCACTGAGCTTTTTTTTTTTTTTTCCACCTACTGTACAGCAGAGCTTTTTAAAGGTACCACGGAGCTCATCTACTGTTATTTTATTTTTTCCCGCGAAACAGGTTTAAACTTGACGAGAAATATTGTCACATTTTAATCTCGCGAGATCTCGTCACACCCTTAGGATTAACCCTTAATTTACCGCATCTGTTACTAACTGATGTTCAGTACAGGATGCTGCCATTGGTTCACTGCATTCAAGCTGAGCACAAAGGGCAGAACACAGTAGAATCTTCTAGCCTTGCTCACCACAGATGGTGGCTTTCATATTGGCATATATTATGAAAAATATATTGTGATTTTTGCCATCAAGTTAAACGAGATAGTTAAACGAGTATACCGTACATGACTACCTTTCCCATGTTCCCTCAGGTCCCGCTCTCTGGACATGGCGGGTTGCCAGGTTGACAGCGGGCAGAAGCGTAAAGCAGGGAAAGTGTTCGGCAGTCTGGAGAGAGGCCTGGATAAAGTCATCACCATGCTGACCCCCAACAAGAAGAGAGGTCTAAGAGACGGCCCCCGCAGGATAAAGGTAGGATTTCTGCATTTTCAGTCTTCACTCTCTATCCCCTACCAAGGCATCATGGGTATGAATGCAGCTTAAGAAGTTATATTTAAGAAGAAATATTTCATCGAAATCGATCGAAATTATGTCATGGTCTCGAGCATCGAAGTCAAAAAGAGGATCGACGATCCCTCCCGCAAATGCTACAGCGCACTGTAGCTCAAAGAGCAGCCCTTTCTCCAGAGAATGTGGACATCCTCATCTTAAAGAAAAACTTGAAAACAGTTGTTTTGTTTAGCCTCAAATATGTTAAATGTTTTGGTACCTTAAGGAGCATCTTTCTCTCAGATAAAGTTAATAATATATCTTTATTAAAGAAAATAACATGTCATTCTCAGGGACCGAAAAAGTCTTAAAGTCTTATTTTTCATGTTTAACTGTTATAGTAGGATAGAGTTCAGTTTGTTAAGGCTCTAATTGTTCTATTATTTTGTACATGACTGTTCCTGTATTTTTCTATTATTTATTTTGTTATGTTGCACATTGCTGTTTTAATAGTGCACACTGCTGCTACCAAAAAAAAGCCGCTAGATGGCGTTACATATATATCTTAATTCAATTATTTAAATTTGACCATTAGTGCCTAATGTGGTGTATTACAGATCACTTGTATCACTGTGCATCACTTATATCAAGCCCAACTTTTGAAATAAGATATTGTAAATTTGATGAATCAAACCAATGAATGACCATAGACTAATCTAAAACTGGCATAGGCCTCTCTGCTGTAAAAAAAAAAAAAGAAAAAGAAAATCGAGAACCGAATCGAATCGTGACCCTAAAATCAGAAATAATAATAATAATAATCGAATCGAGGATTTAGAGAATCGTGACACCCCTACTGTGCAGTGACATTCATCTGTTAATTCAGCTTGGTAAATCGTTGGTCATTTTGGGCTACATAATAAAAGGCCAAATCATATTCATGAAAAGATATACTGTACAGTAAAAAAAAAAAAATACACTTTAAATTTTATTTTGACTATTAATAAAAATATGGTTAAATATCTTTTTTTTTTTTTCTTAAGCATGTTAAGCAGAACTGAGGTGTTTTTTTATTTTTACAGAGCTATATATTTCAGAGAATGCTGCCAAGGGATCAGCCTTTCTTACAAGACAATACCTCACAACTTTTACAGCTGATATTTTTTTTTTTTTTTTTTTACAAAACTTACAAATCAGTTTACATACTGCTGTCTCATGACTTTTTGCATGCTCATATGTGTTCTTCCTTTAACGTATGAAGCTTGATTCTCAAATCTTATTGTTAATCTGTATTTTAAGTGTTAAAACAATCATTTTTGTTAATAATCCAGGCGCAGTATAACGTGACTCTGACGAGTCAGACCAGTGCAGACCAGGTGCTGAACCAGATTCTCAGAGTTCTACCAGAGAAGAATGTGGACTTTGTGCAGAAAGGGTGAGTAGAACTACAACTTAAACAGATGTTACAGATGTTTATTACACTGTGAGAGATGTGGAAGAAGATTAAGAAGACATGTTCAAGGTGCTGCAACTCTGATCTGAGGATCGCTGGTTTGAATACCGGATCATGCTGCTCTCTCTCTGGTCTCTCTCACTGTCTTTCTTTCTCTCTCTCTCTGGTCTCTCTTTCTCTCTCTGGTCTCTCTTTCTCTCTCTGGTCTCTCTTTCTCTCTCTGGTCTCTCTCTGTCTCTTGTCTCTCTCTGTTTTTGTTCTCTCTCTCTCTCTCTCTCTCTGGTCTCTCTCTGATCTCTCTCTGTCTCTGGTCTCTCTCTCTGGTCTTTCTCTCTGGTCTCTCTCTCTCTGGTCTCTCTCTCTCTGGTCTCTCTCTCTCTGGTCTCTCTCTCTCTGGTCTCTCTCTCTGGTCTCTCTCTCTCTCTCTCTCTGGTCTCTCTTTCTCTCTCTGGTCTGTCTCTTGTCTCTCTCTGTTTTTGTTCTCTCTCTCTCTCTCTCTCTGGTCTCTCTCTGATCTCTCTCTGTCTCTGGTCTCTCTCTCTCTGGTCCCTCTCTCTCTGGTCTCTCTCTCTCTCTGGTCTCTCTCTCTCTCTGGTCTCTCTCTCTCTCTCTCTCAGGTCTCTCTCTGGTCTCTCTCTGGTCTCTCTCTCTCTCAGATGTCAATTTTCAATTTTTTTTTTTTTTTTCAATTTAAAAAAAGCTTTATTGGCATGAATTGCAATTAACAACTTTTGCCAAAGCAATGAAACAAGAAGTTAATATACAAAAGGTAAAAAATAAAAATCAAATACATATAATATACATACACATACATACACATATACATTAACACATCTTACATATAAAAGTAAATATAAATGTCTCTCTCTCTCAGATGTCTCTCTCAGGTTTCTCTCTCTCTCTCTCTGGTCTCTCTCTCTCTCTCTGGTCTCTCTCTCTCTGGTCTCTCTCTCTCTCTGGTCTCTCTCTCTCTCTCTCTCTCTCTCTCAGGTCTCTCTCTCTGGTCTCTCTCTCTCAGATGTCTCTCTCTCTGGTCTCTCTCTCTCTGGTCTCTCTCTCTCTCTGGTCTCTCTCTCTCTCTCTGGTCTCTCTCTCTCTCTCTGGTCTCTCTCTCTCTCTCTGGTCTCTCTCTCTCAGATGTCTCTCTCTCTCAGATGTCTCTCTCTCTCAGATGTCTCTCTCTCTGGTCTCATTTCAGTTCAGAGGTGCTTTATTGGCATGAATGTAATTACATTACATTATTGCCAAAGCAATTAATGATACAAGTAAACAGATATTATACAAAACAAATACTACTAATAATAACAGAAATAAAATACATAAATATACAGATTAGAGAGAAGAAAAAAACAGTGATATTAAAAACTTTGAGTTTCTCTCTCTCTCTCTCTCTGGTCTCTCTCTCTCTCTCTCTCTCTCTGGTCTCTCTCTCTCTCTCTCTCTCTGGTCTCTCTCTCTCTCTCTCTGGTCTCTCTCTCTCTCTCAGGTACACTCTGAAGTGTCGTACGCAGTCAGATTTCGGGAAGGTGACGATGCAGTTTGAGCTGGAGGTCTGTTTGCTGCAGAAGCCGGAGGTGGTGGGCGTCCGGCGGCAGAGGCTGAAGGGAGACGCCTGGGTGTATAAACACCTGGTGGAGGACATCCTGTCCAACAGCAGAATCTGACCTCACCTGCTCTGTCCCTCTCACTGCTCTCAGCTCACCATGAATCCTGGGTTTCAGTCCTTGTCCATCAAGGTCTATCAGTGTAGATCGTTTTACATCCTGTAGAAGTTTAATGGAAATGATAATGGTATTATTATTAATAATATTATCATCATTATTTCCTGTTTATATACAGATTTCAATTGTGCACTTTTACTATTCTAATTGCTATTAGCGTTTCCAGTTATTGTAAGTAATGTAAGTATATCACAACGCAAGACCTTTTTAAAATATGTTTACTACTTTTTTTTTTAATGCCTGCATTTTAAAGCATTAACCTGAATCCATTTGTTTGTCTTTTTTTTCTCTGTGTTTTTCTGTGTTGTTTAAAAAAGTCTTGTGTTGTTTCTTTACCTCACAGTCTTAAAAAATTAAAGTGCTTTGAATAGTTTTCTTTTAAAGGAAGCCATGTAAAAAAAAAAACATTTTCAGTACAATAAAGACCATGTTTGTTATATAGTGTTATTAATTTTTATGGTCTGCAGAACCTTTACTGTGTGTAAAAGTTGTTTTTCACCAGATTAAAAGATTCTTCACACCTAAAATTTTGGTTCTTTATGGAACAGAAAATGTTTTTATTTACGGTATAAGTAAAAAACCCATTTGAAGCACTGTTATTTTAAAGAATCCTTGTGTTTGTTTGTTTGTTTGTTTGTTTGTTTTTGTTTGTTTGTTTGTATGTGTACAGCTCTGTTTTCTGTTGTCTTTATTAACAATATGAGGCGTAGAAAAAAATAAAGCAATTCATAATACACTTATATGTGACAAATGTATATATTTGATATATGTTTTTATCGTTTTTCTTGAATGATTTATGATTTATAATCAACAAAGTCTATTCTCCATGCATTCAGCTGCATGATGATGGAGAGTGAGAGTAGGACTGCACAATATATCGATTTAGCATCGCTATTGCAATGTGTGCATATCATCGCTGTCCAATGAGAAACAAGTATCAAAATTTTTGATGATTTTTAGTTTAGTACATCATTTGAAAAAAACAAACTGTTTCTTAAACTGTGCCAAAAAAATTCTTGATGATGAGATCAATAGAAACTCTTTAAAATGACCTGAAATAAACTCTTTTACATTACAGACTTCCATTGAAAGTTTATAAAGTCTTTTCTATCTCCTGTAAAGTTGCTGGTTTGGAGATGCTTGTTTTTCATTGGACAGCGACTATATGCAATAATCATATTAATAAGATATTAAATAACATAATTCTGCTTAATACAAAAAAAAAAACAAAAAAACATCATTATTTAAACAGTATTCTCATTTTCAATGACTTATCTACTGGTGGCAGATTATATTTACCCATTATAAGGCATGCACTAATATATTCATGAACCTGAATTAAATAATAGGACTGAATAATTCACAAGACAAATACATTTAAGCAAATAAATGTATGCAATTGTAAAAATATGCTCATAAAGGCTTGAAAAATATCTTAATATATTAAAACTTAATTGCCGAACCATTGTCTTTGCCCTGTAACCAAGAGTTAACCAAATTCAGTATCCTTCAGTAACCAGTAAATTCTGTCAAAATTCCTGTTTTTTTTGTGTATTTACCACAAGTGGACCCATTTACCTCACTCTCAAATAGTAACAGAGACAAACAAGCCGATCTACACACCATTTATTTCCCTTCTAGACGAGTGTTTATTGCACCAGCGTGATTATTTAATGACCATTATTTTTTGGTGTGGTTAATTAACCCTTGTGTGGTGTTCATATTTTTGTTACTCGTTTACTTTGTTACTTGTACTTAATTCAGCAAAATTAATTCAGCAATTTTACATTAAAATGCTTTACACATGCTTGCTTCACCTAAATTGCAAGCAATATAAACAGCTTACATGGTTAATATTTGCCCTTTACCTTTCTTATGTTACATTTCTTTCAAAAAGTGCTACTCTTTTTTTATTAGTTTTTTTAATAAAATGTAAAAGAAAATGAATTAAACTCAAGATATGAGTAGAAAATTTGTTTAGTTTCAAATCTACAAATGAAGCAATGTTTATTAGCCCTTGGCCAAACATACTGTATGTAATATAAATGTGTAGGGGCGGGGGGTGTACAGTGTGTGTTTATCGAAAATGTGTTTTGATATATGTTTCTCACAAAAAATGAGCCAATGCCAATGAGTTTGAGTTAGAAAAAAATATATATTTTTTTTAGTATCATTTGATGAAAAATGAAAACGGGTCCCACAGACCCGAACACCACACAAGGGTTAATCGGAATGAGCGTGTTAATTTGACTACAGCCGTATAAAAGATACTGATGCCTAGAACTAGCCCCCGATGCTTACAAAATGAAGTGTGTGTGATGTAATTGAGTTGTTTTCAGGGCTGGAATCGATACTGTGTACGAGCCGTAACCAAGAGCTAACCAAATCCAGCCTCGTCAGATGGAATTCAGTCTAGCTCTTAATTGCGCAGCCGGAGAAATCGTTGTGTGTGTGTGTGTGTGTTAGAGAGTGTGTGTGTCGGTCGCATGGCGGAGCTCCTGCGGGGTCCAGTCTGGGTTGGTTAGGTCCGTGTGGGGGATCGCAGGCTGTATCTGGCTGTGGTGCGAGTGATTGAAGTGCGATCCACCTCAGTGTCACTCCTACTGTGCATATCAGCATAACAACGGCCATTAGAATGACAGATAGCCGGGCTAGCGCGGTTAGCGCGCTATGAGCTAGCGGCGGCGTGTTTATCTGTGTGTGGATCGTGGCTGAGGGGGGTGGGCGGTTAATGGGGGGGCTGAAGTGGTAATATAGGGGGCGAACTCGCCCTCCTACTGGTAATGGCCCCCGCTGAGTTCTTTAAAAGGAGGGGGGCAAGGGCCAGCTGTGGGAACAGACGCTAGCTGTCATTAGCGCTCATCACTCCTTTTACCTTTTTTCTTCTTCTTCTTTTTCTTCTTCTTGTTCCCTCTCGCTCTGTTTTTTCTTTCTTTTTTCTTTTTCTTCTTGGCACGACTCGACTCGAACAGCCTTTGTACACTTTATCCTTATCTTTACTAGCCGTAGTGTTTGTAGCTGTTTACGCTTTAGCCTTAATTGCCGTTAGCTTAGCTTAGCTTAGCTTAGACTAAACACTTTGGTTCCTCTCTCATATTCTCTCATATTCTTTTATACAGTTCTGAGGGTAACAGCAGCATTCAAGACAACTACAAGTTCCTTTTTTCTTAACAAAGTTAGAGTTGCTAGTTGTGTTTACTTCATAAAATATGATCAAACACTCCTCAAAAAACACTAAGATGCACCTCTCTAGGAACTGTGTAGGCGTCGCCAGAATATTCTAATAAACGGGCGTGACAGGCAGCGGTCTAACCCTAAAGAACAAACATTTTTAAAACTACCGGCTCACCAGTTCTGGTTGCTCAGACTCAAAGAGAGGGCAGCACTATCAAGTTCAGGGATTTGATTGGTCAGGGTTCTGCTGACATCAGCCTGACTTACTTTGAGACACGCCCATTCTACTGTCCATCCAGAGGAAAGAGTGATAGGTTGTTTTATACTCCTGTGCCAAGTCAACACATTGCCTATGATGAAGTCTGCATGAGCGTGTTATATAGTGGGGCTTTTTTGAAGAGACTCTGAAGAAACTTTAAACAGACTGTGAAGAGACTCAAAAGTGACTCTAAAGAAACACAATTTTGACTCTGCAGAGACTCTAAACCGATTTTAAAGAGACTCTGAAGAAACTCCAAACAGATTTTGAAGATACTTAAACTCTAAACTCACTATGAAGAGACTCTAATCTGACTCTGCAGAGACTCTAAAACGATTTTAAAGAGACTCAGAAGAAACTCTAATCTGATTGAAGACATCCTGAACAGATTGTGAAGAGACTCAAAACTGATTTTAAAGAAACTCTGAAGAAACTCTAATCTGATTGAAGACATCCTGAACAGATTGTGAAGAGACTCAAAACTAACTCTAATTTGATTCTGAAGAGACTCTAATCTGACTCTGAAGAGACTCTAAAGAAACTCTAATCTGACTGAAGACACCTTGAACAGATTGTGAAGAGACTCAAAACTGACTCTAATTTGATTCTGAAGAGACTCTAAACTGATTTTAAAGAAACTCTGAAGAAACTCTAATCTGATTGGAGACATCCTGAACAGATTGTGAAGAGACTCAAAACTAACTCTAATTTGATTCTGAAGAGACTCTAATCTGACTCTGAAGAGACTCTAAAGAAACTCTAATCTGACTGAAGACACCTTGAACAGATTGTGAAGAGACTCAAAACTGACTCTAATTTGATTCTGAAGAGACTCTAAACTGATTTTAAAGAAACTCTGAAGAAACTCTAATCTGATTGGAGACATCCTGAACAGATTGTGAAGAGACTCAAAACTAACTCTAATTTGATTCTGAAGAGACTCTAATCTGACTCTGAAGAGACTCTAAAGAAACTCTAATCTGACTGAAGACACCTTGAACAGATTGTGAAGAGACTCAAAACTGACTCTAATTTGATTCTGAAGAGACTATACTGACTCTGAAGAAACTCTAATCTGACTGAAGACACTCTGAACAGATTGTAAAAAGACTCTAGCAAGACTCTCATGATTTTAACCCAACCCTGGAAATTTGTCTGCGACAGTGAAATCGCTCTATGACTCTAATTTGACTCTGAAGAGACTTTAAACTGATTTTAGCAAAAATGTGTATTTCCATGCTTTTGCAAAAGTGATATTCCTCTAAAAACAGAACAGAACAGGCTCCCTTCTAAAGCCTTGGGTAAAAGAAAACAGGACGTTTTGGCCCTGGGATTGCAACACGGGAATGCTGCGCTAACGCTAAACTGAATCTGACAAGATAAACCTCTACGCAAATGTCAGTTCGGGCTTGTTTTTTCCCCAGATCAAAAGAAAAAGCCAGGTTTTTTTCCCCCCTCAGCTCACGCCTTCGATTTTAGCTCCAGCGATGAGACTTCACTCGCCAATTACCAGCCACGTTTTAACACACTTTCCCTCCGCTGACACGAGCCGTTCATTCATTAAGAGATAGAGCCGTAGTCCTGCAGCGTGGCACCGTAGACACACACACACACACACATGCAGAGCTAATGGGGATGTAGGCCTGCAGTAGATGAGAGGGGATGTTGTCTCGCCGCTTCGTTTCGTTAGCACACCATCGTGTTATGTGTTCGTTTGGTTCCAGTGGTTGAGGAACAAATGAAGAGCTTCATTCTGACAGGATTTTTTTTTAGCTAGCCGATAAAGGAGAGGTGCTATCAGCAGTGGGGGATAACTGTGGTTTAAAGAAAGCTTTGGGAATATTTTATCAATATATATATATATATATATATATATTCTCAAGAATTTGCAAAAGGGCTAAATTACAAATTTGCTTCTTTTTGACACCCAACCAGGCAGCTAAAACTAAGAGCAGTGCCTGTTTTTTAAATCTTAACAGGTATAAGCAAACCCCAGTGCTCCCATGATGCTTTGGGGTGCCAATGTTTTATATTTAATCAAAAAAAGCGAGGACCTTTAGTTTTACTTTTAACTTTAGTAACCAGGCATTTCTCTGTTGGTTTTTCTTATAATTATTGAATAGCTGTTGATGGTTTGGTATTTTTAGTAAAGTTTTGAATGCTGAGGACAAAACATCATAACTGTCTGTGACTAAGAGACTTTAAACTGGCTCTAAAGAGATGCCAAACAGACTCTGAAGAGACTCTGAACTGTCTGGCTAAAAAGACTCTAAACGGACTCTGAACTTTCTGCGATTAAAGAGACTCTACACTGCCTCTGGTGAGACTCTAAACTATCTGTGACTAGAGAGACTCTACACTGACTCTGAAGAGACTCTAAACTATCTGTGACTAAATAGACTCTACACTGACTCTGAAGAGACTCTGAACTCTCTGTGACTAAAGACTCTACACTAACTCTGAATAGACAATACACTGGCTCTAAAGAGACTCTAAACTAGCTCTAAGGAGACTCTACACTGATTTTGAAGAGACTCTGAACTGTCTGTGACTAAAGAATTTCTTAACTGACTCTGAAGAGACTCTGAATTGACTGTGACTAAAGAGACTCTACACTGACTCTGAAAATACTCTTAACTGTCTGTAACTGAATAGACTCTATACTAGCTACACTGGCACTGAAAAGATTCTAAACTGGCTCTGAAGAGACTCTACACTGCCTCTGGAGAGACTCTAAACTATCTGTGACTAAAGAGACTCTAAACTATCTGTGACTAAAGAGACTCTACACTGCCTCTGGAGAGACTCTGAACTGTCTGTGACTAAAGAAACTCTACACTGACTCTGAAAAGATTCTACACTGTTCCTAAAGAGATTCTAAACTAGCTCTGAAGAGACTCTACACTGGCACTGAAAAGATTCTAAACTGGCTCTGAAGACACTCTACACTGACTCTGAAGAGACTCTGCACTGTCTGTGACAAAAGAGACTCTACACTAACTCTGAAGAGACTCTGAACTGTCTCTGACTAAAGAGACTCTACACTGACTCTGAAAATACTCTTAACGGTCTGTGACTGAATAGACTCTATACTGACTCTGAAGAGACTCTAAACTGTCTGTGACTAAAGAGACTCTACACTGACTCTGGAGAGACTCTGAACTGTCTGTGACTAAACAAACTCTACACTGACTCTGGAGAGACTCTGAACTGTCTGTGACTAAACAAACTCTACACTGACTCTGAAGAGACTGAGTTTTCTCTCTTTCCGGAACAGCTCAGGAGTTTCTGTTTATTTGTACTCTAAAGAGGAATGGAGTGTGTGAGCTCCTCCCCTCATTATCAATGTAGAAGAAAAGAGTCTGTTGGTCTGTCTGTCTGTCTGTCTGTCTGTCTCTCTGTCTGTCTGTCTTAATGTGTGTGTGTGTCAGTATATCATAAAGATTTATTGCATTGAGACTGCTCATTATCATGAAGACTGGACTGACTCACTCATGCAGAGAATTAAAATCCCTAATTGTGCTGTCACCCTCTCCACTTCTCTCTCTCTCTCTTGCTCTCTCTCTCTTTTTCCCAATCTCTCTATTTCCCTCTTTCTCTCTGACTCTGAATTTTATTCCTTTTCTTTATTCTTTGTTTTTTTTCTGAGTCTGTCTGTTTTTATCTCTCAGTAAACTTTTCTTTTCATGGAAACTCTGTACACTATTTCTCTCTGCTCTCTTTTATGCACTCTCTCCTTTTTACTCTTTCAATCCTTTCTTTCACTCTCTTTTTCGTCCTTTCATTCTCTGTTTTTTTGGTTTTCTCTCCATCCCTCTCTTTCACTCCCCTTTCTCTTCTTCTTCCTCTAACCTGCTCTTTTTTCTACCCCTTTCTTCATCTCTCTTACTCTCTTCTCTCTTTCTCCTTCTCTCTCTCATACTCCCTCTTTCCTCTTTGCCTTCCTACTTTCTCTTTATCTCCCTCTCTCCTTTTCTCTCTCTTTCTTGCTCTCATTTTCTGTTTTGCTCTCTCCTTTTTTTCACCATCTCTCCATTTTCTCTAATTTGTACTCTTTTCTTTTCTTCCTTTCTTTCTTCATATCTTTAATTTTTTTCCTTCTCTCACTCTATTTCTCTTTTCTTTCTCTCTCTATCACACTCTCTTTTTGTCTTTTTGCTTTTTTCTCGCCACTCTCACTATTCTCTTTTACCCCCACTTCATCATTTCTCTCTTTATTTTTACTCTTGCTCTTTCGTTTCATCCCTCTATCACTCTCTTTTCTCATTCTTTCATTCTTTCTTTCTTGTTTCTCTCCCTTCTCTTCTCTCCTATTTACTCTATCATCTCTCTTATCTTACTCTGTCATGAGCTTTCTCTCTCCTATCATCTTGTTCTTCCTTTTGCTTTCGTTTTCTCTCCAACCTCTCTTTTCTATAATTTTCTTTCTCTCTATATTCTTCTTTGTTTTATCTCTGTTTCTCTTTTCTTTCTCTTTCTTTTCCCTTCCTTTTACTCTCTTTTCTCGTTCTCTTATTGTCCCTCTTACTTTCTTCTGCTCATTTTTTTCACTCGTTCTTCTTGAGGTCACCCACACTTTTGTCTTTCTCTTAATAGCTCTCCCTTCTCTTTTCTCTTTCTCTCTCTCTTATTCACTCTATCCATCTCTTAAAGTATTTTATCTTATGCTCTATTCCTGTCTTGATTTCTCTCTGTCTTCTCTTTTCTGCTCTTTCTTCCTCCTGCTCTCATTTTATTTCCAACTTCTTTTCTGTTTCTCTTTTATTTATCTCTCTCTTTTTTTGTTGACACTTTCTTTTTGTCTGTTTTTTGTTCTTGCTACTCCCTCTCTGCTCTTTTATCCTCACTTTACCCTCGCTCTTTCTTTTCTTTTTTCATTCTCTCATTCTCCCTGTTTCTGTCACTTTTTCTTCTTCTTGCTATCACCCACACTTCTGTCTTTCTCTCTATAGCTCTTTCTGTCTTCCTTTCTCATTTCTCTCCCTTCTCTTCTCTCTCTTTCTCTCTCTTATTTACTCTATCCATCTCTCAATGTCTCTTTTCTTACTCTGTAATGCTCTTGCTCTATTCCTAAATCGACTTCTCTCTGTCTTTTCTTTCGTTCTCATTCTTCCTCTTGCTTTCATTTTCTCTCTTCTCTTCTTCAACTTCAACTCTTTTTGATCTTGCTTGTTCTGTCTCTCGCTCTCTTTCTTTATTTTCTCTCTCCTCTCTCTTTCATTTCTCTCTCTTTTTTTCTCTCTCTTCCATTTCTTTCTCTTTCTTCTTCTCTCTCTCTCTCAGACTTGTCAGGAACATTACAGCTTAAACCGACAAGGTTAAGGACCTGAGCCCTCTCTCTTTCAGAGTGTGTGAAACTGACAGACCACTGATAAACACAAACACACACACACACACACACACACACACGGGAATCCCAGTTGTAAACAGGGAACAAACACAGCAATATGACAAAAGCCCGACGGAAATTGAGAGACATTCTGGGAAACAGCTTCAATTCACTGCTGAACAGAACCTTCCTCAGCCTGCTCTCTCCAATCTGTTTGTGTGTGTGTGTGTGTGTGTGTGTGTGTGTGTGTGTGTGTGTGTGGAATAGAAGGCAGAGATAGGAGTGTGTGAAGATGGCCAGTGATGGAAGTGGACGGCTGGAGCCCACATTAAGGAGACACACAACACAGAAAGTCTCATACCTTCAGTACATCAGCATCACTGAGGTGGTCTTTTACACTTTTACACACTGCCCGAGACCCCCGCTCCACTGTATTCAGTATTTGATGGTATTTAGTGCACCGCATTCTTCTCTCCACCACCTGTGCAAAACTCTGTTTCACAGACTGCAACACAACACCAAAGCATGCAACACCCACCCCCATGCTTCACAGTTGTCCCTTTCAGACAGCTTCCTCTTACAGCGTCCACAGTTAATCCTGTTGGATGTGGTTGGTCCTTCTTCTTGGTGGTATGCTGACATTACCCTGGATACCGTGGCTCTTGATACATCACAAAGACTTGCTGTCTTGGTCACAGATGCGCCAGCAAGACGTGCACCAACAATTTGTCCTCTTCTAAACTTTGGTATGTTTGCACACCTATAATGTTGTGTACATTGTAATATTTTGAGCAGAACTGTGCTCTTACCCTGCTAATTGAACCTTCACACTCTTATTGCTCTTACTGATGCAATAATGTGCAATTAATGAAGATTGGCCACTAGGCTGCTCCAATTTAGCCATGAAACCACCCACTCTAAAGCAATGATATTCTAAGTAAATATAAAAAGCACTTTTTAAATGATTCTGTAATGGATTAAATTAATTTTTTTGCCCACGCTTCTTTACAGAATTGTTTTAATTCAGACACATTGGAGGGTTTTCCAGCATAAACGATTGTTTAAGATTTCAGACTTTTTTAATCCATTCAGAGGTGAACTTGTTTGTGTTTCTTGGGTCATTGTCCTGCTGCAAAACCCAAGTACTCCTGAGCTTGAGGTCACAAACAGATGGTCGGATATTCTTTCTTAGGATTGTCTGGTAAACAGCAGAATTCCTGCTTCCATCTATAGTAGCTAGCAAAGCAGCTCCAGACCATCATTTCTTGATTCTACAGGTCTGACTGTAATCAGGACTGGTTGTGGTTAGAATTCAAATTGAACTCAGCTTTATAAAAAAAGTTAATGTATGGGGGAAAAACACTTTTTCACAAAAAAAACTAGATTGGTTTGGATATTTTTTCTCCATGAATAAATACAATACAATTTATATTCACACAATGCAAAAACAAAATAGATCTGTATGGGGCAAATACTTTTTTACACCACTGTATAAACAGCTCTGGATAAGATAAAATAAGTGAGAGTTTTATTGATTTTACCAAATTGAAAACCTATAAAATATAATCAAGAGGAAGATATATGATCACAAGCTGAACATCAAACCAAGCTGAACTGCTTGAATTTTTGCACCAGGAGTGTAAATAGCATAAAGTTATCCAAAAGCAGTGTGTAAGACTGGTGGAGGAGGAGAACAAAACCAGGATTATTCCACCAAATACTGATTGATTTCTGAACTCTTAAAACTTTATGAATATGAACTTGTTTTTTTCTTTGCATTATTTGAGGTCTGAAAGCTCTGCATCTTTTTTTTTTTGTTATTTCAGTCATTTCTCATTTTCTGCAAATAAATGCTGCAAATGAATTAAATATTTTTATTTGGAATTTGGGGGAAATGTTGTCCGTATTTTATAGAATAAAACGACAGTGTTCAGAGACACTGATTCAGAAACTGAAGTGCTCTCTTTATTTTTTTCCCAGAGCTGTATATATATATATATATATATATATATATATATATATATATATATATATATATATATATATATATATATATATATATATATATATATACACACATATGTATGTATATGGTTTTCTTCCAGTTAGTATATAATGCAGTGATGCTCTGCTTGGAAGGAATGAGCAAGATCCTCCTCATTCTCTCTCTCTCTCTCTCTCTCTCTCTTTCTCTCTCTCTCTCTCTCTCTTTCTAATTGGGTCTAGGATGAGCTTCTTTCGACAGGTCCATTCATCATGGACCAGACCAGAAGGACAAATCCACTGGGAGAAACGAGGAGAGAGAGAGAGAAAAAAAAAGAGAGAGAGAGAGAGAGAGTGTGTGAGAGTGAATGAGGAGGGGGGGTCAGACAGCTGGATGTGAGGGGCTTTAGCCTGTCATCTCACTCCTCTCCTCCTACTGCGCCCCCCCCCCTCCTCTCCTCTCCTCCCCTCCTCCCTCCCTTCACTCTCTTTTTTCCCGGCTCCTCATGAATGTCAGTTATGAGGTGAGAAAGGAGGATAAAGGAGGACGAGAGAGGAGAAAAATGTAGAAGACATTTAACACAGCTGACCATTAGGGAGGCCACTGCTTCCACTCGCGTCATTTATCCTGACCGCACACACACACTCTCACACACACACTCTCACACACACACACGCCATGAGAGATCCTATTGCCTGTAAA
Organism: Astyanax mexicanus; assembly: GCF_023375975.1. Taxonomy (NCBI): domain Eukaryota; kingdom Metazoa; phylum Chordata; class Actinopteri; order Characiformes; family Acestrorhamphidae; genus Astyanax; species Astyanax mexicanus. The sequence goes on along the minus strand of NC_064432.1, from coordinate 7,327,869 downwards.
ACGGAGAAAGATGCTTGACAGTGATTTTGTGTGTGTGTGTGTGAGAGAGAGAGAGAGAGAGAGAGCTGCTGATGAGTGTAAGGTTCTATAAAACAATGAGAAAGTTGCCCATCAGCCCCCTCTTTACCCCCCCCCCCCCCCTCCCCAGACAAACACAAGCACACACGCTCCAATCTATATATACAGCTCTAGGAAAAAAAAATTAAGAGATCAATTTTCTGAATCAGTTCCTCTGATTTTGCTATTTATAGATATATGTTTGAGTAAAATAAATAAATAAAAATATATATATATTGTAATTTAGAGCATTTATTTGCAGAAAATGAGAAATAACTGAAATACCAAAAACGATGCAGAGAAAACAAGTTCATATTCATTAAGTTTTAAGAGTTCACAAATCAATATTAGGTGGAATAACCCTGGTTTTTAACCATCAGCATGTTCTCCTCCTCCACCAGTCTTAAACACTGCTTTTGGATAACTTTATGCTCTTTACACTCCTGGTGCAAACGTTCAAGCAGTTCAGTTTGGTTTGATGTCTTGTGATCATCTTCCTCTTGATTATATTCCAGAGGTTTTCAATTTGGTAAAGTAAAAAAAAAACTTATAACTTTTAAGTGTTTTTAATTTTTTTTCGAGAGCAGTATACACCAAGCCTGTTATATATTTTATATATATCCAAAGTTATTGGAACAGTGAGGTCAATCTCTTTATTTCTGCTATAGACTGAAAACATGTGGAATATATTGATATTAAGTTATTTATATAAGACAAAAGATCAACAGATGTGTGTTTTTTTTCCAATGCAGTGGGCGGAGCTAAGCTGTTGTTTATTTGATTGGGTGATAAATGTGTGATGGACAATAGTTCTCATGCTGTGTTAAGAATGAATACAAAAGTACACAAGATTGCAAAATTCTGAAAAAGCATCACCAAAAATATATTTATCTATGAGGTAGTGTTGGTATAAATCTTGTCAGTCAAAACTGTGATGTAACAGTTTGGGAGTTTTGGAATTGGTCTTTTTTTCAGCTTGATTTTTTGAGATTCTGCTGGATGTTGTTTTTGAGGAGAAACAGCAGTTTAATGTGTGTCCACAACATAAATCATATTTATACAATATGAGAAATATATACTTCTTTTGCAATCAGAACAGTGAAACCTAATGTACAACACTGCCCTCTAGTGGTGGGTCTGGTTGTGAGGGTTAAACAAAAGGCTAAATGAACCACTGCCAGCCACCAATCTTTGCCATCAGCTGCCAGAGTCTGAGAGAGCACAATTGGCCTTGCTCTCTCTCTCTGGGTGGGTACAGTAGATGGCACTCTTTCCCCTCATCACTCCAAAAGGTGATGTCGATCACACACAGCACAAGGCATCTGTGAGCTGTTGTATAGGAACCAAGTCGCTGCGCTTTCCTCCGAATGTTAGCACTGTGATGCTACTCGGCAATGCCGCATCAGCAGCAGTTCAAAAAAAGAGGCAGAGTCTCACTTTACATGTATCGGAGGAGGCCTGAGCTAGTTTTCACTATATAGAGCTAGTATATAGAGTAGCATCTGAATGATATATGATACAATATTGATACAATATCAATTATTTCTTTGGGCCATTGCCCTGCTAAACTAAACCAACCATACTCAACTCCAGCTGCCAGAAAATCTATACCACCATATTGTGAGATCACACCCTGTGTCTGATTGGTTTAAATACTTTTAGTTCACATTATTTTCATATTTCAATCGACTGCCCAAGATTTACTTAGATACATACTGACACCCATTTACCAGGATGATCACTGTCCATTTATTCCTTGTGTATCAGAATTCGAACCAACCGACCAATAACATAAGGGCTCATTTTAATCAAACCAAAGTTGACAAGTATAAACATACTCTAACACTTTAAGGGTTCTTTAAAGGTCTCCTTCCATCGTTTTTTCATCCATTTTAAAAAGTCTAGTTGTGGTTTCTAGTATGAATGAATGCCACGTGAGCTTTTTTTTGTGAAAAAAAAAGGAAAAAACGATAGGATTTTGGTTCTTGCTCGTGAATATTCATACATGCAAACATATCGCCTCTGATTGGCTAAAAGCACTTACGACACCAGAAGGCAGCGAGACTGACAAAGGACAGTTAGAAACATTTTAAAATAAAGACATTTCAGCCACGGACCTAATCTTAGAGTCTCTGTAAAACGCAAAATCCACCGGAGATCCTATGTAAACCTGTAGTTACTTACACATAGAGGTGGGTTGTCCAGGTCCAGAAAGTAAAATCCACCCTGGGGTAGACGACTCGTTTTTCTGAACATTTTCCTTTTACTAGCTACTGCAGACAATGGTTGAGGTTGAGGAACAGGTTCATGTGCAGCATCCATATACATCTCAGAGAGACCATTAGTATTTCACACGAAGAACAAGTAAAAGTAAATGTATTTTAGCAGAAGGAGACCTTTAAGGTACTGTAAGACTTACTGGTCTTCCCACTGTACTGATGATCTGCTGATTATGACAACTACATTTCCCATAACCCACCTCCCACAGCTCATCTTGTTGTGCATCACCTGAGTACTGATCTTTTCCACCTCTACCTGTTTGTATGAATACCCCTTGAGTTTGTAACAACCTTTGCAAAGTATTGCCAACTTTTTACAGTTACAGCACAAATTCCAGGTTAACCTCTTAGACCCTGAATGTTTTGTATGTCTAAAACTGGATTTGTGTTCTTTATTCAAATTAACAACTAAAATAGAACCATGTGGGTCTCCACAGAATCTGCTAAACCAAACACTTACCAAATAACTCACTATTTCTGTTCGCATTAATGATCGATGATACCTTGCTTGAATTGTTTAGAGTTGTCCTGACTAGTGAGACCAGTCAGATGGTGGCGCTGTAAACAGTTACACTAGTTTTTACACTCTGGTTGAAGTTGTGCTGATCTTAAAGTTAAGTTTTTTTTGTAGTTGGATGATCTGGAAGCTAATTACCGCGAGGAGCTCTTCACTGCAGAGTTCCGCAGCTCACCTTTCCCCTCTGCTGTGTGTCTAAAAGAGACTTCGTTCAATAATCAAGCGCTGTGTGTGTGAGGGTGTGTGTTGAACACTGAACATGTGGTTCTGAGTGTAAGAGCGAGTTGTGAGTGTGTGAGTTTGAGTGTTGAAGTGTGTTCACCTGCTTTCTTCTTGTCTTAATAAGACTCCTGCAATTACCTCCCAGCTTTCACCCCGTCACCTTCTGGTAGGCCCACACACACCCACACACATTTAAACACACACACACACACACACACATATATACACACATATACACACTCCCGTCGGCAGCGTGCAGTAGCTGTAGTCTGAGTGACGTTAATTTGCATGGCTTCCTGTCCCTCTAATGGCTAGTCCTCCTGCTCTCTTAGCCCCGGCGCCCGGCGAGTGCAAATAAAGCCGACACGAAAAATAGAAATGTCTTAATTATTTATCTAATCAGGCTTGAAGAGCCAATTTAATAAGGAAAAGGGGGCCATTTGTCTAACTTTGATGATTCATTTTAGTCCTCAGGAGTAAGTCTGCGGCCTGCTTATAACTTGCGGCGCAATTAACGTTCCGTTCGAATTCGACGCGCACTTACCGAATTGTCAAATCGCTCAGTCCTCTTGATCAAGTGCTTCCTGCCTAATATTGCGAAACTCCTTTTATAAGTCCATTTTTTCTTGCCCCATATTGAGCCAATTGAGCCGATAGATTTTTAGGATCAGGTCGAGTTTTAGCTTAATCGCCTGTCGTGCATCGTGTTCTGAACTTTGCGAAGTATTGCCAACCTTTCACAGTTACAGTATCAATTCTAGGTCAACTTGTAAGACCGTGAATGTTATGTCTGTCTACAACTATCTGCTTGAATTGTTTGACGAGTCAGATGGTGGCGCTATACACAGTTAAGCTACCTTTGTTGTTTTATAATTGAAACCCTTTGAAGATTTTGAAGATTTGACAGATTGTTTGGCAATCATTGGGATCAGGACGAGTTTCGGCTTAATCGCCTGTTGTGCATCGTGTTCTGAACTTTGCGAAGTATTGCCAACTTTTCAGAGTTACAGCATCAATTCTAGGTCAACTTCTAAGACCGTGAATGTTCTGTCTGTCTACAATTATCTGCTGGAATTGTTTGGAGTTGTCCTGCTCATTTGGACGAGTCAGATGGTGGCGCTATAAACAGTTAAGCTACTTTCATACTCTGGTTGAAGTTGTGCAGATCCTAAATCTTGGTTTTTATAATTGAAACCCTTTGAAGCTTTTGAAGATTTGTCAAATTGTTTGGCTATCATTGGGATCAGGTCGAGTTTCAGCTTAATCACCTGCCGTGCATCGTGTTCTGAACTTTGCGAAGTATTGCCAGCCTTTCACAGTTACAGCATCAATTCTAGGTAAACTTCTAAGGCCGTGAATGTTCTGTCTGTCTACAATTATCTGCTGGAATTGTTTGTAGTTGTTTTGCCTAGTCGGACGAGTCAGATGGTGGCGCTATAAACAGTTAATCTACTTTTTTACTCTGGTTGAAGTTGTGCAGATCCTAAATCTTGGTTTTTATAATTGAAACCCTTTGAAACTTTTGAAGATTGTCGAATTGTTTGGCTATCATTGGGATCAGGTCGAGTTTCAGCTTAATCACCCGCCGTGCATCGTGTTCTGAACTTTGCGAAGTATTGCCAACCTTTCACAGTTACACCATCAATTCCAGGTTAACCTCTTAGGGCCCCGAATGTACTGTCTGTCTACAGTTATCTGCTGGAATTGTTTGGAGTTGTCCTGTCTAGTCGGAAGGAGTCAGATGGTGGCGCTATAAACAGTTAAGCTACTTTTATACTCTGGTTGAAGTTGTGCGGATCTCAAAGTCAGGTTCTTATAGTTTAGAAGTCTAGAAGCTCTTAAAATGTTTATTCATGTGATTATTTTTGAAATCAAGCCCAGTTTTGCTCATCCAGACCACATATAGAAGTGGGAGCCAGTTGCGCACAGTGTACTCTCAACCGGAAACAACTGCCCACCTGTAGGACTGCATCAGGAACTTAGGAGCTGAACCCACATAAAGTACCAATCCATATCTGGGCATACAGTCGTATACATAGTCACAATTCCAATGAGGAAACTGGTGTCCCTGGAGAAAACCTTCCTAGACATGAGGAGAACATGGAAACTCCACCCAGATAGTCCAGAGATGTGTGTCCATGGATTGTATCAAAGAGCTTTGAGCATCCACAACACTGTATTCGTTTTTGAAGCACTTTGGAAAAATACTAACCACTGCTTTCTGCTAGGAACACCTTAAAAGACTTTCCTGTCCCAACTACAAGGAATATCACTATGGTTTTGTTCTTTTGAAGCATGAATCTTCCTTTGGGAAAATTGATCATGCTGTTGAACCAGCTCGAATATAACAAGGACATGCTGGTGCCAAAGGCACGGGTAGTTCAGTGGTTGGAGCACCAGGTTATTGATGACAGTTTGATAACCAGGTTTGGCAAGCTGACTCTTGAGCTTGGGCTCTTGAGCAAGACCATCAATCTGACCATCATCAGAAGCTGCCCACCGCCCTGGTCATCTGGTTTCAGAAGGTCTTAGCTGGTCTTTAAGGGTCATTATGTTTAAAATGCTGGTCCTCCAGCAGTCCAGAGTGGGTCAAATGAAACAGTGTTCAATAGTGATTCACACCGAATAACTAATAGTCTCATTTACCTGCTTTGGGCCCAAAGTGATTCATTGCAGATTTACATACGACTCATTTGTTTCGAACTACAGACACACCCGAGGAGACCGGTCCCTGTAGAGCACTTGCTCATCATGAGTTCTGGCAGAAGCCCAAGCCGCCAGGCAATCACAGTTTGCCACTGTGTCGCTAAACTGGGCAAAGCGCCCAAGCACTGGAATATCGCCCGCGAGAACACTACAGAATCGGGCACCGACCCAAAGCCGTGGGAATGCATGTGTGTGTTCGCATGATGGCAGACCGGGCACTCGCCCAAATCCCAGACCGTGGCCGAGTGTGTATCCAGCTGGGCCGAAGCTGTTTTCCACGTGTGTGCGGCGTGTTGTTGGTGTTTCTTCTTGTGTCCCATTATCGCTCCCCCTGTTCGGGCCTCCTGCGGACTGGGCCACCAGCCAAAAGAGCTGTGTGGCCAGACTCCATTCAAGTGTAACCGGGGTCTGCAGGGGAGGCTAGACCACTTATTCTCCCTCAGGCATTTGGTTCGAGGCCTCTGGATCTGGGAATCAGAGGTCTGGGGAGATGCACATTCATTTCTAAACACTTGGCTTTGAAACCGGTTGTTTATTTAATAAGCGCTGCACCTTGCACTTCAACTATTCACTTTGTAAAACACCGTTCTACTGTCAAACATTACCCAACTTAATAGTCCTGCAGTTCTCTTCACTTTTTCTCTTCAATATTTTTGATGGAAGTTATATTTTTTACAGTGTTTTTCAAATTTGGCAAGCAACCCCTTTGGCAAATATCACATCATTAAAAAAATGCATTCTATGCATACTTACAGTCAAATCAGGGTCACCTCTGGCTTTTACTAATGGACCGATGAACTGATTCTGCACACGGCACCTTCAGGAAGCAAATCACCAGAATACTGAATTCACCTGTGACCGCAGTATTTAAGTATCCTGCTTTAAAATGTGTTACTTCCATGTTCTTGATTGCTCTTGTTTATTACTATTTTCTGTGTACCTCAAATCAACTACTCTTGGCTGATTGCCTGTGTTTAAACCCTGGAATGTTGCTCATGCAAAAGTGAATACACCCCTCACATCTTGTGCAAATATTTCATTAAAATTATTAATGGGACTGTAGAAATGAAAATTGAACACAACTTAGAATAGTTGTGCTTTATTTCGGCTTTATTTCTGAATAACTGGCAACACAAGAGTAAATGTTCGAACTGTGCCGAACTGTTTTACTGTCCTTCACTAGTGTCATGTGACTTGTTACAAGGTTACAAGTTCTCAGGTGTGAATGGGGAGCCGAGGCTGTTAATTAATTTTTTTTATTTTTGGGTACAATTCTCTTATACTGGCCACAGAATATTCAACATGGCACCTCATAGCAAAGAACTCTCTGAGAATGTGAAAAATAGTGTATTTAATGAATCACTGCTCTTTTGAGGCCTAAATATAGCTTTTTATGACTATAATTTACCTTTTTTTGTATGAATTCATGTGTTTTAGAGAATAGTTCCTTTTCTATTATTCACTTAACACTAACAGAAAATGTAAAAAATATTTTGCGTACCACTGTATCTGCAAAATAAAAATTAATGAAATTATTAAATACAAAAAATGTGAGAATTAAAAGAGAAATAAAAGAAAAATGTCCCAAAAGTTTTTTTGCATTTTTCTTTGATGATCCCCTGTCATCACCAGCTTTTTTTTTTTTTTTTTTAGCTTTTAATACATTTAGATATAAATAAAATAAAAATAAAAAACAGAAAAGGCACGACGTGAACTTAAAAAATTACTTTTATTCTGATGAACCAATAAAATTATGTCAAATATTTACAAATAATTAGTTCTTAGTTTCACATTACGGGTACGTAAATCAATAATCCACAAACACTCGTATGCACATACACTTAGTAGCCTATATACCCTGTACTGATTTCAGGGATTTAGGAGGAATGCCAGAAAAATTCAAATTTTCCACATAAAATAACCCTGATTTTTTTTTCTTCCAATAATTATAATTATCATAACATTACCAATAATAACAGATTTAAAAAACAAATAAGCGTAATATCAAAGTCACAATTATTTCCAGTTTACGGGTGGATCTCGAAGCAAATAAACGACAACCGAAAAGTAACGTATCAAAAAAACAAATGAAAAAAAAACAACGACAAATAAAAATCTGATGATACAGATTAAAATCAAGTGATATGATATCTTTGGCAAATTTTGTACCGCAGTAAATACATTCAAATAGTAAGACGACACACAACACGCAGAGAAAAAAACACCGAGAATTTTTCATAACTACTAGAAAATTCAATAAAAAACATACACGTTTCTTAAAGACGCAATTCTTCCATTTATTCATAGTTTCAAGCCATTACTTCCTCCATGTTTTGATGGTATGTCAGCACTGTTGAGATTTTTCTTTTTTTTTTTCTTTTAGTTTTTTAGTTTTTTTTTTTTTAACGGGCATCTCTAGCTTTGGTGGATGCTACAGATATGTTTTCTGAGTGTTTTTGTCTTGATTTGTTTGTTTGTTTTTCCCTCTTTGCCGTGAACAGGTTGCCAGGTATTCTGAATTAACCTTGCGTTGGTCACAGCGTTTTCAATATCGGAACTTTCTCGCAACGTTTCTTTTTTCTATTTTATTTCAAAAACTCAGTAAAAAAATGTCAACGATCCCTCAGGAAAGAATTTTTATTAGTAAATAATTACAGAAGGAGCTTCAGATTGTACACAGAAGGCCACAATAAGGTAATTTACCAAGTCCTCACTCTGCTTATTTTGTCGGGAAACCTCAGGAGTCGACCTGGACCTTAGCGGTCTGTTCGGAAATTGAGATTGACTGATTAAAATCGCCGGTATGCGGTGAAGATGAGAAACCAAAGCCCTGTTTTGTGTTTTATTCACTGGTTGTTTTTTATAGTCACTGAACGGTAAGACGATGCGACTCGACGAAAGGTCTAACTGTAAGAAGCTGAGGTTATGAAGATGGGTTAACAGCATGTGTGTGTCATTGTGCCTTTTGGGTCGTTCAGGTCTGTTTTTGAAATAGTTTTTAAAAGGCCTTCCTGAACCTTTTAGACTGGGAAAACTGTGAAGTGAGTTTAAAAAAAAAAAATGGGGACTTAATGCAGTGTTTGTGTTAGTCAACACAAATCCAGACCATAATCTATAATCAGGCAATCATTTAATATGTTAAAAAATAACGTCTGTTTAAAGGAAATAGTTCCGCAAAAATCCAGTGAACACCATTAATCAGGGAACGGAAAATGCTAGGCTAACGTTGCTAACAAACACTGAGTTCTATAATGATTTAAACAATACAATGCAAGAGATAGATAGATAGATAGATAGATAGATAGATAGATAGATAGATAGATAGATAGATAGATAGAGAGAGAGATAGATAGATAGATAGATAGGTAGATAGATAGATAGATAGATAGATAGATAGATAGATAGATAGATAGATAGATAGATAGATAGATAGTGTTTGTTAGCATGATTAGCTCTAAAGTAGCACTTGTTTGTATCATGGCAAGTTGATTGAGTTTGGATCTAGTGATCAACAATCTTCATACTTTCAGCAAAATATTTCACTTTTCAAAGTTCTGGGAAGAAAATGTTCTTTTTATATATTAATACTTAAACATTTACCCTATGTGGATGTTCAGTTTTTATTCTTTAAAAAAAGATTCTTCACACCTTATTTTCAAAAATGTCTGATTTTAAAAAATACCTATTTGTGCGAATCCTTGTCGAATCAATATCAGAAGCAAAATTAACACAATAACGTTCAAAAACGATTCAAAAGTATGTTGAATCTACGTTTATTTAAACAACATTAATCTCGGATATTAGAACTGATTTATTTGTGCTCATACAGCTCTGGAAAAAAAATAAGAGACCACCTTAAGTTTCTGAATCAGATTATCGGATTTTGCTCTTTATAGGTTTCTGTTTGAGTTAAATGAACATTGTTGTTTTATTCTATAAAACTACAGACAACATTTCTCCCAAATTCCAAATAAAAAAGCTTTTAGACCTCAAATAATGCAAAAAAAAAAAACAAGTTCATATCCATACATTTTTAAGAGTTCAGAAATCAAACAATATTTGGTGGAATAACCCTGATGGTTTTAATCACAGTTTTTTTTATGCATCTTGGTTTCATGTTCTCCTCCTCCACCAGTCTTACACACTGCTTTTGGATAACTTTATGCTCTTTACACTCCTGCTGCAAAAATTCAAGCAGTTCAGCTTAAACTGGTTTGATGGATTGTGATCGTTCATCTTCCTCTTGATTGTATTCCAGAGGTTTTCAATTTGGTAAAATCAAAGAAACTCTTCATTTTTAAGTGCTCTCTTATTATTAGTAGATTGATTATGCAGACAAGCTTTTGTATGAACGTTGTTGAATGAACGTTGATTCAATGTCGGCTTGTCAACACTAACCGTTGCCCATGAGGGAATGTTCAATGAAGGTTGTTGTTGAGGTGGTTAGTCCATCATCAACGTAAAAAAAAGGGTGCAATGCAAGCAAAATAGTAACGTCTGTTTGATGTTTTTTGCTATCAGGGCAGAGTCTAAAAGACGATGAGGCGATGAGGAGGAAGGTTACCTTGCCATTGACACTCTCTCAGTGCTTCCTTATCCTGAAATAATTTTCTCCTGGGTGGGAAGGGATGGATTTGCGGGGCGGTAGAGAGGGAATGTGATCAATGGAATAGTTTTAATATGCCTAATCCTGATGGCATTGGAGAGAGGGGTTAGGAAGATGTGATGAGATTACAGAAGAGAAAAAGAGAGAGAGAGAGAGAGCTAGGGAGGAGGTGGAGAGCAGGTCGGGTGGGATAGAGTGAATGAGAGAAGATGAGAAAAGAGCTCGGACGTTTGGTTTTGATGGCACAGCAGGTTTTAAAGTGTCCCTGTGGGGAGGGGTTGCGTGGTGGTGACCTGGCAGAGGACAAAAGGACTGTGTGTGTAAGAGTGTGTGTAAGAGTGTGTGTAAGAGTGTGTATAAGTGTAAGAGTGTGTGTGTACAGTACAGGTTTGAAAGGAGGTGACGTGAAGGGCAAGAACCGCACCAGTAAAGCCCACTCAGTGTTACTGCTCAGCGTCACAACTGTCAATCACTGTCCTCTGAGCCAATGGGAGGCTTCTCCCAGTCGTCTACCGTAACCTGGGGTGGGGGGTCGAGTCAACGGCGAGGTCCAATCCCGTTACAGTGGGATGGATAATTGAGAACAGCTGGAATATCAAAGAGGAAACAGCTGTGTTAAATTCGGCGTAAATATTTCCTGCGTAAAGGTCATTAGGGGTTGGGGCAAAATTTTGATACTGTGATATATCATATTATTATCGATACATAGAAACAAATACACAGCTCTGGAAAAAATGAAGAGAGCACTTGAAGTTTCTGAATCAGTTTCTCTGATTTTTATATTATAGGTTTATGTTTGAGTAAAATGAACACTGTTGTTTTATTCTATAAACTACAGACAATATTTCTCCCAAATTCCAAATAAAAATATTTAAGTCATTTAGAGCATTTATTTGCAGAAACGTTTTGGTGGAATAACCCTGGTTTTAATCCCATGTATCGATAATGTATCGCAAACAAAATTTATACAATATATCGCAATATCAATATTTTCTCCCACCCCTACAACTTATTCTTGTATCATAGTGTTGGGTTTGGTATGGTCAGATTTTTAAGGTTTTTATTACCTTCTCTACACAGGTTGCTGCAAAATGATCACTTATGAAATGCCAATAATCACTTTTTTTGTTTAATTAAGTGTAATTGAACCCTTAAAACGAATAATCATAAATAAATAAACGTATCCTAATCAGTTCTTGTCCTCGCTATTGTACGTGATTTTTTTTAAATTTGTGCCTTCCTAAATGAAGAAAATTGAGTCTGTAAAATAAGTTTGGAAAAAAGTTGTCAAAATAAAAAAGGGGTAATTCATTGGAAGGGCTCAGAGGTTCTTAATAAATTAAGAGTTCTTCCTAAAATATGTCTCTTCATATTTTATAATTCTTTACTTCCAATTTTACAAAATTAAATGTTTGGTAAGTTTAAAAAAGGACAAGTATGACTGAAGAATCTGTTTATCGTTTTACGTAATATATTGTATTGAATTAGAACATTGAGGTTCTAATTCTACCCTAATTGAAGGCTTCTTCCCAGAACTTTAAAATGTATTACTTTTAAGGAAACAAATGTGTTTTTGTATAGAATTGTGCAGGGAATCGTTTATATTTAAGAGCATAGCGGAAGAAATGTCAGATAGTGTATAAAAAAAAAGAGCTTGACGAACGTTTGATTGACCTCTCGTTTGGTTTCTTTAGGTAGTTGATTAACCGCGTAGTCTGATTGCGTTTTAAGAACTTTCGCTCGGTCTCTTCAGTCTGAAACACAACTCTCTGGTCAGTGGCACTGCATTGATTGTTGATTGTTGGTTGGTGGGCGGGGTCAAATCACATGTCTGTCAAATCACATGTCTGTCAAATCACATGACCTGTCTGTCATGCGGGCGGGTGTTGCTTTTTTCAGTATTTTAGTGACGCGTGGTCATTGTGGATGTGACTCGGTAGAAAAAGTAAAGGCACTGTCCTCGATTTCAGCTGGTGTACTTCAGGTTCATAATGCCTCCGGCTAAAAGGTTAAAAGGTCAAAGTTCACCAGTAGCACTGCGGTGAACGGCATCAAGGGTTTCTTTAGAGTTGCATAACGCGCAACTTAAGGTCTACAAACGAAGGTAATCCTAACACTACCTCACACGCCAGAAACGTCCAACATAAAAAAGGTCAAAACTATCAGCTTCTTTATATATATATATATATTTATACTGTACTGTATATTCGTAGATATATTCCGTTCGTTTTTTTATTTGTTTGTTTGTTTTGTTTTGTTTTCACATTTCACGTCAAGGTTTTGGTGTCTTTTGTGAATTGCTACTATACCTACATACACTGTTTCGTCCACTTAAAAGCTACTCAGCAATGCACAGGGTATTCAAACCAATGAAAAAAACAAAAAAAAAAGAGAGAAAGGTAAAAAGAAAAGCAACCGGGAAATGCACATCACAGACAGACAATAGCTAAATAAAGACACGCTGGTCTTTTCCTCTAGAATCTAAAGTTAGATATGGATACATAGGTCAACGATGGGTTCGAAAAAAGCTCTGGTGGTGGCAAACGATAGCTGAATAGCCTTATAATAGCCTTATAATACATCTTAGAAGGACACACAGAGACACGATAACGGCTTTACATGGTCGATGGCGTCACAAACAGGATCGAGAATCCGTAGAGTTTGGTAAGGCCTTCACCTCGGTTTCATGCATTGTCTTGGCGCAGTTTGAACGGGAAGGTGGTTTAGTACGTATATATCTCTGCTATGATTTGTCTCTGTGCTTTATTTATTGGAGATGGAGCTTGGATGGAATCTTTGGGGACGTTAAAGGAGACAATGACATCACATTTTGTTATGGGTTGGTGGCATTTCGTCAAAAACAGGATTCGAGAATATTAGAGCTGTAGTTTCTGTACAGAGTTTTTAGAAGGTGTATAAACTTCAACAAAACTCATTCAAAAAAAAAAAAAACATCTCACACTCAGTGTTACAACAGCCTGAAAACTCTTCCAAACGTTGGATGTTCCACAGCGTAGCAAAACGTAGCGTAGCACTGTTAACTTGTGTCCGCGGTAAACTTTTACACATACATTTATATATATTACTCTGTCTCCATCATAAATAGCTTTAAATCTGACAACAAAAAAAAAACGCACACTCGACCAGGGCATTCTGTACACAAGTGATTCGCATTTATCTACACCCAGAAGAAAAAGAAAAAAGAAAAAGAAGAAGAAGGAGAAGGAGGAGGAGAAGAGTGGCTACTGCCGTCCAATCAGCTCCGTTATAAAACCGTTAAAAAAACTACAACTCCGCCCCTCCTGTGTGCTGCTCAGTATACAACATGATTACAATCCAGTGTATTAGAAAAGAGTCCAGCTTGTACTTTGTCAGAATCTCGTCGTCACAACGTCAGCAGGGATTGAGCTGAACTGTACATCTTGATTAGCAACAAAAAAAATGATGTTAGCTTTGAAAGCACTGCAGTTGATTTGATTGGAGATCCAGATCCAGGACTGGTTGGTTGGTTGGTTGGTTGGTTGGTTGTTATGGTTAAATTCACTTTAACGTAATGAAAAAAAAATGGTGTCTGTGGTGTGTTGAGGTATGTGTTTAGCATTGATTTGTGGTTGGTGTGGTTCTCTGGTTTTGTTAAACTAAAGTACTAGTACTCCAAAAATGTTTTCCAACCTATGCCATTTCCATCACTGTCCAATGAAAATCCAAAGAAGTATCTATGGAGTCACATCAATGTCAAAGGTAAAAAAAATCAATATGCGCTGAACAAAATATGTCTCTTAAGCTTCATTTTCTCCTCTCTGATGTTTTTTCCCTCTCAAATTCACAGTTCTCCTCGCGCGCTATGAGAATTACCTGCGACTGCTGTTTTCGCTCGAGTGTAGAAAGGGGTGGTTTTGACAGTTTGTGGGTAGAGTTAGAATCTCCTCCCTCAGCCAATGTTATCGGCTGATATCTCCAGGGTTTGTGAAGGACCGCCTACAACCAAAAGCCGGAGGAGGGCGAAGAAAAAGACTGTTTTGTTTGGATGTTAGCATAGCCTGCAAGCTAACTCTCCTGCTGTCCTTCTCCTTCCCACTTCTTCAGCTCTTGGGAGTAGGCGGTCAGTCACAAGCCCTGAAGATATTTGCCAATAGCATTCACTGAGGGAGGAGACCCTGGCCCCGCCCCCAGAACGTTGAAAACAATCTGCAATCTTCAACAAAAGCCTCACTTGAGCAAAAACAGCAGCCTCAGGTAATTTGAGAGGACTCAAAAAACTCTTTAAACCACCTCTTTGAAATTATAAATGAAGGGCACCTAACTTTTCACACCTAAAGTGTGAATCTGTCAACGAGTTTATAACCTTTAAGCACTCACCCCTTGGAACAAGAAAGTAAATACAGGAAGAAGCTCCTGTGTTCATAGATGTAGTTTTTATCTAAATGTATCAAAATCAGGATCAATTTAGCCTGGATTGGTCTTTTTTGGTTTTAAAAAGTGTGTGTCTGAGTGTCTGCATAAAATGACGTAGGCAGAAAGTTGTCGATGGGCTTGGATGATTGTGATCGGCAGGAAAATGACATGTTTACTCTTCTTCGCTCTATTCTTTCTTCTCCTTCCTTCTTCTTCTTGTCCTCCTCTTCCTCGTGTGCAGGCAGTCTCGTGTGGGCTGTCGCTGGTGCTAGCTCGTCTGCTCTTCCTCTGTCTTCCTCTGCTCCTCCTCCTCCTCTCTCGGGCATGGTCAGTGACGGTCGTAGGCAGTGGCAGTCGCTGCGGCAGCAGGTCCTGGCCCCCTCGTCGCTGCGCTGTAGTAGTATGGAGATCCTGTAGAAGGAAAAGAGGAGGACAATTAGGGGTCCATTATTGGCGTAAGAAGATATTGATATAATTGAGTATTGTTTTTAACTTAACTTAAGTTTTTAACGCATGTCTTAACACATTGCGCACTGTAAAAAAAAGCATCCAAACCTGCCCACCTGCAATTCCCCCAGTGCCATTTCCACACCCCAGGTTGCCGAGTATAGAACACAACAGCACAGGCAAGCCAAGAAAACATATGAGCTGGCTACATTTCTCCTGAACAGCTAATCACTGAGCTTCAGTAAGGTTTGCTAACCAAGCAAACAGAGTCACACAAAATCCACAATGCATTCGTTTAAACGTGCCATTTCCATACCCCAGGTTGCCAAGTATAGAACACAACAGCACAGGCAAGCCAAGAAAACATATGAGCTGGTTACATTCATCCTGAACAGCTAATCACTGAGCTTCAGTAAGGTTTGCAAACCAAGCAAATGTGAGCTGATGTATCAGAACCGAGTCACTGTGCTTTCCTCCGAGCGCGCTGGCTAATTGGCCTTCACCCCTTGTGTTGAGGCATCACTAGTGATAAAGGATATACAGATGAATGGCAGCTGAATGGGTAAATACATTGTAGAGAAAATGGGGAGAAATTTTTAATTTAAAATGATTATTTGTCATTTTTGGGCACATTGAACACAGTCCTACACACTCTCAGTGGCATTCAACTCCAGGCAACTCATTTTACTTGATAAACGGCATAGGGTCTTGCATTGTCTTGTTGAATTATCCATCATTTGCTGACTTTTTTTTCTTATTTTAGTGAACAGACAGAATAAACACATCATAAACATCAATGTATGACTGCTGGTCCCGTTTTGACAGGCAATTTGTTCACCATTATTTTTTCAAAACACAACGTGGAAAAAAAAAAACCCTGGCTGAGGAGGAACAGGCGGCTCAGTATTAGCATGATTTGAAGGCGGTGACTGGAGCAGTTTGAGTCAGTGCTGTTATTCTTGCTGAGATCTTAAATGACACTGTCATTGCCCGAGGCCGAACCCTGAAGGAAAAAAACAATTTCCAGGCCTATAAGACACAGATCCATCTCCATCAGTGTGCTGCAGTTAAGTGCTGATAGACCTCTCAAAGATGAAAGGCCTTTAGTATCACACGGGCTTAAGAGCAGAACATTTTTCTTCATTAAACAGAAAAAAGGAGGGAGGGAGGGACGGAGGGAGGGATGCAAGGAGACATACCTTTGATATACCTTTTTAATACAGCCATTCAAATTACACGATTAAGATTTTCAAAAAAAAAAAAAAGGCTGCAAGCTAACTCTCCTGCTGTCCTTCTCCTTCCCACTTCTTCAGCTCTTGGGAGTAGGCGGTCAGTCACAAGCCCTGAAGATATTTGCCAATAGCATTCACTGAGGGAGGAGACCCTGGCCCCGCCCCCAGAACGTTGAAAACCACCTTTTTTTCTGCAATCTTCAACAAAAGCCTCACTTGAGCAAAAACAGCAGCCTCAGGTAATTTGAGAGGACTCAAAAAACTCTTTAAACCACCTCTTTGAAATTATAAATGAAGGGCACCTAACTTTTCACACCTAAAGTGTGAACCCCGAGTTTATAACCTTTAAGCACTCACCCCTTGGAACAAGAAAGTAAATACAGGAAGAAGCTCCTGTGTTCATAGATGTAGTTTTTATCTAAATGTATCAAAATCAGGATCAATTTAGCCTGGATTGGTCTTTTTTGGTTTTAAAAAGTGTGTGTCTGAGTGTCTGCATAAAATGACGTAGGCAGAAAGTTGTCGATGGGCTTTTCACTGTAACCAAAACAGGTCTGACCAGAGACACGGGCGACACAAGACCCGTGAACCTGTAATACCACAGCAACCACCTAGCAACATTGTAGCGCCTATATTGCACCATGAGCGAGGACTTGAGTTTCACAACTTGTCCTATAGCAGTGACCTGGGATGCCAAAGTACCCACTTAGCAACACCATATCTATCTTTTGGCACCACTTTAGGAACCACCTGAAATATCTTAGGCACCACTTAGCATAACCATAGCAACCGCTGTGCAACATGGTAGCAATTTTTTTGCATTTATTTAAAACTTAAAACACCAGCAACCAGAGATGTGGACTTGAGTCACAAATGGCTCAGATCCTTGTGAAAAACGTAGGATGCCACAGCAGCCATGTAGCAACAACATTGCAACCACTAGCAATATGCAACGACAAGGCACCCATTTAGGAGCACCACATCAACCACCTAGGGAACCACAGCAATCAAGTAATTGCACCACAGCAACCACCTAGGGATGTGGACTTCAAACCTGAAATACTATAGGAACCACTATACAACACTGTAGCATCCATCTAGCATTCACTTAAAACACACCAGCAATCAGATCCTTATAAAAAACGTAGGATGCCACAGCAGCAACGTAGCAACAACATAGCGACCACTAAAAATACTTTAGCAACAACTTTGCAACCACTAGCAACACCATGGTTATAACTACCTGCAATGACAAAGCACCCATTAGGAGCACCACATCAACCACCTAGGGAATCACATCATTCATGTTACTGCACCACAGCATCCACCTTGGGACCACAGGGATTTTTTAATACAGCTGTTTAAATTATACTTTAACCTTGTATGTAAATAAAGACATTTTGTTCACTGGGGCCAAATCAAGACGTGGACTTAACAAGAACTTTGAACCTGAAATACCATAGGAACCACCATGCAACACTGTAGCATACATCTAGCATTTACTTAAAACAACCAAAAATGTGAATTTGAGTCACAAGTGGCTCAGATCCTTATAAACAACTTGTCCCATAGTAATTACCTGGGTGCAACAGTAGCCATTTAGCAACACCATACCAACCACCTAAAATACCCTAGCAACCCTTTTGCACCACTGTGGTATCAATTTAGCAACCACATAACACCATGCAATGCCAAAGCACCCATTTAGGAGCGCTACAGCAACTACCTAGGGGACCACAGCAATCAAGTAGCAGCACCATAGCAACCACCTAGATCACCACAAAATCAAATTCAGCAGCCAGAAGAGCTACAAACCTTCAAACCATCTGTAACTTGTTCAAAAGCAACCACCCAGAGTACCACAGCAACCACTTAGCAACACTAAAACAACCACCAGGGATACCACAGCAAGAACCTTGCAATACTATAGCACCTGTCTAGCCACCACTTAATAACACATTAACAAAAACCTGGAGTACCAAAGTAAACATGTCGCAGTACCACAGCAACCACTTTAGTAACAATATCAATCACATAGTAGGCACCAGAGCAACAACATAGCAATCATTTTGGAGATGTTCTGAAGCAGTTCACTTGTTCTCTTACTGCCTAAGTAGGTCCCTCCTTTTGATAGATAATTAATATTATTAATGTTATTCATATCACCAGTCTTAATGTTATGGCTGTGAATGAGATTGAGTGTGAGAGGGTGTTAGGTGTTGACATCAAGGTGACACTGATCTTTGCCTTGGAACACTTTATAGACACACACACACACACACACACACATACATTTTTGGCTCCAGAACCATTTCATAGTGTGTAGAAGAGTTTAAAAAAATAACTTGGAAAAATCAGACCATTAATGTCCCAAAGTTGTTCCATGTCCTAACTTTGATGGTGTGCACTCTTGAATTTGTCCTCATTTTGCACTATGCAAACACTCTACTGACCGGATCACCTGCCAGCTTAATAGAGTTTTTACTGAACTGGGAAAATCTGCTTTTTGCTATAGATCAACAATGAGTTGAAAATCTCTTGCTGGAGTCGCTCAATTACTTTACATAATTACCTCCAGACAGCCTGGAACGCTTTTACTTGTTATATTTTCTGTTTTGCCCTTTTGGCCTTTTACCTTTTTATTTATTTTATTAATATTTTCTTTATACTCTTACCTTTTAGCTACTTAATGTTCTAATCCTCTTTATTTTTGTGTGTTTTTTATTTTAGCCTGAATTGTTTTATTAAATCTTAAATTTTGTTTGTTTTTGTAATGCTTTAACCATCACATTGTTTATTGTTTTGTTTATACAGTTCCTTATTTTAGTGTACCCGATTGAACTTTGATTTTATTTTAGTTTTAAGTTTATTTTTCCATTTTTCTTTTGGCTGTAAATGGATAGATAAAAAAAGTGTTACTCTTAAAGATTGATGAGGTTGATGAGATTCAGCCTACAGCAGTTTGACACACTGTATAAGGGAAAAAAAAACTCCTCTCACGATTTGTGGGTGTGGTTTGTGTGGGTGTGGTTTATGTGGGCGTGGCTGTACCTGCAGGCTGTGGAGTCTGGCTGGGGAAAAGGCCTGATGAAGCTGCTCTCTCTGAGCCCAGAAGAGAACCGTACTCCTGCTGAAACACTGTGGAAAAAAACAAAACACACATGGGTCAGATATAGATATATCTGTTATATATATTGGCAGTTAAACAGGGGTTCAGATTTTTATTGTTAAATAAAAAACATCCACCTAAAAAAAAAACATTGCTATTTTTGTATAGTCCTCTCCTGCTTATCACTTATGGTATCAGTTATGTGATTTTCAGGCTGTTAGGCAGCTGCTTAGAGGAGCCCATTGCTGCTAATTGTTGAAATTTGAAGACAAAGTCAAATAATTTATAAAGTTAATTACATAATTACTTCAAAAGTATTTATGAAGCTACAATGAAAGAAAAATCACTTTTAGCTCTCGTAGTAGTGAAATTTGAGATTTAAATAAGCATTAACTTTTAACATTTCACATTGTTGCATACAAGTTGAGAAATGCAGCATTAAAAAAACTATGCTATAAGTGGCCTACATAAGAAAAAAAGGGGTTGTATTTACAAACATTCTGATTTTCTTGTTTTTTTCTTAGAAAAGCTTTGCAATATTCACAGTAACAGAATAGGTCCCCACATTTTTTCATGCTATTCTATGCAAAATCCAGCATGGTTTGAACCACCAAGGCGTGTGTGATGATTTAGGCATAAAGTTCACTTCCAGCTAAATTAGCTTCTTAGCTTTTTTGTAGCTTTTTAAATCTATAGAAACAACCATCAGATAAGTCCGTTTCTGATCAGCCACAAATCGTTCTGTTCTGTGGTTTACTTACCCAGCAGGCTGGGGTTGGGGAACCTCCAGGACTCGTTGTATGTTGAATACTGTGGGTGTGAGTATGGACTGCCCGAGAATTCACCTCCTGATGCGAGAAGACAAAGACAAAGAAAGAAAAGAGATCAGAACTGGTGTAGTATATCACACCATTCTTACACTTTTGAAACCTCCATTGTCTGCAGTAGCTACTAAAAGAAAATGTTCAGAAAAACGAGTCGATCAGGAAAAGCACCCATGTCTACGTCGACCCGTAAATTATAGTATTCATGGCCACGCCCACCTTGGCTTGCGACCGCCCAGAGGCAGAGATGATAGCCGAGCAGCAAAACCGCATCGCCAGATAGGAGCTAACAGTGCTAAAAACAGCATGGCAGTACGTTCCTGTGTTATTTGTGCGAATATCTCATTAGTTTTATATGCTTTTCCCAGTAACAGTTCTGTTCTAAAAATACTAGTTTACAGTAAAAATCCATCCCGAATTTTTTTAACTTCCGGAGATGGACTACCCACCTCTGTGTGTAAGTAACTACAGGTTTACATAGGATCTTCAGGGGATTTTGCGTTTTACAGAGATTCTAAGACTAGGTCAGTATGGGCTGAACTGCACTGATCAGGGCATTATTACACATGTTGTAAAGTAACATATGACATTGCAAAGACTGTTATTAGTGTAAACATGTCTTTATTTTGAACTGTTTCTAACTGTTGTTCATTTCGCTGCCTCACAGTGCTGTTAGCCAATCAAAGGCAATATGTTTGCATGTAAGAATATTCAATATTCAAGCAAGAATTCACTTATACTAGAGACCACAGACTTTTTAAAATGAATAAAAACACAATAGAATATTTTTGTTTGTTGGGCAACATTATGTAGATCACTTTTTTGTTAGGGGCATCATGATAAAGCAAGGATGATTAAAATAATCTACCCTAAAATATAATTTATTCCATAGAAGGTTGGCAGACAACATTTCTCCCAAATTCCAAATAAAAATATTGTCATTTAGAGCATTTTCTGGCAGAAAATGAAAAAAAGCCAAAGGATGCAAAGAATAATGCAAAGAAAACAAGTTCATATTCATATTTATAAAAAATGTTTTAGGAGTTCAGAAATCAATATTTGGTGGAATAACCTGGTGGTTTTTAATCAGTTTTCTTCATGCATCTTGGCATCATGTTCTCCTCCACCACCAGTTTTACACACTGCTTTTGATAACTTTATGCTCTTTACACTCCTGGTGCAAAAATTCAAGCAGTTCAGTTTGGTGGTTTGATGGCTTGTAATCATCCATCTTCCTCTTGATTATATCCCAGAGCTTTTTTTCACTTTGGTAAAATCAAAGAAACTCATTTTTTAGGTGCTCTCTTCTTTTTTCCAGAGCTGTATGATGATTGGACGTGCTATGAACAGTACAACACTACCACACCATTAGGAACCTCTACAACTCAATCAAACACAATGCTAAGAATTGCCCTTATCAGCCTTAAATGTTCCTCTTATACTGTCCTATTTTTATAAGATTTTAATAAAGTATATTTTATTAGTGGCCCAAATTAATCAAACAAAAACACAAAAACATTTATTGCTATTGGCTTGGTGTTTAATGGTTTAATGGGTAAGACTATAGCAATTATAGAATTCCTGAACATATCTAGCCAAAACTAAAGCATTTATTGACCTTATTGTCCAAAAGTGGTGCTGAAAGTTCCGAATACCTAACGACTGAGTGTGTGTGTGTGTGTGTGTGTGTGTGTGTGTGTGTGTGTGTGAGAGAGAGAGAGAGTGTAAAACTCTAGGACTATCAACTGCATGCAAGTGTCAATTTGCGATGGTTTTTCTCCACCGTTGCTTCACTAGTTTTCTCTCTCTTTCTCTCTCTCTCTCTCTGGGGATCTCTCTCCCTCCGCTGACTGCCACAAGCTTAGAGGCCCCATCTCTCTCTCTCTTTCTCTCTCTCTCTCTCTTTCTCTCTCTCTCTCGCTCTCTTTCGCTCTCCATCTCTCGCTCTGTCCGTTCTGCCTGGCTGCTTTCGGAGCCCCCTCTCCCCCCGTGTGTCAGCCCCCTGCTGAAAGAAAGGGAGCGTGAGCTACTGTGAGCGCGCGCGAGAGAGAGAGAGAGAGAGAGAAAGAGTGAGAGGAGGAAGAAGAAGGGAGGCACAGAGGAATAAAGTGGAGGAGGAAGGAGGGATGAATGATCGAGACAGGGAAAAATGGGAAATAATGCTCGCCTGATAATCAATTTCCCTCAAATTGTTTTTTTTTTTATTTATCTCGTCTTATTTGATATTATTTTTATTCGTGGCCTAATACATCTCCATCCACCCTGACCTGAGATCTGTTCTGTTTTCTAAACAGTTACAACAATCAGGATAAATATTAGCAACAAAACCCTTCTGGCGGTATTCCTCCACACTGCGGTGTTTAAGAACTCCAGCAGCACTGCTGCACATAATACTAATACTACCACCACCATGCTTAGCAGCATCACTGCAGAGCTGAGAATTGTGGAGGAACTGTGGTGGTCCTGATCTTTGAAGAACAGGGTGAACAGGACTACAATCTGTAATTCTAGAACTACAAAGTGCTCCTGTATGTAAAATGAGTGTAGAAGAATCAATTTCTGAATCAGTTTCTCTGATTTTGCTATTTATAGGTATATGTTTGAGTAAAATGAACATTGTTGTTTTATTCTATAAACTACAGACAACAGTTCTCCCAAATTCCAAATAAAAATATTTAAGTCATTTAGAGCGTTTATTTTTTATGCAGAATATGAGAAATTGCTGAAATAACAAAAAAAAAAAGATGCAGAGCTTTCAGACCTCAAATAATGCAGAAAACAGTTTTAAGAGTTCAGAAATAATGAATATTTGGTGGAATAATCCTGGTTTTTAATCACAGTTTTTTCATTTGCAATTTCATGCATCTTGGCATCATGTTCTCCTCCACCACCAGTCTTACACACTGCTTTTGGAAAACTTTATGCTCTTTACACTCCTGGAGCAAAAATTCAAGCAGTTCAGCTTGGTTTGATGGCTTGTGACTCCATTTTTTTCTAGAGCTGTATATACTAACACGCTAAATGAAAATGCGTACCTAAACTTTCCCTCTAAGTAACTTTTGTGTAATGACACATTACATGATAACATCATTTTACGCTAAAGGCTAAAAATGAGGAACATAACTATATAAAGTATATTGGTAGAAAAACTTTACTTTACTATGTCATCATCTCTAATTTTGTCTATTTTATACTTTTAATATGCTTTTCTTCTTCATCTGTTTTAAATTAAATTGTAAATGAATATAAAAGTCTCCAAACTATGAAGGAACACATAAGGAAAAGTGTTTAACAAACCAAAAAAATACTTTGTTAACTTTGCTGTTTGCTGTTAACTTGTTAACGTATCCTTTGCAATGCTTGCTCTTCTTTTACTGGTCCTGATGAGTGCCAGTTTCATCATAACATAATTATTTATTTTTTGGGGCGAAAACACATGAGGATACTTCAGATTGACTGACCTTTCTTCTTTGCGTAGCTAAATAGTTCTTGTCATAATATGAATCATACCACAGTTAGTTCTGAACCTGCAATGTGATTGGCTGGGAGGCGTTCTATAAGTGCTGGTAACTGGTATCAGCAGGTAACGCACTGTAACCAAAGCTCTCCATGTATTACTCTGTCACATACAGGTAACCTAGCATCGATGCGGCGCTTACAAGTCATACAACGCAGCTACAAACAGAGCAGCCATGGAACTACTTTCTCTGCCTCTTTAACATAAAATCTTTCAATAAACAGTGATAATGGAACTGCGGTACGATTGCAATAATACACTCCAGGTTCGTGCTATAACGTGTAATATTGAAACTGCACAATATTACACCTTATAGCACGAAAAGGGCAAGAAATGTGGCAAATTAACTACTAAGATGAAGTTCAGCACAGCTGTTAACTGAAAGCTGAACTTTCCAGGTGACTGTTTTGAAAAATCTAAAATATGAGGACTTTAGTATTATTCTACAAAGCGGAAAATTTTTAAATAATGAAAAAAAAACATTGAATTTAAGGTGAAAAAAGGATCTTAGTTTTGGTTTGATTTAGACAAGAATTTCTATTAGCTAAACGCAGTTTGCGATCTCAAGCTCTAGCTGGCTCCGCAGGGCAGCGATGGATGGAGAAATACAGTATCAGGAAGGACGGAGGTGAAAGGGGGTCATCGCCGCGGTTACCGCTTCCCTCCTCGTCATGCGGAGTGTCAGGTTGTTTAAGGAAGGGGCTGAGAAGAGGGGGATGAAGCGATGTGAGGGAGCGAGGGACGAGGAGGGGGGGGGGGGGGGGTTTGGGGTCCCCGGCGAGGCGACTAGGTGGCAAGGTCGTAAATGCTTGTCAGAGGAGAGGGAAACACGGGGGACGCGGGCGGAGCCTCTGGCAGACAAGGTTACGCCTCTTCCTCCCAACAAGACCTCCCGAGTCACGGCGGCGACGCGCTGACAGGATGTACGCTGACGGGCCGAGACAATGCTGTTGTTGTTGTTGTTGTCGTCGTCGTGGCGGTGGTCCTCGCTGTTTTGGTCGGGGTTGTTTTCGCAGCGTTGAGGGACCCGCTGCGTGCTGGAGGATGCTGGGAGATGTTGAAGGATGCTGAGCTTCACTGAGTCTTTTGTTTAGTATTCCCCACAGTCAGGCTTCAGGAACGGGGACCGGCGGAGACTCGCTGCTCGCTGTGTCGTCTCTGTGCTCTTACAGCGCAGAGTTTAGCATTTTGAGGTTATCGCTATTTGAAAATCGCAGGCGTTCTTAACCTTTACGCGAGCGACCAACACAAAGTAGCAAGTGACTGTGAAGTACGAAGAAAATGATACATGGTTTTCAAAATGTTTAAAAAATAAAAATCTTAAAAAAATGGCGCCCAATTTGTACTCAGCCCACTGTCTTCAGAAGTCTTTTATCATATTTTTTTTTTTCGCACTGGATTATAAGGCGCACCGCCAATAAACATAGCGGGAATAAATACATTTATGTTAGGAACAAAAGTTTACAATTTTAAAGCGAAAGGAACCAAAAGTTTAGAAAGCAGAAGCTTG
The DNA here is from genome assembly GCF_023375975.1 of Astyanax mexicanus. Taxonomy (NCBI): domain Eukaryota; kingdom Metazoa; phylum Chordata; class Actinopteri; order Characiformes; family Acestrorhamphidae; genus Astyanax; species Astyanax mexicanus. Next base: position 7,302,448 of record NC_064432.1, on the reverse strand, counting down.
AGGACATTGGGCTGCCTTGTGTGTGATAGGTCCAAAAAAATGCTAGAAGCCAATCGGGTCATAATGTCACTTCACCACGTCATAATTCACTTGCATAAAGTTGAGGAAAGTTCAACTATGTGTCGCCTCTCGCGCCCTCCGTAGGAAAAAGAATAGTCGCCCATCGTGTTGTGAATGGTCCTCTTTCTAGTGTGAACGCAAGGTTACAGTTACAGTTTTGTCTAGATTGGCACTTTCCTTATTAGAAAGGAAGCATGGCGACTCCCTTGTTCACTTCGATTTAGGCATCCTCAATAGTGTCGCCTAAAATGCGGCTTATAATCCAGTGTTGTTAATTAATAGTCTGCCTTATAATGTGAAACATATGGAACATCTTTCTAACCTCCCCCCTTTTTTCTAGGCTAGTTAGCTTTAGCGTTAAACTGGCAATGGTGAAGGCCCCTGAGAGAAAGCTGTGCGACCGGCGGAGGCTCTGTGCTCTTACAGCGCAGAGTTTAGCATTATCAGGTTTTCGCTATTTGAAAATCGCAGGCGTTCTTAACCTTTACGCGACTGACCAACACAAAGTAGCAAGGGACTGTGAAGTACAAAGAAAATGATACATGCTTTTCAAAATGTTTAAAAACAAAAAAAAATCTGAAAAAAGAGTGGCATCCATTTGTACTCAGCCCATTTGTATAAAATCCAGTGTGACTTACTGCCTTCAGAAGTCATTTCTGTTCATAAACGTCTATTTTCTGGTCTATTTTGTACATAATGTGCTTATAATGCGATTATAAGGTGCATTTTATGTGATACTAGCAACTAGTAACTACTGTAATAGTAGGAACAGGGGTGTCACCCTGTTTTTCTTCTTCTCTAAATTCAGCCTGGAAAGCTAAGCTAAGTTAAGCTAAGAAAACAAAACTGTAATTCCTCAAAAAAGTCCTCAGACATGTCAAACGAGCACTGGATGTTGATCTACACAGATTTAACGCAGTCCTAAAAACTGTTTCGTTTGGTGAGTAAAGCGCTTTTGCTTATTTACAGTAAGCTTAGAATTCCGCTAGGCGGCTAATGCCACACAACAGCTCTACACTGAGGAACCCTGAGTGCTCCGGTAAGCCAGGGTGATATTAGCTAGCGGTTCGTCCCACGTAGCTTGTTTTAATATGGTAAACAAGCAGACTACAGTTCGAAATACTCACCTCTGAACAGCAAGAGGCCTCAGTGGTTTGTTGGAAAACATTAATGACCAAAGAGCATCATGAAAACCAAGAAACTCACTAGAAAGCTCAGGGTAAAGGTAAAGTTGTGGAAATGAAAGGGGTATGGTAGAACTGGCACTAATGGCACTAAGTAGAGAAGCAGAGGGCCAAGTGGCCCATGGTCACTCTGGAGGAGCTGTAGAAATCCACAGCTCAGGTGGGAGAATCTGCCCACGGGACAACTATACATCTTTTAGGCTTTTAGGGAAGAGCGGCAAGAAGAAAACCAATTCTGAAAGCAAGCCAGAAGCTCTGTTGGTCTAGTCTCTCCAAAAAGTAGTTTCCATTACTTTTTTCCAATATTGTTTTCAAATAATTTACATTTTCATGCTTTTTTTTTTTTGTTTAACTAGTAGTGCGCCTTATAATCCGGTGCACCTTATGTATGAAAATAGACCAGAAAATATACTTTCTTTTTAGGCTAGTTAGCTTTAGCGTTAAACTGCGGTCAACTGCGTCTCTGGCGTAAAAAAAGGGACCCTGGCTGTGAAGTATTCAATGAGAGAATGGTGAAGGCCCCTGAGAGACAGCGGTGTGACATCGTTGGTGTGTCTTCGCAGCGCTCTGGTCGTACAATGCGGAATCTCGGCGGGTTTGTAAACCTGTGTACGCGAGCGCTAGTGGTGGCGTTAGAAGAAAGCTGGAGGAGAAACAGAGGCTGAGGGACGAGTGCGGGAGAAAGAAGGAAGGAATGAATGAATGAATGAATGAATTAGTCAAGGGTCAGCGGTGATTCTCATTAAAAACAAATTACTGATGTTGAGAGGGGACAGCTGTGAGACTGGGGCCTAATGGCCCCCGCCATCCTGGCTCTGAAACTCAGATACACCCCCACCAGCCACCAGCCACCAGCCTGCCCTGCCACAACCCACCAACCGACCGTCACCCCCCCCAACACACACACCAACGCACACACAAACCCAACTCGCCCCCGTCCAGCGTCCCAGAACCCCCTGGGAGTGTGCTGTCAACCTGGCAGACGGGGGGAGACAGGAAGTGGCAAAGACAAGCCCACCTCCCACAGGGACCTCAGCAGAAATAAAGGAGGGGTGAAAAGGAGAGAGCAAAAGAGAAAAAGCGAAAGACAGAAAGAGGGAGAGAGAAAGAAAGACGGTATTTGAAGAGCATAAGACAAAGCCGACAACTAGAAGAACTAGAAGTGTGAATTTGATATTTCAGGAATCAGTTTTTCTGATTTTGCTAACTATAGCTTTATGTTTGAGTAAAATTGAGTTAAAACATTGTTGTTTTATTCTATGAACTACAGACAATATTTCTCCCAAATTCCAAATAAAAATATTTAAGTCATTTAGAGCATTTATTTGCAGAAAATGAAAAGAAAATGGCTAAAACAAAGAAATAAAAGAAATAAAAAAGATGCTTTCTTAAAAAAAGCTTTCAGACCTCAAATAATGCAAAAAATAAAAAAACAAGTTCATATTCATTCATTCATTCTTTGGTTACAGTGCATTACCGGCTGATAATGGCTCTCACGGAGCGCCTCTCAGCCAATCACATTGCAGGGTCGGAATAACGGTGGCGTAATATTGCTTACAGATTAGTTTCACAGCAGTTGCTAAATAATGTATCATCTTCCAGTGATACTGAGCCTGCTGTTTAACTTATCTTAAACTGAAAGAGTATTATGGGATGTAGAGAGTTCAGTGTGTTTATGGAACTCACCCGGTACCATTCCTGTGAGCGAGGGGGCCGAGTAGCTGCCCTGCCCGGCCGGGGGAACGTGAGGAGGGTAACCAGGGAGCGTGGTGCTGGCCAGGTCACGACCTTGAAACACAAAAACAACCATCTTAGTCATTGATGACATCATCAAACGACCATAAAATATCAGATGCAAAAACAGCCCACCATTGGTTATGATGTCAAAATCTCATATACATATTTATGCCCATTAGACAGTCAGAGCAGTAGTTGGTCAGGTGGTCACCAACATTTGTAGATGTTATGTTATTTGTTAGGTTATGACAGAGACTGTAAAAAAGATGGATTAATGTTCATCCAACGTTTTACCTGCTTAAAGCTCCACTAGGTAGGATTGAGATTTTGTGCTCGTGGGCTCCCCCTACAGTTGTAGAGTGTAATAAATGATTCAGGCAGATTAGTTTCTCTTTCTCGTTTTATGGCTTTCACAGACATATTCGGTCTCTTTCCAGCTTCTGCCAGAGTGTCTGTATGTTAGTTTGTAAAGAATGAACCAGTAGTCCTTATAGAACTGTTAGAACTAAAGGTCGGAAAGCAGGTCGCAGTTCTCGCAAGCGTGGGTCGCGGCTGCCTCGCAAAACTTACAGAGTCTGGTTTGAGCTCGGAGGAGCTCCGGCACACGAGACACGAGAGCACCGCTATTCCTCCTATTACACCTCAATGCAGCGCTGAAGTGAGTTTGAAGCTGTAATTTTACTTCTTTAAAAAGATCAAACATCAAGGAAATCCTACCTAGTGGGGCTTTAAACGGATGTCTACTGGGCGCCTACTGGTAAGAATTTACATGTACCAGTCTGAAAGGTAGAGTACATTTTTTTTTTTGTAGTTTTGTAGTGAAAAGCCTGAACCCTGTGGTGGAAACATGCACTGTATCTGATGTAACAGATGATTTAGAAGGTCATACAGTCGTTCCTGGACCTGTACGACATTCCGTAACAGAGAGTGAAGATGAGCAGATCAGATAACGTGTGTTAAATGTCACGACTGTCCTCACTTAGCCCTGATAACGACTCTGTACACGCTTCTACTGCCCAGCGTTTTCCTTTTTTCCTTTAATGCGGCGTTCTGACTGTGCAAGCGCACCTGAGCTCATGTTTCTGTCCCAGTAATGGGGCCTTCGGTGCAATTAAACACACACACACACACACACACACACACACACTGATGTGTGACAGGGTCTGGCTGCCTCTTGTTCTTTTGTTTTTTTTTGGACACGTTACTGCGTTCACATTACAAGCCACTTTGCTAAAATAAGACTACCTTTATAAAGGGTTTATAAATGGTTAACAATTAGTTTATTAACGGCTACTAATTGGGTTGTAAATGCCTTAAAAATCAATAATAATCAGTTATAACACATATGAAGAAAGGGCAACAATATAGATGGCCTTGGGGTACAGTATTTGGGTACAAACAACAGGTCATTGTTGCCCTTTCTGCGTATGTGTTATAACAACTGATTATTAATGATTTTAAAGGCATTTACAACTTAATTAGTAACCATTAATAAACTAATTGGAAACCATTTATAAACCCTTTATAAAGGTAGTCTTATTTTAAAGTGGTACCAAAAAAACCTCATATGTGAGATACAACTCTTTATAAAGCTTTATAAAGGGTAATGGATGCGTTTGTTAGCAGCTCATATGTGAAAAAAAGGCCAGGCGGTTTGCTTTTGCTGTTTTTTTTTTTTTGCAGCTAGAGCTGCACAGCTGCACCAAGAGATGAGTTTGTGAGTACGAGAGAGAAGCACGTAGCGCTAATGCTAATGCGTGAAAGCAAAAAACGTTTACATTTATGACAAATGTTCATGGATCGGCTACGTATCAGATTTAGAACCACATATAAAAAAAGTGACTCAAATATGATTAAAAAAAAAATCGGATTTGATTTGGCACGTTCACACAGCCATGAAAAAATCAGATTTGAGTCACTTTCAGCCTGGTAATGTGAACCTATTCTATACAACTTTCCCTATCTTTGTCTCTCTCTCTCTCCCTCTATCTTTCTCACTTTGATCTCTCTCTCTTTTTTTTCTTTTGTTCTATCCAACTTTCTCTTTCTCTCTCTATCTTCCTCACTGATCTCTCTTCCATCTATCCTTCTTCTTTCTCTTGTTCACACCCTTATTTCTTTTTGTTCTATCTATGTATCTATGTATCTAACTTTCTCTCTCTCTCACACACTCTCTCTCTATCTCTTCATGAGGTAAAACTCATTAATGATCAATTTACGTTTGTACTAGGGATGGGAATAATCAGTGCATCGGATGATACGATATTATCACGATTATAATAATATCACGATCAGAGGTAAAAGTCTATATATAATATATATAATATATATATATATGTATATATATATATATATATATATATATATATATATATATATATACATATATATATATATATATATATATATATATATATAATATAGTCACCTATATGACCATAACCTTTTAACAGTAAAGAAAAAAATTGATCATAGAAACCTATGTCACTTGTTCTTGAAAATGTTTTATGGGGTGATCTATACAAATACTGTTTACTTTATACTTTAATTTATGATTTGTTTTGACTTTTTTACATCAAATAATTAAAAGTAACTATGTAACTTTTACTCAAAGTACATTTTAAATTGAGTACTTTTTTTTACTTTGACTCGAGTAGATTTTTAGATGGGTACTTTTACTTTTACTTGAGTAGAATTTTAGCAAAGTAAAGGTACTTTTACTTAATTACAAATTTTCAGTACTTTTTCCACCTCTGATCACGATACTGTGATTCTGCAATACTCAATATATCGTGAGATAGTTCTCTATGATTCTTTTTACTATCTGTTACTGTTACTGAAGAGGGTCAAATATTCCAAAATAAGTAAATACCAGGAATTATATTATAGATATATAGATGCTACATATCGATAATGTATCGCAAACGAAAACTGATACAATATATCACAATGCTGATATTTTGTCCCACCCCTAGTTTACAGTGCTGTTCCAAGACATCCAAAACACATGTCAATGTATTACAAAGAGAGAGAGAAAGAGAAAGAGAAAAAGAAAGAGAAAGAGAGAGAGAGAGAAAGATATAGAGAAAGAGAAAAGCTAGAAAAGCTGGAGGCTGGATAGACTCATCTCCTCCTCTATCCTCTGTTCTCCTGAGCTGCCATGTCCGGCCGTTTTAGTGAGCGCGAGGCGACAGAGAGACATTAGTGGAGACTGGATACTAATCCACTGCGGGTCAGCGGACAGGGCACACACACCAGCGCGCGAGAGGAACACACTCCTCAGAGAGAGGAGGCAGACAGGGCCAGGTCCTCCGAGAGCGATTGTCAGCCGGAGTGAGCAGTGGAGAGAGAGAGAGGGAGAAAAGAGAGAGAGAGAGAAGAGAGAGAAACGAGCAGCGAGAGAAGTTAAATCTGACAGCCCTCCAAGTGGGCTTTACCCTCCTACACTCTTCCTCCATTCCCCGTCTCTTTTCTACACATTCTACACTCAGCGGCCACTTTATTGGAAACCCCACAACCTCGCTGGTGTTCAGTTAGAGACTGGAGCCAAATTTTTTTCAGTTTTTTCTTCAAAGAACCTGTGACTGTAGAAGGCAGCTGTTCCTAATAATGTGGCAGCTTCTAACAGGGGTTCTAATTAAGTCGCCACCAGTGAGTGAGAGCACAAGGTACTAAATTAAGTGTTTCTAATAAAGTGGCCACCAGTGAGTGAGAGCTAAAGGTTCAAAAGTAGGTGTTTCTAATAAAGTGGCCACCAGTGAGTGGGGGCTAAAAGTTAAAAAGTAGGTGTTTCTAATAAAGTGGCCACCAGTGAGTGAAAGCACAAGGTACTAAATTAAGTGTTTCTAATAAAGTGGCCACCAGTGAGTGAGAGCTAAAGGTTCAAAAGTAGGCGTTTCTAATAAAGTGGCCACCAGTGAGTGAGAGCTAAAGGTTCAAAAGTAGGTGTTTCTAATAAAGTGGCCACCAGTGAGTGGAAGCACAAGGTAATAAATTAAGTGTTTCTAATAAAGTGGCCAATAAGTGTAAATACAATATAAGAATGTGGGTGTTTCTAATAAAGTGGCCACCAGTGAGTGGAAGCACAAGGTACTAAATTAAATGTTTCTAATAAAGTGGCCACCAGTGAGTTTCCACTCACTGGTGGCCACTTTATTAGAAACATTTAATTTAGCACAAGGTCCCAAAGTAAGTGTTTCTAATAAAGTGGCCAATTATTGGAAGCAAAAGATACTAAATTAAGTGTTTCTAATAAAGTGGCCATTGTGTGAAACACAAGGTACTAAATTAAGTGTTTCTAATAAAGTGGCCAGTGAATGAAAGCACAATATAAGAATGTGGGTGTTTCTAATAAAGTGGCCATTGTGTGAAACACGAGGTACTAAATTAAGTGTTTCTAATAAAGTGGCCACCAGTGAGTGAAAGCAGAAGGTAAGAATGTGGGTGTTTCTAATAAAGTGGCCACCAGTGAGTGGAAGCAGAAGGTAAGAATGTGGGTGTTTCTAATAAAGAGGCCAATTAGTGATACATACGAGAGTACTAAATTAAGTGTTTCTAATAAAGCGACCAGTGTGTGAAAACACAAGATACTAAATTAAGTGTTTCTAATAAAGTGTCCAGTGAGTGAAAAAACAAGGTACTAAATTTAGGGTTTCCAATAAAGTGTCCATTGAGTGGAATTAGAAGGTGCAGTAGGTGTTTCTAATAAAGTGGCCAGTTACTAAAAGTACGAGATAAGGAGGTATGTGTTTACAATAAAGTGGCCAGTTAGTAAAAGCACAAGGTAGGAATGTGGGTGTTTCTAATAAAGTGGCCAGTGGGAAGGTGGGTGTTCTTAAAAAAAGTGGACAGTGGGAAGGTGGGTGTTTCTAATAAAGTGGCCAGTTACTGAAAGTACGAGTTAAGAATGCAAGTGTTTCTAATAAAATGGCCAGTAAGCACTTCTTCTCTCTCTAGACACTCTTTAGAGGGGTGATGAATATTATAGGTAATGATGCTCTTTACCTGTAGGGGGCATTATTGATGTAAAAGAGAGAATCACAATGTTTCATTTTTGACAGGATCTCTGACTCTCACACCATTATAAACACAGGTCCTGCTCTCCCTCAGCCCTCAGAATTCCCAATCCCATGATTCCCTCGTTATGGCCTGTGTCCGAGGGGCTCTTAATTAGCTCCAGCTCATTCCCAAATGGACAGATAGAGAGAGAGAGAGGGAGAGAGAGAGAGAGAGGGGAAAGAGGAGAGGAGTGAGGGAAGGGCTGGAGTGTGTGAATAATTACTAGCCTCCCTCCATCATTTTGTCCCAATGGGTAAATCAGAATCTGCATCACAGAGCGGCGTGTTTAACAGGTCTGAGATCAGCTTCTATCACTCTATCACTCTAATTTAACCTCAGAGGAAGAGCGAGAGCATGATGACAGGGAAAACTGTACGAGATGAGATACGGTTGGACGTGATGGAGGCGTAAAAGGTTCCATATTGCATCCTGCGGCAAGATTTTCTTAAAGATGCAGTTGCAGCTGTGCCTGTAGATCCTGCTCTACACCCATAGGTTCCTGAAACTGACAATCTGGCAACCAAGGAAGTCAAGGAAGTGTTGCAATCAGGGAAAAACATTCCTGAGAATCACATGCTGTGTGTGGATGAGCATTATCCTGCTGAAAATCTCAGTTAAAGGAAATATATGTGCCCTTATATCACTACTAGGAGTGACTGACTGATGACTGTAATTTTTGGGATTTGGGGGATTTAGTGCCCTCTCTGGTGAGACTAAGTAATTGCATCGAGCATGCGGAAGAATCATTTTAAACTGGGCGGGTGTGATGCGGTCTCCTTTCAGACCGGTTTAATCCGATTCCAGGTTATGTTCAGTCTCTTCACTCTTTCATTTCTTTGTTTTTACTATGAGTGAATAAGTTACGCTACTGAGCTCCAAGTTTCCTCTTCTGAAGTCTCCAATACTCCACCAGCCACTCGCGTTCAGTAAAACTGAGCCGGATCCTCTTTTAGAGGCTGTACGTGTGACGTAAATTTGTAAAGACGCGTGACGTGACCAGAATAAGAACTCCAGCAAAAAGTGACCTGACCCACCAGTTTTTAGAATAAATATATATGTTTAATGAAACCGTTAAACACTATGTTTAATCCTTTTACCACCAATTTAGATACAAAATAATATGCCACTTTAAGTATATATTTTTAAACATATATATAACATGGAAAAGTACATACATTTAGCATTTAAATTAGTACATACTAAATGTACTATTTTAAAACAACTTAAGTATATTTCAATTTTAATTAAGCTATATTTGAATACAACGTAAAAGCATTAGGTTGTTCTTTTGAGTTCTGTTTTCGTATAACTTCTGCGAACTTAAGCAAATTTAAGTATTTGTTTTTGAACATCATTTTTTATACACTTGAAGTATATTGCACATATATATTGTATTAATGCACATATTGTGTACACCTTAATGCTACTGGAAACATTTAAACTTAACCAAATATAATTTAAAGCATATTGCGTAAAAAGAAATGTTATGGAAATGCTGAGAAAATATATATATATTTTTTTATATATATTTATTGCATATTTTCATGAAGTAAAATAAAGAGAAAATGTACTTTTAGTATTCCTTACCTAATTTAAACATTCTTTTAATACTCTTAAGTATAATTCCTTTTTAAAAGGGTTCTTATATTATTAATAAACCACCAGGAGAACTCCATACTCGAACATCACTGCTCCAGTATCTTATTAGCTGTTTGTAGAGGCATGTCTATCAGGTAAAAGTCTCTCACCAGGAGGAACACTACCCAAAAGTAGCTTCTAAAAGCTCCTTTTTTATAAGACAGTTTTTTGTCAAGACTCACCTGAAACCAGTGGATACGATTGGGGTCCTGCTATGCCGGGGCCGAGCTCTGCTCCCGTCTGATTGGCCAGACTGCTCTTCATCTCCTCCAGACCGCCGGCAAGAGACGCCATGGCCGAGTAATCCGATGTCTGCTGAGAAAAAGAGAGAGAGTCAACGAGTCTCCAACAAACTAAAGTTACTGTTTGTGTTCTTCCAACATTCTGCCTTTGGATCAATACAGTATAAAAAGAGACAGAACCCAAGAAAGGTTATGTTTTGTCCACTTAACTCAGTAGTAAACCTTGGTAGTAAATGTTTTCTGATTTGGTAGTAAAACTTTTTTTAATGTAGTTGTAAACTTTTTCTGATTTTAGTAGTAAACTTTTTTCTGATTTTGATATTAAACCTTTTCTTTGATATTAAACCTTTTGGTAGCAATTTTTTTTTCCCTGATTTTAGTAGTAAACTTTATCTAAATTTGGTAGTAAACTTTTTCTGATTTTAATAGTAATATTTTTCTGATTTTAGCAGTAAACGTTATCTAATTTTGATAGTAAACCTTTTCTGATTTTAGTAGTAAACTTTTTCTGATTTTAGCAGTAAACCTTTTCTGATTTTAGAAGTAAACTTTTTCTGATTTTAGAAGTAATATGTTTCTGAATTTAGCAGTAAACTTTATCTAATTTTGGTAGTAAGCTTTTTCTGATTTTTGTAATAATATTTTTCTGAATTTAGCAGTAAACTTTATCTAATTATGATAGTAAACTTTTTATGATTTTAGCAGTAAACTTTATTTAGTCATGATAGTAAACCTTTTTTTATTTTAGCAGTAAATTTTTATCTAATTTTGGTAGTAAACCTTTTTTGATTTTAGCAGTACATTTTTCTGATTTTAGAAGTAAACTTTTTCTAATTTTAGCAGGAATATGTTTCTGAATTTAGCAGTAAGCTTGATCTAATTTTGGTAGTAAGCTTTTTCTGATTTTCGTAATAATATTTTTCTGAATTTAGCAGTAAACTTTATTTAGTTATGATAGTAAACCTTTTTTGATTTTAGCAGTAATTTTTCATCTAATTTTGGTAGTAAACCTTTTTTGATTTTAGCAGTAAATCTTTCTAATTTTAGCAGTAAACCTTTTATGATTTTAGCAGTAAACTTTTTCTGATTTTGGTAGTAAACATTTTCTTATTTTAGTAGTAAACCTTATCTAATTATGATAGTAAACCTTTTCTAATTTGAGAGGTAAGCTATCTGTTATTTTGTCGCTTGCCACGACAACACCTGTGATTGGTGGAGGGTGTAGACAGGGCATATGAAACAGCAGAGAGTAAGCAAGTTTATAAGCTTGAGAAAGTGCATTCGGCTTCAGGCAAGGCTCCTGATTATTTTTTTGTCAGGCCTTTACTCTAATAAACACAGAATAAGCTCTTGTAATACTGTATTCTTTCAGAAGAAGAAACACTTTTTGTTTTTTTTCTGAATAGAATAAGATATATATGCATTATTATTGGAGAGCTGAGCACAACCATCACCTGATTGCTTTAATGCAGGAGCTTCACTGCTCACTGCGAGATTCACACGTATCAGTGTGCCGGATCTTGTGTCTGCGTGACCCCAGACTGACCCTACTTGTGGCGTTTCATGACCCATTACTCATAATGATCCGGAGCCGACATCGCTGCGTCCCCGCCGCTTCATCTCCATTGGCTGTAATGGCTTTTGTCAGGCAGGTGGGGATGCGCGGCGATGGCCATCTTTAGAGGGACTCTCTGAAGGGAAATGGATGTCACTTCTGCTTTAGTCTGTTAGGAGGGAGTCTAATGATCCTGAACAGGGCCAGCTCTCTCTCTCTCTCTTTCTCTTTATCTCTCTCTCTATCGCTCTCTCTTTCACACCCACACCTGCTATTACCACCCGCTTAGCACTACAACCAACAACTGCACAGTAGAAATGCGCAGCAATACACAGCATTACGCTTTGCAATACTCTATCGATTCTCAAAAAAATAACACAGTATTGATTTTGTTCCCACAAGTTCACATGTAAAGATTGAAGGCAGACAGAGAGTGTCCCAATCCCAAATACTAATTTACTAATTAATAATATTAGCTATTTTTTTGAGTATTAAGCATGTCCCATATATAATAGTCTCAAAGTTTCTGAATTAGTTTTTCTCTGATTTTGCTATTTATAGGTTTATGTTTGAGTAAAATGAACATGGTTGTTTTATTCTATAAACTACAGACAACATTTCTTCTAAATTTCAAATAAAAATATTGTAATTTAAAGCATTTATTTGCAGAAAATGAGAAATGTCTGAAATAACAAAAAAAAGATGCAGAGCTTTCAGATCTCAAATAACGGCAAGAAAATCAGAAATCAATTAATATTTGGTGGAATAACCCTGGTTGGTTTTTAATCACAGTTTTAATACATCTTGGCATCATGTTCTCTCCTCCACCAGTCTTACACACTGCTTTTGGATAACTTTATGAGGTTTTCAATTTGCTAAAATCAACAAATCTCTTCATTTTTAAGTGGTCTCTTATTTTTTTTTATTTTTTTCCAGAGCAGTACATCTTAGCAAAGGAAATCCTCTTAATTGTGGCCTAAATACATAAAAAAGCGCTTCTTATTCTGGTTTTATTCTGGTTTATAGTAACATTTTAGGAATTATTATCCTATTTTTAGCTTCATTTTACTTAAGTGTAAGTGATTTAAACTATTAAAGATGTCTTATTGTGATCACTGGTTCGAATCCTGTTCATGTAGTCCGCCATCAGCTAACGGAGCCTCAAGACAGCACAATTGGCCTTGCTCTCTCTCTCTGATTGGGTACAGTAGATGGCCCTTTTTCCCCTTATTACTCCAAATGGTGATGTTGATCAGCACAAGGCTGCATCTGTGAGCTGATATATCGGAAACGAGTCGCTGCGCTTTCCTCCAAGCGTTAGCGCTGTGATGCTAGTCAGTAATGCTGCATCAGCAGCAGTTCGAAAAGAGGCGGAGTCTGACTTCACATGTATCGGAGGAGGCATGTGCTAGTCTTCACCCTCCTGGTGTATTGGGGCATTACCAGTGATAGGAGGAGCCCTAATGAGTGGGTTGGGTAATTGGCTAAGTAAATGGAAAAGAAGAAAATGGAAAGAAAATTTAAATAAAATTATATAAAAAAAAAGACAATTTAACTTAAATTAGGAAACTTAGTTTAGATCAGGAAATAATGCTTTAAACAAGCAAAAATATTATTTTGAGCCACAAGAAAAAGCCACTTTTATCAATAGTTTAAATTAATTACAAAGATGAACAATGGTTAAGATATTCGGCAGATATTAAAACTAGGTTTATGCAGATTTAACATGCTAAGATTGAATTTTTTTGCAGTGTCAGCAGCAGCGACATCTTCAGAACTGTTAATTATAATAATTAACACATTCTGTTAATGTGAAACAGGTTGGTGTGTTAATATTTAAAGTACTAATCTGCCAAATCTGCACAATTATGTTTGTAATATAGCCTATACTTATACTCAGTTATAGTGTATAGTATACAATTATGATGCAGTTAGGAAAATATATATTTTTTATGATATTGGTGTCTTAAATTAGACTCATTCTTAAAGTATAAAATATTAATTCTACACTAATTAAAGTCTTTAACAAGGAGCTTTAATTCAGGCAGCTGTATTTATAGTGGTATAGATGAAGGATTTTATTTATTTAAGCCAGTAGGGAAGATGCTGAGCACCTTTTATGTTAGAGTGCAGATTTAATAGTCATTTGGAATTAAGCAGTGAGTGAGTGTGTGTGTGTGTGTGTGTGTGTGTGTGTGTGTGTGTACGAGACGCTGTGACCCTTTAAACACCCGTCTGGTCATCAATACGGTGAGGGCAGTGGACTGTGACCCAACCAATCACAACTTATGCTGTCGGCTTCCTCTCTCTCTCTCTCTTTCTCTCTCTCTCTCCCTCTCTCTCACACACACACACTTTCTTTCACCACCTTTTCCTCTTTAGAGAGAAAAACAAAGAGAGAGAGAGAGAGAGAGAGAGAGAAAAAGAAAAAGAAGGAGAAACAGTGATAGTATTATATAAAAAAGCATAAACAGTAAGTAAAAAAGTGAAAAGGAAGAGTTAATGAAAGAGAGACAGGTCCAGAGAGACAGAGACAGAAAGAGAGAGAGGGAGAGGGAGAAACAGCTATAGTATTATGAAAAGAGAGAGCATAAACAGTAAGTAAAAAGGAAGAGTTAATAAAAGAGAGACAGGTACAGAGAAAGAGACAGAAAGAGGGACCGCTTTAAAGAGAGAGAGGGAAAAGAGAAAGAGAGGGAGAAACAGTGATATTATAAAAAGTGATACAAAACAGGTAGTAAAAAAGAGAAAGAGAGAGACAGAGAGACAGAAAGAAAGAGAGAGAGAGAGAGGTACAGAAAGAGAGAGCGAGAGAGAGAGAGAGTGAAAGAGAGACAGGTCCAGAGAGAGAGACAGAAAGAGAAAGAGAGGAAGAAGCATCGATAGTTTTATAAAAAAGAGTAAAAAAAGAGTCAACAGTAAGTAAAAAGGGAGAGCTAATGTAAGAGAGACAGGTACCGAGAGAGAGACAGAAAGAGGGACAGGTTTAAAGAGAGAGAGAGAAAGAAAGAGGGACAGGTTTAAAGAGAGAGAGACAGAGAGAGGGAGAAACAGTATATATACATAGAATATAGTATAAAAAGAGAGTGCATAAACCGTTAGTAAAAATGAAGTGTTAATAAAAAAGAGACAGGTCCAGAAAGGCAGAGAAAGAGAGAGACAGAAAGAGAGACAGGTCCAGAGAGAGAGAGAGACAGAAAGAGAGAGAGGGAGAAACAGTGATAATGCACTGGAAGCTGAAGTTCATATAATATGCCAGTAAAACCCCAGTCTGACCTGGGTCTGAACCAGGTCCCCACACTGCAGGTCTCTAGTCTTGATGACGGGCTTGGTTGAGTTCTGTTATCAGATCTCTAATTCCCTCACACTGCTTTTCACACGTCCTCTTCACCCATTCCCCTGGCTCCGCCCCCCTGTCTGGGAGTGTCTCTGTCCGTGGTGCTGAAGTGAGTGTATGTAGATGGGGGTGTTAGCAGTAGTAATTGGAGATGATGAAGTTTGGCCGTGGTCCTGACAGCAGCCTAGTGAAGATGGATGATTCTCATTTCAGCCTGTAAATGTTGTCAATTCTACAGCTCCGCAAGCCATCATCCCCCCCCATCACACACACACACCCTCAGATCACAGCTGGGACAGGGACTGGAGAACGGCCAGATAAAGAGAGGGACAGACCCCGATGGAGAAATGAGAGCATCACAACAGACAATGGTACAGATGAAAGACAATGACTCAATATTAAAAAGAAATTAAAGAGACAGTTTGGTGGAAAAAAATCTGATTTACGTATCTGCCCCCTTAAATTCTAACGCAGTAATCAGCCAGGTGACAGGTTTGGGGTCTTAGTGCTTAGTGAGACTTATGGCTTAGTGAGGCTAATGTAGCAAACATTAAGATCAATACCGTTGTCAATGAACTGGCTTGCTATAAGGTTCTGAACAATACTTGTAAACCAAAATACTTGTGAACCAAGGCGTGTGACAATGCAACCCTATGTCTCGGAAGTTGTTCACCATCGCCCTAAAAAAACTGTCTCAAAAGCTCAACAAGGAAATGCGGAACTTGTTCATCTGCAATGATATCATCCTCTTCGCCTACGAAGAGTCCCAGTCAAAACCCAAGCAATGAAGAATGACCAATGCAAAATGGGAACCAATGATGCCTGGGTCTTTTTTGTTGATTGATTTGTTGATTTTTAAAGCTGACAAAGAGATCTAAAGAGACAGCGAAGACATGTTAATGAAGACAAATGATGTCAAATTATAAGCTCATCTATTAATCCCTGGTAGATCGTTCTACCAGTATTTAACTATGGCTGCGAAGTGGGGACTATACGAAAAAAACAACAACACAAAATCAACAAGGCAAAATCTCCAAGCGATAGATACTCAGCGTTAATAATTCCAATTAATCTATACTTCCAAATAACAAAAATCAAGGGCGCTTACATCAACGCACTACAACGAAAGTTCCAATGGGAAGGTTCCAATGGGAATGATGCAATAGCAGAAAACCAATTGACTAATTGCCAAATATTTTTCGATAGTCAAAAGATCGATGGTGCAAGCTCTTGGAAAGTGCTTTCATTGATATTTGTTACCTTTCGCTTAAACAAAGCTATTGACTGACTGATTGAAGATATTTCATATTTGTTATGTCACAGAAATTAACATATTGGCTTATATGTAGGGCTGCTGAAAATAATGTTTTGATATTATGCATCGATATCGCAATTTACACATGCACAATAGTTACATCGCAGGATGTGTGAATGATGTTAAATTAGATTAAAAACAGTTTTTGCTGCTTCATATAACATCAAAGAATTATATCTATCAAATTTGATTTATTTTACTCCAAACATTAATTCACAAATTGCATTATTAATACAGTGACATTGATGTCAGATGCAAAGTTAGGTGAGAATTTGTGTATTTTTAATGTCATTTTTTTCCAGTATTGTACAACCCTACATACATGTACTGTATGCCCATTTACATTGAAGTTATAAAGAGTGTTGTAGGCATGGCTGGCAAACATATATGGCAGCCAATCAGAACAAATAGAACACAGGGGAAGTGTAGGATATGGAGCTTCAAAGAGTTGAACCCATTTAGCCTCGTGCTCAAAAACAAAACAAGCCCAGATTCACACACAGCCAATTCGTTTACCCTCGCTTGCATCCCATTTACATAGCATATCTTTCTCTCTCTCTCTCTTTTGCTCTCTCTCTCTTTCTCTCTCTCTATCTCTCTCTCTCTCTGGGTTCTGACACCGCTCTGCTGTAATGGCCCTTCTCCCAGCGCACATCAATAACAGATGAGGCCCCTAATCGCACAACACCAAAATAATTTCACCCCAACCCAGCTCGCCCTGCCCTGCATTTACATAATACTATTTCACCCTCTCTCTCTCTCTCTCTCTCTCTTTCTCTCTCTATTTAACTCTCTCTCTCCCCCTTAACTCTCTCTCTATTCCCTCTCTCCCTCCTCTCTCTGTAAGCATTGTCTCCTGAAAGAATTCCTAAAATGAAATATATTACAGGGACCGTGTGTGTGTGTGTGCTATTTAGCGGGTGTGAGGTATTAAACGAGGCTGACTGTGGGGAAGCCATTTATCGGTGTGTGACTCCGGAGCAGAGTGTGGCAGCTCACACTGTGATCAGTCGTGCGGTAGTGGTGGGAGTGCACACACACATTCTTGATTTGTTGCCTTGTGGGGTCTTTTTCTGACTTTGTAACAGCGTTCTGGGGACGTGTAATACACACAAAGTCACTACTGTACATTTAGGGTTTATACACTTTTTCCGTGCCTTTAAGGCAATTTTTTTGACTGTACGATTTTTAAAACATCAGTGCAGACATGGACAATAAAACCAAAATAGTAGGTCTAAAATGAATTTGATGAAAATGTTGACAAGCAATCATTAATAACAATAAAATGTGTGTCAGATCCTGAGAGCTCCATTGTTTAGGGCTAAATTACTGAATTAACTCTGAGCTGACGTATTTGTTGGCTCAAAACTGATTTTCTCCATCGCTAAACGGAAACACAAAGATTTGTAAATTGATTTGGAAATTGCTATTTTCCCATTTTATGACTTTTTCAGGTTTTTAATGACCGTATGATCCCTGTTCATTGCAGTTTGGGCAGTGTGTTCTACTGTGTGAGTGTGTGTTAGGTCTGTGAATACTGGATCTACATTTAAAAACACCATAGTGATTTTTATTATTAGTTTACATGTAAAAATGTTGGGTTAGTTTAGATTTTCTAGGCTGAGATTAAGAGAGTTAAGAGGGTTGGATAGGTTTCCAAAGCTTTTCTACACTAAGATTAAAATAGTTAAGAGGGCTGGTTGGGCTAGTCTAGTTTTTCTATGCTAAAATTAAGAAGGTTAAGAGGGTTGGTTGGGCTAGTCTTGTTTTTCTATCCTAAGATTAAAAGAGTTAGGAAGGCTGCTTAGGCAAATCAAATTTTTCTAGGCGAAGATTAAAAGAGTTAAGAGGGTTGGTTGGACTAGCCTATCTTTCCTATTCTAACATTAATATGGTTAAGAGGGTAAGCCTGGTTAACCTTGATTTTTAGGCTAAGATTAAGAAAGTAAGGGAAATGGTTTGGCCAGTCTAACTTTTCATGCTAACATTCATATGGTTAGAATGGTTGGCTTAATGGTTGGTTAACCTTGATTTTCTAGGCTAAAAGTAAGAGACTTTAGAGGGATGGTTGGGCTAGCCTAGTTTTTCTACGCTAATATCAAGAGACTTAATAGGGCAGGTTGGGCCAATCTAATTTTCCTAGGCTGAGATTAAGGTTATTAAATGTTTTGGTTGGGTTAGCCTAGCATTCCTAGGATAATATTCAAAGGTTTAATAAAGCTAGGCCTTCCAACTAACCCTCTTAACCCTCTTAATCTTAGCCTAGAAATTACGCTAATTGATAGTGAGCAAATTAATTGTCTTGGTTTCCATTTACTTCTAAATGACTGTAGATAAATGCAAAACCCATTAACCCCCTTTTATCTCAGCCTGGAAATTATGTTAATTATTAGTAAGCTACACTAATTCATTCATCGTGTCTGTTTCCACTGTAGATAAGAGCCAACCATTCCTCTTATTCCTGTTAGTCTTTAACCTATGGAAACTTATGGATATACAGCTCTGGAGAAAAAATAAGAGACCACTTAAAAATTATGAGTTTCTTTGATTTTACCAAATTAAAAAACTTTTGGAATATAATCAAGAGGAAGATGGACCAAGCTGAACTGCTTGAATTTTTGCAACAGGAGTGAGTAGCATAAAGTAATCCAAAATCAGTGTGTAAGACTGGTGGAGGAGAACATGATGCCAAGATAAAACTGTGATTAAAAACCAGGGTTATTCCACCAAATATTGATTGATTTCTGAACTCTTAAAACTTGACTATGAAAATGAACTTGTTTTCTTTACATTATTTGAGATCTGAAAGCTCTGCATTTCTTTTTTGTTATTTGAGACATTTCTCATTTTCTGCAAATAAATGCTCTTAATGACAGTTTTTTCATTTGGAATTTGGGAGAAATGTCAGTAGTTTATAGAATAAAACAACAGTGTTCATTTTACTCAAACATAAACCTATAAATACCCATGAAAACTAACTTTTTTTAGGCTGAGATTAAGAGGGTTAAGAGAAATAATTGGGCTAATATATTTTTCTATGCTAACGTTAACTAGCCTAGCTTTCTTAGGATTAAGAGGGTAGGTTGGTTTCATGTTTTATTTATTCTGAGCACACTTCACATTTCTCCCGGTCCCCACAATGTCCATTAATAGAAGTGAACAGATTCTGACCTTCTGTATTTTACATTATAGTGCCTCGGCTGCTCTGAGGGGCTGTTGTTTTGCCCGAGGCGTCTCCGACTGAATGCCTTAATGCCTGCTTGACCCAAACGTCACTCTGTGACCTTATTCATTATCTTCAGTCAGTCACAATCACACACACTCTTTCCTCCACCCTGCACTCGTTTTTTCCCTCATTCTGAGCCCTGTCCTGTATGAATATCAATATTTTGCTGATGTTTATTGGGCCTTTTGTCTCTTTCTCTCTCTCTCTCTTTCGCTCTCTCGCGCTCTCGCTCTGGTTGGATAATTAGTTCAGCATTAGGCCCGTTGGCCTGTTGATTTATCGCCGGCGTAACGCGACGGGATCGAAAGAGGAAATTCAAATGAAGTGAGGCTGACAAGCGCACGCTGTTTTATACGCTCCCCTGCGAAGCGAGGGACACTAATTAATAGATCCACCGACACTTAATGGTCCAAGCAGCACTGCAGACAGAGAGAGAGAGAGAGAGAGAGAGAGAAAGAGAGAGAGAGAAGTGGGGAGGGAGGGAGGGAGGGAGGCAGGGGTGGGTGTGTTTCAGAATTGGGGGGCAGAAAAAAGGCTAAAAAAAAAAAAATAAATAATAAATTTTAGAAAATATTAAAGCAAATGGGTCAATATCAATATACTGTGCCTTTTGGTCCCCAAAATGTTCTTGCATATTTATTATATTTATAAGAAATCATATTTTTCTTGATTTATCACTTTTATTTTCACTTGCATTTTCATATGTATTCATATGGACAATTTTAGCGAAAATTTGCAGTTAAAGAAAAAGTGGTTGATTTAGAGTTGCGTTAACGTTCTTAGAGAAACAGTAATTTACAATTTCCAAGTTGACTGGGTGGACATGGAATTCTCTGACACAGTTTAATAGCTTTATTTTATTTTTTTTTTTTAATGAAAATAGCTAAATAAATAATTGTACTGTCTAATTTTACCAACATTTTTTTTACAAAGTCTGTCACAATAATGTCGTTACTGACTTACAATGCAATTAATGGTATAACTCTTTTATTGCGATTTTCTAAATGAGATAATGAAGCTGATATAGAGGAAATCTCAGTAGATCAAAGGTCAAAAGGTCAAAACCTGTAAAAAAAAAACTCTTTTATGCTGCAGTGATTTTTAAATGTTACACTAAAAACTGAAACATTGAATAAAAGGAGGTCATACTATTGTTTTGCACCGTGTGTGAAATATAAAAGATTAAATATAGATCAAAAAATAAATGTAGGTACAGAGTGGTATAGCGGTCTAAAGCGCTGCCGCGGTATTATCAGGAGATCACTGGTTCGAATCCTGGTCATGCAGCTTGCCATCAGCTGCCAAAGCCCTGAGAGAGGACAATTGGGCTTGCTTTTTCTCTCTCTGGGTGGGGACAGTAGATGGCACTCTTTTCTCCTCATCACTCCAAATGGTGATGTGGATCAGCACAAGGCTGCATCTGTGAGCTGATGTATAGGAACCCAGACGCTACGCTTTGAGAAGTTGAAAAAGAGGCGAAGTCTGACTTCACATGTATCGGAGGAGGCATGTGCTAGTCTTCACCCTCCTGCTGGGTTGTGGCATCACTAGTGATGGGGAATATACAGCTGACTTGCAGCTGAATGGGTGAGACAATTAGCCTATAGCTAAATTGGGGAGAAACAATGGGAGTAGATTATAAATAAATCGGTAACATTTTCTATGAATGTCATCTCTCATAGCACATTATAAAGCATTCATAAGGCACTATAAACATGGCTATACATATTTATAAACATGTATAATCCACCAAGCACATAATAAATAATAAATAATTCTTAGTCATAAATCTTAATAAACACGACTATAATGGGTTGTCCATGTTTATAAATATTTATGGCCATGTTTATAATGCCTTATGAATGCTTTATAATATGTTATGAATGTGTTTTTCGAGTCTAATAGAGATGACATTCATAGAAAGTGTTACCAAAAAAATCAAGAGTTTTTTATACAGTATCACCCAGCCTTAATTTACATCAATAAAAAATCGTATATACTTATATAATGGTGTACGACACTATAGGGAACACCCCTACTGCTATATTGTTTGCGGAACAGATAACTAACTGTCTTTATTCCTGGTGAATCTTTTTTATCACAGGTACTGTAGTTACTGCACATGTGCAGAAGTGTCCTTGTCGTCCTGCAGAACTGCTGAGTGCTTAAGGTCGCTATAGTGACAAGTGCAGCACGAGAGACTCCAAGTAGAGTCCAAGTTGATCTCCAATCCCCCAGACACACACACACACACACACACACACAATACACACACACACAATACACACACACACACACACACACAGAATACACACACACACACACACACAACCTCTTCCTCCGTCAGTTTCTGTCTTTTTGTCAGACTCCCAAGAGTTTTCAGGTTCAGCTGTCGGCTAGGGGACAGATCTGCCCGTCAATCATGTTAAACAAGGGGGTTTGAACCTCACACACACACACATACCCTATACACACACACACCCTTATACACACACACACCCTTATACACACACACACACACACACACACAGTCCTCCTGACAGTCCCCAAATTTTTGACTCTCTTACAATGTAATTGTCCCAATTTTAAGGACCAAAACACACACACACACACACACACACACAACACACAAACAGAGACACACACACACACTCACTCAGGGGAGGCGGTGTAACCCAGAGGTTAATGCCCCGGTTGGCAGGTTGGTGACCTTTAACCCCTCCAGCTTTAGTGCTCAGCAGTGAAATGGACTGAGGAATTATGGGGCTTTGAGATGAGTCTATAGAACCCCTGACAGTGTCTGTGTGTGTGTGTGTGTGTGTGTGTGTGTGTGTTTGTGTGTGCATTTGACTTTGAGTGACACCTTTAACACTTTGTGTGGTGTTTGTGTGTGTGTGTGTGTGTGTGTGTGTTTGTGTGTGTGTGTGTGTGTGTGTGTGTGTGTGTGTGTGTGTGTGTGTGTGTGTGTGTGTGTGTGTGTGTGTGAAAAGGGGGCGGGGCTTCATAAAACCAGATAACACAATTTAGGTTTATTTTACAATTTAAAATAATATTATATAAAGGTAAACTTTGTTTTGTTTAGTAGAACGTTTTCAAAATGTTACAGTTAACATTCGTAGAACATTCAATCAGGCAAATTCCTTAGTTTTTCTGAGATCGGTTTTATTTAACGTTTTTAAACGTTTTAAGAACGTTGCTGCAACATCACTTGTTTTAAAGTTACATGTTTATTTAACGTTTTTAAACGTTTTGATACCGTTGCTGCAACATCACTTGTGTCAAAGTAACATTTTTAGATCTCTAGTTGTTCTTAGACCGGTTTCATTTAACGTTTTAAACATTTTCATAACGTTGCTGCAACATCACTTGTGTCAAAGTAACATTTTTAGTTCTTGAGTTTTTCTTAGAACAGTTTTATTTAACGTTTTGATAACGTTGCTGCAACATCACTTGTTTCAAAGTTACATTTTTGGTTTTCTAGTTTTTCTAAGAACATTTTATGTAACCTTTTTTTTAAAACGTTTTGATAACGTTGCTGCAACATCACTTGTTTTAAAGTTAATTTTTTAGTTCTCTAGTTTTTCTTAGATCGGTTTTGTTTAATGTTTTTAAACATTTTGATAACGTTGCTGCAACATCACTTGTGTCAAAGTAACATTTTTGGTTCTTTAGACTTTCTAAGAACGTTTTATTAAAAGTTTTTAAACGTTTTGATAACATTGCTGCAACATCATTTGTATCATTTTGTAACATTTTTGGTTCTCAGGTTTTTCTGAGAACGTTTATGTAACGTTTTTAAACGTTTTGATAACGTTGCTGCAACACCACTTGTGTCAAACTAACATTTTTGGTTCTCTAGTTTTTCTTAGAACATTTTTATTAAACCTTTTTTTAAACGTATTGATAATGTTGCAAGGCAATGTGAAATACTGAAGATGGATTGAGGCCTGGTAGTAGGGACCTTCCATTTTTGAAGTTCAGTTTATGTATCACCCACAGTGGACAGCGTCCATAGGACTTGGCAAAAGTCATGGGACTCAATTCAAGTTTCTGTCCAAACAAAACATCAGGCTTCCCACAAAACACACACACACACTGCTGCAAGCTTAAATATATACAGTAGTGTGTCCTCACAAGCTTTCACTTTCAACACACTGCAGAAAAACACTGCATGTCCTACATCATGCTGACTCCAGCCTACTCTACATAATATCTCCTTCCAGTGCCTTAGCTCAGCTCGAGCTGCTCAAACCGTCAAAATGACATCATCAGAAATGTTTCGTAAGCATTTTTTTATTATACTGTACATCACTACCACAGTATACAGTACTGTAGCACTGTTGCAGCTGAGCAAAGCAGCAGGCCTTTGTTTGTATGTAGTGCGAGAGCTGTTAACTGGGGGGGTCTTGGCTTTTTAGATTAGCCAATGAAGTAATTCATATAAAAATTGTGCTTTGTCTACATTTAATCAGCTGTTCACAGCTAGAAAAGGAACAGTACAAGTATTTTGTACTGTTTTTGTATCTTATTCTGTTTGACTCTACTCTGTTTAATTGTATTAAGCATGTTAGCTAACGGCTAGTTAGCTTGTAGCATTAGATTAGAAGTACATTATATACTTAGATACTGTAAGTATTTACGCCATGATTGATTCCATTTCCTTCAGTTCTACAGAAATTAGAAGTGTATCGAAGTAGTTGTGGTGTGAGCGTACATTGTGGACCTCTACCTCACTCTACCTCGCTCTACCTCGCTCTACCTCACTCTGCCTCACTCTACCTTGGTCTACGCATTCGTGACCCAGTAGGTAAAAGTCCTGAAGTGAAGTGTGTGAGTTCGGCCTCAGACTGCCCTGAAACAAGTGTTTCCTACTTAACCCTAAACCTCTGGGTCCTAACCTGACTTCACCCAACACAAAACCTCTATAGGCAGCTAAAGAGCAGCGGCGGGGTCAGGCTTTAAGCTCAAGCTCACTGAGGCGAGGGGTCGGCGCCAGGGTCCGACAGGTCAGGGGTCAACAGTGGGGGGTCAGGGTGGGGAGAGTGGGGGTCAAGCAGTTGCCGGCAGCCAGGCTGGGAAGAGCAGAGCTTTGAGAAGTGGGGTGGCAGAGGGGGGTGGCTACAGCCCCCGCCCTCGGATGCAGGCCACGCCCCTCGGCTCTTACCTGGGCGGGCTTGCCGTGGTTGTTGTTGATGGAGTCTGGGGTGGGGTAAAGGTCGGGGTAGGGCTGTCGGTCAAACACACGGTCCAATACCTCGAGCTGCTGCGGCGTGAAGAGCTCCCCTCGCATCTGCTTCCGCAGGAAGTCCCGCCCCGAGTGGGCGTGGCCATTCGCCAACGAAGAGTCCTGAAGATCTGAGGAGGAGAAAAGAGCAGTGTTGCTGTTAGAAGGGGGGTAAAATAATGGAAAAACACAAATTTTCCTCACTAAAAATACCTTTAAAAAACACCTTAAAAAAGCTTTTTCTGTCAGTAAATTTTGTATTTTATTTTTATTTTATAGCTCAAAAATGAAAGAAAAATAGTATTGCTCTATGTTTCTTGAAATTCAAGACTTTTTAAATCTATATAAATGTATATGCCTGAACAAAACTAAAAAAAAAAAACAACAATTGCCATGGGAATCTAGTTTTTGTGATCTCTAAAACTTATTTTGTTTAGATAAAAAGTAGTTTTTTTGTCTTAATTTTGAGATCTAGGGCTCTATTTTCACACTTTCCGTCTGCGTCGTTTAAATACTAACGGTGCTTCTGAAAATATCTAAGCTGATGGGTGTGGTGGTCTCGAAATAGGGTATGTTCAGGTACTTAAAAAAATTCTGGCGTATTGCTATCTTGACAACAGATAACACAAAGGTGTGCCGCTGACTGATTAGAATCTAGGCAGACGTCTTGAGTCAGACATTCAGTCATTGCTATCTTAGCAGTGAATTTTCAACCCAGGCACGTAACTCAACACGTGTACACTCCCACTTGTTTCACACAGCTTTGCAAATTTTTACATCAAACAGTCTTCTCTGCTAAGAAGTCCTGGAAACGTCCAAGTAGCTGCGTCCCTAAAATAGTAATGCGCCAAAGTCAGAGCACATCTGGCTCTTAAAGAGAATGTCAGGCAAATGACACACTGATTGGCTTATTACTATTAAGACAATTACTACATGCCTTTTGCGTGTTTCAGGTTTCGAAACAACAAGGCATACTTTTCCCGTTGTTACGATAGCGAAAACACTAACATAGTAGGGAAATAGTAGGGAAAATAGGGATCCTAATATTGTTCATATTCTCTAATCATAGAAATACGAAGTGTCTTATATGATCAGTTAGTTTCTCTAAATTTTGCTATTTATAGGTTTACGTTTCAGCAGGATAATGCTCTCCCACACACAGCATGGGATTCTCAGGAATGTGTCCGCCTGATTGCAACACTTCCTCGTCTTCTTCGGTTGCCAAATTTATCGACAGTCGAGCATTTATGGGACCAGTAAGGATGTCAGCTTCAGGAACCTATAGAGTGTAGAGCAGGATCTACAGGCCCAGCTCCAACATCATACCCAACCGAATCTCATCATGTCTAATCTGACCACACCTATATACATATATCATTTATGCACTATATAGTTCAGTTTCTGAATCAGTTTCTCTGATTTTGCAATTTATAGGTTTATGTTTGAGTAGAATTAACATTGTTGTTTTATTCTATAAACTACGGACAACATTTCTTTCATATTCCAATATTTGACAAATATTTGGTGGAATGATAATTGGTTGGTTTTTAATCACAGTTTTACTCATGCATCTTGCATCTTGACATGTTCTCTCCTCCACCAGTCTTACACGCTGCTTTTGGATAACTTTATGCTATGCCTTTACACTCCTGGTGCAAAAAATCAAGAAGTTCAGCTTTGTGGTTTGATTATATTATTCCAGAGCTTTTTAATTTGGTAAAATCAAAGAAACGCATCATTTTTAAGTGCTCTCCTATTGGACAGATCTTCCAGTATGGACAGTATTGTGTTTTTTTTTTTTTTCGTAGATAAATTAGAACTAATTTAAGCAAAATCTTTACAGGACTCACTGTTTTGTACAGTTTTGGAAAAAATGGACACTTACAGGTGAACAAACCATACAAACCCACACACACACATACACACATTTAACACATTTATTTAGGCCTACAATTTAAAATACATATTTAAAAGACCCAAATCTTTTTAAATGCATGCATCATCCAACAGCAGTACATGACCATGCCAACATCAGTTCATAATAAACAGGTTCAAAGGTTTTTTTTTTTTTTTTGTCCTTCCTGTGATTTACATATACCTTTATGGATACACAAAACATCTCTTTCTCCAAAATATGTCGACCTCCACTTATTGCAGATATAGAACAATATCTAGCTAACTGTTTGGCTCTAGTCTTTGAGAAGCCATGGATCTGCAGGCCTCTAACAGCCAATCGGTGTACGTGACCAAGGCTTCCGAAAATAAGCACAATCAGAGTACATTTGTAGCTTAAACTATTAATACACTCTACGAGTGGCTGGTTTTTCACAATATTTGTACAAAAAGCTTCGTTCATTGATGAGTCAAAACAGCAGCTTACTTCAATCAGAAACACAGATATAACCCTGGTTGGTTTTTAATCACAGTTTTAATCATGCATCTTGCGTCTTGACATGTTCTATCTCCTCCACCAGGCTTACACACTGCTTTTGGATAACTTTATTTTATGCCTTTACACTCCTGGTGCAAAAAAATCAAGCAGTTCAGCTAATTTAAGCAATATCTTTACAGGATTCACTGTTTTGTACAGTTTTGGAAAAAATTGACACTTATAGGTGAACAAACCATACAAACACACACACACACACACGGTGTGTGAGCGTTAAGGCTGCAGTGTGAGTGAGTTATTACAGAGCTGTTGAGTTTCTGAAGAGACAATTATAAGAGGCGAGAGAGCTACAGCCTCCAAATGATTACAGAGAGAGAGGGACGGCGGGGGAGAAAAGAGAAAGAATAGAAACGAAAATCCCTGATATAGAGCCAATTCATTTCTCCAAAACGCCTCCGAGAGCTTATTCTACAGACCTGGAGGGCAGGAGCAATCCAGGAAAGAGAGAGAGAAAAAGAGAGAGAAAGCGAAAGAGTGTGGAGTGATAAAAGAACCAACAGACAACAGTTCGTTTCTTTTTTTTCCTCACAGAAATCCTTTTATTTGAGTATGAAATCTTAATATCTGTCTCATAAGTCTTATATAATAGTATCGACCATAGTATAAGGTGTCTATATATGCGTGTGAATATATATATATGATTATATGAATATATGCTGTTATTTGCATTGAAAGTCTGAAAGCCACACACACATATATATATATATATATATATATATATATATATATATATAGAGAGAGAGAGAGAGAGAGAGAGAGAGAGACATATCTGCATGCGAGCCACCCCTGACCACCCACACACAAACACACACATATACACACACACACAGCGGTGGTGAGGAGTGTATGATCTGCAGTGTTTTTGACCCTCTTAATCCCAGTGGTCAGTGTGTCTGATAGAATTCAATTGATCAATCATGTCTGTGTGATGGCACCATTTCAGCAGGCTTATTGCTTTCACCCCCTTTCAAAAGAACACACACACACACACACACACACACAAAAGACTGGCTGTGGTTGAGCTTCTGTGCACCTGTCCTCCTGAAACTACCTTCTGAAGGCTGTGGTCCCACCTCTCCTTCATAAAAATTAAAGAAAGCATTTTTTTTTTTTAAATATGATTTTCTTACTCGATTACTAAAAACTAAAAAACTAAAACACCTCTGGAATATAATCAAGAGGAACCAAACTGAGCTGCTTGACTTTTTGCACCAGGAGTGTAAAGAGCAAAAAGTTATTCAAAAGCAGTGTGTAAGACTGGTGGAGGAGGAGAACATGATGCCAAGATGCATGAAAACTGTGATTTTGAACTTTTTTTTTTTTCCAGAGCTATTTAGTGTATAAATGATATATGTATATAGGTGTGGTCTGATTAGACACGATGAGATACGGTTGGGTATGATGTTGGAGCTGGGCCTGTAGATCCTGCTCTACACTCTATAGGTTCCTGAAGCTGACATCCTTACTGGTCCCATAAATGCTCAACTGTCGATAAATCTGGCAACCGAAGAGGACAAGGAAGTGTTGCAATCAGACGGACAAGCGAGCATTATCCTGCTGAATATGTGTCGTTAACGGAAACGAGCGAAATAACTAAAAATTAGAGTGAAAGAAAAAACATTTTCGTAAACAGAAACTAATAAAAACGATAATTAAAAGAAGAAAAAAAACAGTAACTAACTGGAACTGAATAATGTTATGCTTGTTTGGTGTTTCTTGTGCTGTGTGTGTGTGTGTGTGTGTGTGTGTGTGTGTCAGCCTACACAGATCAAAGTCTAAAGCTATGAAAGGATGAAAGGAGGGACACCAAACCTCTAAGAAAGCAAGACGGCTCAGAGGTATCACCTGTCCATCCTCTCCTCCTTCTCTCCTAGTGTCCTCCATCTGTCTCTCTCTCTCTTTCTCTTTTCTTCCCTCCCCTCCTTTTTCAGACAGAGTGAAATATGTCTGCTGCTGACACAGATGTGCAAATGCACACACACGGCTTGTCTAGTCCCTGTAGAAAAGCATTTCCTCCTTTCTTTTTCTCTTTTCCTTCTTTTATCTTTTCTTACCCTCCGATTTCTCTCTCATCAACGTATTTCCTCTTTACTTCTCTCCAAATCTTCTTATCTATCACTCTTCCGTCCTGTTCTCATCCCCCCTTTCTAGTTTTTTATTCTTTCTCCTCTTCTTATCTTCATTAATATCGTCCTCTTCTCTTTTACTTTCCTCTTCCTCTGTTCTTCCTCTGTTCTTATCTTTCCGCCGTGCCCTTGTATATTTCTTTTGTTCTCTTATCTCCTCACTTTTCTGTGTTCTTGTTCTTTCTCCTCTTTTCTTATATTGCTCTCTCCTGTATCCTCATGTCTTTTTCTTCTGTTTATTTGTCTCCTCCTCCATCTTTTCATTTTTCTTTTATTTTCCTATTTTCTCTTATATTTCCTTTTTCTATTTTTTTCTTCTTATATTGTCTCTTTTTTAGATTTCAGTTTTCAGTCTTTATATCTTTACTTCCTGATAGTTTTCTCCTCATTCTCTTATTTGTTTCCCTTTTTTCTTCTCGTTTATTCTCACCAATTTATTTATCTTTGTCCACTTTTTCCCCCTTTATCTTTCATGTGTTTATTTCACCCTCTTTTGTTTCTATTTTCTCTATTCTGTCTCACTTGTTCTCCTCTTCTAATGTTCTGCTCTTCTCTCCTCTTTTAAATCTCTCTTCTTTCTTTTCTCTTTCCCTAATTATTTCCTCCTTTTCTCCTATTCCTTCTTTTCTTCTCTTTCTCCTCTTATCTCCTCACTTTTCTGTGTTCTTGTCTTTTCTCCTCTTTTCTCATATTGCTCTCTCCTGTATCCTCATTTCCTTTCCTTCTGTTTGTTTGTCTCATCCTCCATCCTTTAATTATTCTTCTTTTTTCCTATTTTCTCTTATATTTCCTTTTTCTTGTTTTTCCTCTTATATTGTCCCTTTTTTCCTTGTTCCTTGTTTTCTTCTCGTTTTTCCCCCTCTTTTTGTTTCTATTTTCTCTATTCTCTCCTCTAATGTTCTGCTCTTCTCTCCTCTTTTAAATCTCCCTTCTTTCTTCTCTTTTTCCTAATTTTTTTCTCCCTTTCTCCTATTCCTTCCTCACTTTTTAGTTTTCTTGTCTTTTCTCCTCTTTTCTCATATTGCTCTCTCCTGTATCCTTAATTCCTTTCCTTCTGCTCATTTGTCTCCTCCTCCATCCTCTTTCCTTTCTTCTTTTTCTTATATTGCCTCTTTGCCTCTACTCTTCCCTCCTGCCCTCTCTCTCTCTCTCCCTCTCTCCCTCTTTCTCCTCCCCCTGTTTATAGTGACTGGTCAGACACAATGACTGTGTTTCTGGAGGCCCCACAAGTCAAGTTCTCCCTTTCTGCTCACTTCCCTTCTGCCCGAGTGAGGTCAGCGGGTCACCACGGGGGCTTCCCCCAAACACACACACACACACACACACACACACATATGCGTAAACGAAATCCTAAGCATCCTTGCGTGTCCCTCCCCTCCACTGGCTGCTGGTTCCTTTCCCATTTCTGAGCAGCTGTGGGTCACACCGTACTGCTCCACTGAACACACACACACACACACACACACCACACCACACACACACAAAACCACCTCTCAGACCCTGCGCTGCTCGGTTCACCCAGTTTGAAACAGAGCCCATTAATGACTGCTTCACAAGAACCTCACACTTATACCACTTATACCTATATTACCTATATTATAAACACAAATAAATAAATAAATAAATAAAACACACAATAACCTGGTTGTGTATGTTTTTTTATGTTGTCTGAAATCTTCATAAAAAAATGGTCCAATAGAAATGCTTTAAAATGACTTGAAATAAAAAAAAAACCCTAAGAGTTGCTGATAAATGTCTTCAACATACAGCTCTGGAAAAAAAAAAATAAGAGACAGTTTAAAAATGATGAGTTTCTTTGATTTTAGCAAATTAAAAAACCTCTGGAATATAATCAAGAGGAAGACCACCAAACTGAACTGCTTGAATTGTTTTGCACCAGGAGTAAAGCAGCATAAAGTTATCCAAAAGCAGTGTGTAAGGCTGAAAAAACGCCATTTCGGTCATTTTGTTTGAGAACTTCCAACAGTACACAGCAGGGGTTAGCCAGCAGACTTTTTCTGAGGGAGGGATCTGTACCTACTGTGCATGGCAAGTCAGCAAATGTGGAAGATGTAAGTACTATCAATTGCAATAAATATCAACATCAAATTAATTTTTGCACCAGGAGTGCAGGCATAAAGTTAAAGCCAAAAGCAGTGTGTAAGACTGGTGGAGGAGGAGAACATGATGCCAAGATGCATGAAAACTGTGATTAAAAACCAGGGTTATTCCAACAAATGTTGATTGATGAACTATTAAAACTTTATGAATATGAACTTGAGGTCTGAAAGCTCTGCATCTTTTTTTTGTGTTATTTCAGCCATTTCTCATTTTCTGCAAATAAATTCTCTAAATGACAATATTATTTTTGCACCAGGAGTAAAGAGCATGAAGTTATCCAAAAGCAGTGTGTAAGACTGGTGGAGGAGGAGAACATGATGCCAAGATGCATGAAAAAAAAAACTGTGATTGAAAAAACAGAACCAGGGTTATTCCACCAAATATTGATTTCTGAACTCTTAAAACTTTATGAACATGAACTTGTTGTTTTATTTGCATTATTATTTGAGGTCTGAAAGCTCAGCGTTTTTTTTTTTCTGCAAATAAATGCTCTAAATAAGAATATATTTATTTGGAATTTGGGAGAAACGTTGTCTGTAGTTTATAGAATAAAACAAAAATGTTAATTTTACTCAAACATATACCTATAAATAACAAAATCTGAATAACTGATTCAGAAACTGAAGTGCTCTCTTCATTTGCTCCAAAAATCTATTAGATCGTCTAAAACTATAAAAAAAAATGTGCATTATTTAATATTCAAGCCAGCAAAGAGCAGAAGTCAACCTCTTCCTGAGACCACACACACACACACACACACAACCTCTATACACACACACACACTATATATACTCAGCTCTCTGTGAGAGAGCGTATCACGCTGTCACTGAGCTGACCTCCTGCAGTTACACCATGTCAATTAAACCCACAAATTCATTTAGCACTCTCTCTCTCTCTCTCTCTCTCTCTCTCTCTCTCTCTCTCTCCGTCACCCGTCCTGCTCTGTGTTAATTAAACAGGCATGCATCGCTCTAATTGGTGAATAGATTAATGCCAGAATATAAATATATATGTGTGTGTGTGTGTCTATTACAGTGTGTGTACGTCTTTTTTTGCGTAAATGAGTGCGAGCTAAAAATCACACTCTTTCTCTTTCAGAACTTATATTAACATATTAATATTAATATCACTAATATTGTTTTCCCCATCATACGCCGCATAAAGCAAGAGGGCAGAGCGAGAATTAATTTAATGCTTCTTCCTGCCAAAACATGGTCATTTCTGCCACCATTTGCCAGCCAATTAAGCGTGCTGGTGCTGATAAAGAATACGTGCTGGATACAGTGGACAGAGCGCAGGGAAACAGAACGTTTTCCTGTCCACCATTCTACCTTTTTTAGAGAGCTGCCTCTGAAATAGAAGTCAGATATGCTGAAAGAATGAACATCCAATACAGTAGAATTCAACCTAATGTAATCTGCAAAAAAATGAAGAGAGCACTTCAGTTTCTGAATCAGTTTCTCTGATTTTGCTATTTATAGGTTTATGTTTGAGTAAAATTAACATTGTTGTTTTATTCTATAAACTACAGACAACATTTCTCCCAAATTCCAAATAAAAATACAGTAATTTAGAGCATTTATTTGCAGAAAATGAGAATTTGGCTGAAATACCTCAAGTTCATATTCATAAAGTTTTAAGAGTTCAGAAGTTTTCATGCATCTTGGCATCATGTTCTCTCCTCCGCCAGTCTTACACACTGCTTTTGGATAACTTTATGTTTTCCGACTGAAAGATACTAGCTGTACAGGGCAAGGAAAGTAATGTCGGACGAGCTGACTTTACCTGAGCTAGCCTTAGCATTTGTTTACCAATCATCACTGCTGATGTAAATTCATTATTAGAATGACAATACTCAAGCAAACCCATTATTAAAATAGCACTGCTGAGGTAAGTGTAGGTAGGTAGATAGATACTTTATTGATTTAATGAGGGGAAATGTATGATTAGAATAGCACTGCTGAGGTAAGTGTATGATTAGAATAGCACTCCTGAGGTAAGTGTATGATTAAAATAGCACTGCTGAGGTAAGTGTGTGATTAAAATAGCACTGCTGAGGTACATTAATGATTAGAATGGCACTGCCGAGGTAAATATATATTTAGAATAGCACTGCTGGAGTAAATGTACTGTGCTTTGGTTGTTTGGTTTTGGTTTTCTGCCAGAATTGTTCATGTCTGTGACTCTGTAGTTAAACTAGAAAAAAAAAACAGATTTCCAGGTAATCCAGTAGATTTTTGTATTTAGTTTTATTTAAAACCGATTAGAGCTCACCTAAACCGAATATACAATCTCCTTGCTTAATAGCATCAGAGTTTAGGAATATAGCTACACTGACTGGTGCGCCACCGACTGATTAAAACCCTGACAACAGTCAACAGCCTCCCAATCATATCGTAGCCACATAGGAGGGCCGTACGATACGAACGTGCCAAAGTCAGAGCTCACCCGCCTCTTAAAGGGAATGTGAGGCAACCGGCACACTGATTGGTATTGTTATTTCACGTTACGCCCAAAATAAACCACACCCATGAATAATTAAGGGCAATTAGTACCTCACATTTTTTTGTGCGTTTCAAGTAGCACAAGGCTTATTTTTTGCAACCTTTACTATAATCTGTATGGTGATCTGTGTGCTATAGATCGCAAAAATAAGGCCCTATTTGTTTTAATCTTAGATATAACTAGATATAACACCAGACATCCTACTGTTGTGTCTATGCATTATTTCACTATGCATGTTTGTGTGTCTGTGTGTGTGTGTGTGTCATCTGGAGCTGCCTTGTGTACAGCAGGGGTCTGGCCATAGATGGCTTTTTAATGTACACGTGCACAAACACACACACACACACACACACACACACACACACACACACACACACACATACAAACAGTGGCTCTGTTGGATTGAG
Organism: Astyanax mexicanus; assembly: GCF_023375975.1. Taxonomy (NCBI): domain Eukaryota; kingdom Metazoa; phylum Chordata; class Actinopteri; order Characiformes; family Acestrorhamphidae; genus Astyanax; species Astyanax mexicanus. The sequence continues at coordinate 7,268,264 of NC_064432.1, read as the reverse complement.
ATGTTTATCTAAGACGTGCCAGCGGTGTCCAATCCCCCAACCCTCGCATCTGTCAATGTTCAGCCACTTCCATCTGTGCTGTGTGTGTGCGTTTGTAGGTGTGTGTGTGTGTGTGTGTGTGTACTGGCTAGAGCTTAGATCGTCTGCCCGAACCCAACCTGACCGGGCCGAGATTTCCCACGACATTCCTCGGGCCGGGTCGGGTCGGGCTCCAGAAAATAGTCTGAGATGCAGGCATCTGTTTTTTAATGATATTTTTATTTTTAAATAAAGCTCTGGTGTGATAATCACAATGTTGCTAAGTAACCAATTATTATTGTTAACGAAAACGAACCAAATAACGAAAACTGAAAGTGAAAAAACTAATTTATTTATAAGCACTGTTTTCACTCCCGCAGGTCTACAGCGGGGGGTCTTGTGCCGATTCTGTCCGCGAAGCGGGAGTCGGATTTAGCAGGGAGTCGGATTAGGCACAACAGCGGCAGCGCGGCGGCACCTCGCGGTCCGCGGTGCTAGTTGTAAGCGCTCGCGCTAGCCGAAAATACGACAGAAAAACTGAGGGAGCTGCAGAATTATGTATGGGATTAGAATATGAACACGAGGAGATAAAATAGAAACAGGAGATACAGTGTGTGAGAACCTTTACCTGTGAGTAGCTCATACACCAGAACACGCAAATCTCTCTCTCTCTCTCTCTCTCTCTGTCTCTCTCTCTCTCTCTCTCTCTCTCTCTGTGTCTCTCTCTCTCGCACGTGAACTCCTCCGTGTTTGACCTGCAGCACTGTGTTTATCTGTTCTTAAAAATCTTTAAAATTAAATAATAATTCTATGCTTCTATGTTAAAGTGTTAATTAACATAATTCTGATCATATTTCGCTCATTCAATCAGCCAGAAAACAGACAGTTTATTTAGGTGGGCTCTGGCTCATAATGACGGTTTATGGTTCGGGTTGGGTCGAGCTCGGGCGGAACTTGCACAGGCTTGGGCTGGGTCGGGTCGGATTTTTTGGGCCCGATCTAAGCTCTAATACTGGCTGGTACAGTGTCTCTCAAAAGTGAGGACACGCCTCACAGTTCTGCAAACGTTTTTTCGCTGGACGAGCTTCGTCCTGTTGAAATCATTAAGCTAACTGTAGAATGTCAAATTTCCTGTAATTAGGTCCAAAAGGTGATCTCGCATTTTATAAAATTGAGAAATCCAGAAACCAGCTTTTCTGGATGCATATAAAACTATTTTCCCTCCCCCTACAGATTTCTTTTGATTGTACTTTTTTGTCAAACTAATATTTTCCCGATTATCAAACAAACTTAAATATCAGACAAAGAAAACCTGAGTAAATATAAAAAGCACTTTTTAAATGTTATTTTAAATTTATTAAAGGAAAATCTAAACCTGAAACTAATAGCTAAGTTGCTTACTGATAACTGGCAACGAGTCTTTCACATCTCTGTGGAGGAATTCAGTTTTTTTCAAGCATAAACATTCTGTTTAAGATCATCCACAGCATCTCAATCAGACTTTAACTAAACCACTGCTCCAAAACCTTCATTTAGTTTTTTTTTTTAAGTCATTCAAAGGTGAACTTGTTTGTGTGCTTTGGGTCATTGTCCTGCTGCAGAACCCAAGTAGCCTGAGCTTGAGGTCACAAACCTTTTCATTCTCCTTCAGAATTCCTGCTTCCATCAATAACAGCAAGTTTTTCAGATCCTGAAGCAGCAAAGCCTAACTGTGGTTAGGTTAGCGTAGCTTGCTTTAGCTCAGCATTAGCTTAGCTTAGCCTAGCCTGGCTGGTTAAGTTACCCTTCTGGCTGTCAGACGGCATTAGCCCTTTTCCCTTCATTCCCTTTTTTCCACAAAAGACGAGCCAGCGCTGCGGGCTGTAGGTGAGCATGCCGTGGCTAAGCGCTAGCCTGGGCTAAGCTAACGCTGCTGCTGGTGTACTGTGTGTATATACGCCGTTACTCAGCAACGCGTCGGCGGAGTGATACAAGTTTAGTGTGAGAAGGCCGTGATGTTATCACAAATATCAGCACGGCTAGAACACTTCTCAACCAATCAGATTGTGAGGTCGGAAATAACTGTTGTATAAAATCTTCTTTATAAACCATTTATAAGCCCTTCATAAGGCTAGTCTTATTTTAAAGTGGCCCCATATTGCTCATAGCAAATCGTGCCCTTTAAAACACGTAATCAAGCGTTTCCTTACTTTCGTCTCTCTTCCTCTTGCTGGCGTCGGCCGCGGAGCTGATCCCCAGAATCCCGCTGATGGAGTAGGAGGAGCCTGCAGCATCACTGGTTACCGCGGAGACCTGGGTCACGGCCACTGTGGAGACTGACAGGTCACAGAGGTCAGGAGCTTCATAATGACCATACACAACATCCCACCTCAGACACAACACCATAAAATGTACGCATTCGACTGGTCGAAAGCACCCAGGTTGAGTTGGGTCCAAAATAAGTGTTAAATAAAGAAGTACTTGATAATGAAGTTTAACATTTTACAAGCAAAACATTTACCTCAAAGCTGATGGGATGTGGTGTGAGTTTCAAGTAAATATTTGATGAGCTCAGGTGAGGTGTCAAACCTGATGATGTGGTTTGAGTTGTGTCAGGATTTGAATACAGTTTTGGAATCCTTTGGCTTGATTTAAAACATGATGTGGTTTGAGTTGTGTCAGGATTGGGTAAAGTTTTGAGTAAAAATTTGGTGAGCTTTTGGTCAAATTAAACTATGATGATGTGGTTTGAGTTGGGTCAGATTTGAGTAAAACTTTGGAATTCTTGTGTTGGATTTAAAATATGATGATGTTGTTTGAGTTGTGTCAGGATTGAATACAGTTTTGAAAACTTTTGGCTTGATTTAAAACACCATGTGGTTTGAGGTAAAGTTTTGAGAAGCTTAGGTCAGCTTTAAAACATGGTTTGAGTTGTGTCAGGATTGAATACAATTTTGGAATTCTTTGGCTTGATTTAAAACATGATGTGGTTTGAGTTGTTTCAGGATTGGGAAGTTTTGAGAAGCTTAGGTCAGCTTTAAAACAATTTGGTGACCTTTGGTCAAATTAAAACATGACGATGTGGTTTGAGTTGAGTCAGGTAAAATTTTGATGAGCTCAGGTGGGATGACGTGGTTTGAGTTTGGTCAGATTTGAGTAAAAACGTGGAACCCTTGGGTTTGATTTAAAACATGATAAAGTAGTTTGAGTTAACATTTGACAAATTTGGGCCAGATTTAAAACAATGATGTGGTTTGAGTTGGTTCAGGTACATTTTTGATTAGCTCAGGTGGAGTGTCAAACCTGATGATGTGGTTTGAGTTGGGTCAGATTTGAGTGAAATTTTGGAAAACTTGTGTTGGATTCAAAACATGATGCTGTCGTTTGAGTTGTGTCAGGATTGGGTAAAGGTTTGAGGAGTTTAGGTCTACTTAAAAACATGAATTAATAAAAAAAAATTGGTGAGCCTGAGACAAAGTTAAAATATGATGCTGTGGTTTGAGTTAACATTTGACGAACTTGGATCAAATTTAAAACATGAAGATGTGGTTTGAGTTGTGTCAGGATTGGCTACAATTTTGGAAATCTTTGGCTTGATTTAAAACTAGATGGTGTGGTTCAATTCAACATTTGACAAACTCAGGCCATATTTAAAACATGATGGTGTGGTTTGAGTTGGGCCAGGAAAGGTTTTTGATGAACTCATTGGGAAATCAAACCTGATGATGCTATTTGAGTTGTGTTAGGATTGGGTAAAATTTTGGAATTCTTTGGCTAGATTTAATACTTGCTGGTGTGGTCTGAGTTAACATTTTATGAACTTTAAATTTAAAATATGATAATGTGGTTTGAGTTGGGTCAGGTAAAATTTTTTGATGAGCTCAGGTGGGATATCAAAACTGATGATTTGGTGGTTTGAGTTGGGTCAGGATTGAGTGATGAGTTTGAAAATTTTAGTTCAGCTTAAAAACATGTTGATGTGGTTTGAGCTGGACAGGATTGGGTAAAATTGTGAGTTGCATGGGATAGTGTCTGAGTTGGGTCAGATTTGAACAAATATTTGACGAGCTCGAGTTGGATTTAACACGTGTAAAATTCCTGTCTTGTGGGATGATGTAGTTTACTCTGTCAGGTTGAGTTAAAGTTTGAAAAGTTCAGGTCAGCTTTAAAACATGATTGAGAAAACATTTGTTGAGCTTGGGTTGTGCTTAAAGCATTATGATGTGGTTTGTGTTGGGTCAGGTTTGAGTAAAATTTTGGAATCCTTGGTGATGCTGTGGTTTGAGTTCATTTTTGACGAACTTGGGACCGATTCAAAACATGACGATGTGGTTTGAGTTGGGTCAGGTAAAATGTTTGATGAGCTCAGGTGGGAAATCAAACCTGATGATGTGGTCAGGATTACAGGAGTACAATTTTGGGAAGCTTAGGTCAGCTTTAAAACATGATTGAGTAAAAATGTGTTGAGCTTGGGTTGTATTTAAAGCATAATAATGTGGTTTGAGTTGGGCCAGGTTTGAGTTAAGTTTAGGTGCTTAAGCTTGGCTTTGCATTAGCCTTAAAACGTAACTACAAGATCTGAGTTGAGTCGGGTTGCAGTAAAATTCGGCGAGATAGTGTCAGGTTGGATTGTGAAAACATGACGAGGTCAGGTTTGAGTTAGAGTCAGTTTCAGACTCTGAACTGGGTGGTACACAGAACATTTCAGCCCCGATTAAAGCTGTAATCCACCGTGTAACAAAGTGGACAGCGGGAGTTTGTTTGTGATACATTTTCTGTGAAGCTGACACTTGATAGCGCTGGACTTGTGCGCTTAGCGCTCGTGGCTAACGCTAAACCTTCAGCTTGATCTGGCAGGTTGCTTTCTTACTACTCAACTGGGCATTTTCCCGCTGCCAAAGCCCTTTTAGAAAAACAAGCTGTCAGTGTGTTTTGTGTACGCGGCGCGGATAAGACGCTAACGCGCTAGCGGCTTTTCGACCTGCTAACTCTGGGCCGCGGGCGGCTCGGCCGCGGAGGGTTCTTCCTGTCAGCCCCGCAGCCGCTGTCTCCCTGCCTTATCTCACTTCCTGTCAGCTGATCTTCAGCTTGAGTGACAGTACGGTGGCCCCCGGGGGACGCCAAGGTGGGAAGACGCGGCTAATCCAGGCTCCCAACAGACTGCGCTAAAATGGAGTGGCGAGAGTGTGTGCGGGTGCACGCGAGAGAGAGAGAGAGAGAGATAGACATAAATAGAAAGAAAAAGAGAGAGACAGAGTGAGAAGAGATAAAAGGCCTTTTCTCGCCCCTCTCTCGCACTTGTTTGCTAACCATGTGGAGAACATAATGAATGCATATCCCTCCATTTTTTCCTCTTGATTTATCATTTCAATTATCTGCTTTTCTCATTCTTTCTTTCTGCCCGTGTTTTTTTTGTTTTTTTCTTCCTCCTGGCCGACCGGAGACCCGAAGCAAAGCGCTCTATATTCAAAATCCCTAAATTTCAATTTTCCGCCTGAGCATGAGAACGATTTATCATCGTAATCTGGAGCCGGTGCCGCCGCGGCGCGAGGGGAAAATTAATTTAGATTAAGCGGCGATGTGCGATTATGAAGATTACTGACAGAGAGACAGAGGCACATCCCGCACTTCGTAAGGGGTGGAGGAGTGGAGGAGTGCAGTCGCACCTTTGCGACTCAGACTGAACTCAGGGTGGAGTTACCTAAAGCTTATGAGGCATTTACAGATCAATCCTGAGAGAAAACATCCGCAGCTTTAAAAATATAAATTAATACTTTGGGAAATTCTTGGTTTTAAGAGTTTAAGCCAGATTTAAAACATGATAGGATGTGGTTTGAGTTGGTTCAGATTTGAGTAAAATTTTGGAATCCTCAGAGTGGCATTTTGTAAAGCTTATGAGATTTCCAGAATCTCAAAAAAAATTGGGAATTTCTTGATTTTAATAGTTTGGAACAGATTTAAAACCTAATTGACTTTGGTTTGAGTTGGGTCAGATTTAAGTAAACATTTGGCAAACTTGGGAAAGATTTGAAACCTGATTAGATGTGGTTTGAGTTGGGTCAGGTTATATTTTGATGAGCTCATTGGGTTGTCAAAACTGATGATGTGGTTTGAGTTGGATTAGATTCGAGTAAAATTTTGGAATTCTCGGGTTAGACTGATCTCAGGATGGTGTTTATGAGGCATATTTAGATCAATCCTAAAAGGAAACATCTGCAGCTTTAAAAATATACATTTATATTTTGGGAAATTCTTTATTTTATGAGCTTGGGACAGAGTGAAAACCTGATGGGACTTGGTTTGAGTTGGGTCAGATAGGTCCCTATATGTTCCTGGCCCTAACGAGTGCCAGTTTCATCAGTCATGCCGTATTTGAGAGTCTTTGTGACTGCACTTGAGGATAATTTCAAAGGATAAACTCTACCTCTTCACTACTTTACTTTAACTGATGCTCTCAAACACTTTATTATGAGACAAGAAATTCAAGTAATTAACTCTTGACAAGTTCAGCACAGCTGTTAACTGAAAGCTGAACATTTCAGGTGACTCTACCTCATAAATCTGACTGAGAAAATCCAGCCAAGATTTGTAAAGCTGTCTCTAAGCAAAACGTTCTACTTTGAAGAATCTAAAATAAATAAAATATATTCTGGTTTGTTCGACACTTTTTTGTATCCATTATACAGCATATAATACAGCTCTGGAAAAAGAAAATTAAAGAGCGCTTAAAAATGATGAGTTTCTTTGATTTTACCAAATTAAAAAACCTCTGGAATAGAATCAAGAGGAAGATGGATGATCACAAGCCATCAAACCATCAAACCAAGCTGAACTGCTTAATTTGCACCAGGAGTGTAAAGAGCATAAAGTTATCCAAAAGCAGTGTGTAAGACTGGTGGAGGAGGAGAACATACAAATATTGATTTCTGAACTGATTTTTTCAGAGCTGTATATATATATATATATATATATATATGTACTGAATCTGAGGGAGAGTCACCTGGAACAGTTTTCTCAGTGTTTTGAAGGAGTGCCTTCAAAAAGAAGTCCCTATTAAATTCCTAAAAAAATAATTCTGAGGAATTTCATATTTAATATGATTAATCTACAATGTGGAAAATAAATTAAATAAAGAAATAAAGAAAAAACACTAAATAAAAAGTAATTGAGCGGCATATTTGTTCTAGAGCTGAAGCGCAGTGATGACTCTCGACCTCTAAAGGCTGACTTTGGTGGAGTTTCTTGATGCGGAGTGCAGAAGGGGTGCAGAAGGCGAGCGTACGTCAGTTAGATCACAGCGGGGGCAGCATCAGAGTGCCATCAAACTTCGGAGCTTACCTAAATTATGAGCAGAGACGCTTCCTGATTGGCCGGGCGGCTGCTGGACTTTAGTGCGAATAATCCTGCGGTAGACAAAGAGGAAACAGACATCATTCGTATGTGTGTGTGTGTGTGTGTGTGTATAAGTGTGTGTGTGTGGGTGAAGTGGCTGACATGGCAGCACAGCCTCACACTTCCTGCATGATTGCTCAAGCAGAGCGCTCTCCCCCTTTTCCCTCTCTCTCTCTCTCTCCCTCTCTCTCTCTCTCTCCCTCTCTCTCTCTCTCTCTCTCTCTCTCCCTCCCTCTCTCTCTCTCTCTCTCTCTCTCTCTCTCTCTCTGTCATTGTACACATGGTGTTAAACCAGCAGGCTGGACTCATGAATATGTGTGGCTTTCTGTTTCATCCCCTCTGTTTCTGTCGCTTCTTTCTCTCCGCTCTTTCTTTCTTTCTTTCTTTCTTTCGTTCTTTCTCCTCTCTATAAGCAGCTTTTTGCTGCTTCCTGTTTCTCCTGCTCAGTTACTGCTAAGTACTCCTTTACAAACACACACACACACACACACACACAGATACGCTGTGATCATCTACCGACTACACCTGGATGCACATTATTCTCATAAACTCTATTTTGTTGCTAAATAGTGTTTTTTGGAGTGTCATCACTGAAGAACCGCTCCAGAGAACTCCTGGAGCATTTTTTTGTATTTTAAAATAAACTAGTAGGTCTACAGACCAAACAATTCTTATCAAACAATGACTTCTTCAAACATTGATTCCTTCTACATAATTTCGCAGTGCTTTATCTGTATTGTTTCTTTTCAGCAGCTTTTTGGCAGCAAGCCCTTACTCAAATGCAGAGGTGGAAAGTAATGAATTACATTTACTCACATTACTGTAATTAAGTAGATTTTAGATTTTAGAGTCATTTGTAATTTTTAAAGTAGTTTTCAAAATAGGTCATTTTACTTTTACTCAAGTACATTTTGACACAACTAATTTACTTCACTACATTAGACAACTCCCCATTACTGAGTAAATAATTAAATGCTGGGGGGAAAAAAACTAATTGTCTAAATTCAAAAGAAATTGAGTTTTGTTCTCCATGGCAGCGCAGCTGAACGTTTCCCAGCAGTGTTTATTACGGTTAGCAGGAGAGACGCTGTGTGAATCAACTGTGCTCGGGGGAACCGGTGTTCTGTCGAGTTATGCTACCCATCGATATGTGCTTCTTTACGGAACAGTTTTTTTGTATGTTTTCATGTTTTTCATGATAATTCCTTAAGTTTTTATTAGAAACATTAAACAATCTGCTTAAATGTAAAAAAAAAAACATGTAAATAGCAGTTAAAGCATAGCAATGGCAAGTTAAAAAATAATAATGAACTGTAAAACTATAAAAATACGGTTTATAGTCGCCTATTTGACCATAACTTTTTAACAGTTAAGGAAAAAAATGGATCATAGAAACCTATGCCACTTTGTTTTATGGGGGGGTTGAACAAATACTGCCTGAAAGGTCCAAATTATTATGTGGAATAATAGTTAATTAAAAACTATTTAATTTATGATTTGTACTTTTTTACATCAAATAAATAAAGGTAAACAATAAAATAAATAAATAAAAGTAACTTTTTTTACTCAAAGTAAAAAGTCATTTTAAATTGAGTACTTTTTTACTTTTACTTGAGTAGATTTTTAGACTTTTACTTGAGTAGAATTTTAGCAAAGTAAAGGTACTTTTACTAAATTACAATTTTTCAGTACTTTTTCCACCTCTGCTCAAATGTGACTTCAACAGCATTGCTGAGGTAAATTTATGACTAAAACTTCACTACTTTCACTACTGACGCCAAATTCTAACCAAAATTGACTGTAAACTGTGGTAAATCCATGATTAGAATAGCAAGAGGTACATTTCCATTTCTGACTAACGTTGCACTGCCGAGGTAAAGCCATGACTAGAATAACTTTATTTAGGTCTATTTCTAATCAAAATAGAACTACCCAGGTCAGTTCACTGCTAAGGTACATTTATAATTAAAATAGCACTGCTGAGGTAAATGGAGGATCACAGTAGCACTGATTGGGCTGGGGTAAATGTTTGACTAAAATTGCAGTGCAGTGGTACATAGGGGTACATTTATGATTGGAACAGCATTAACGAATAATTACATAATGACAATATAATAGCATCATAGCGCATTTACACTCTTTTAAAAAGCAATTGATTTTTTTTATTAATAATAAAATAATAATAAATTAAAAATTCTGACGCCGGAATTGAAATATAAAAAAAATATATTAAACAATATATATACAAAATTTGTTTATACATAGAATGATAAATAAATAGCATAATTTATTATGACAGGCCTAGAAACAAGTCATTTTTTAACACATTTTCTTTTTTCTTATCACTTTATCTTCAATATCTCCAATAGCTGAGAACACACACCTGTTGATTGAGCTGACGCTGGGCACGCTGTCGTTGTCACACACTCTCTCCGCCAGTAGCCGGTCTCGTATCTCCCAGGCAAACATGGTGGGGTTTTGGCGTTTGTAATCTGCGATTTTGTCGACGACTTTGGGTGTAGCAACCTTTGGTTTGGATCCTCCGATCACCCCTGGCCTGATACTGCCCGTTTCATAGTACCTGTCGATCAAAGATTCAGCCAATCAATCATTTATCTCATCAGTTACACAGTTGAACTACACCAAACCAAATGTTGTCCAGTTCCAGTATCACTACACTGTATGTCTAAATGTTTGGCCATATTCCTTATAATGAATGTATTGATTTAGATACCTTAAGTTGTACCCATTGCTGAAATAGCACTGCTGAGGTAAATGTATTACTAAAATTGCACTGCTGTGGTAAATTATGAAGAGAATGGTATTGCTAAGGTAGTTAGTGATCTAAAGCTGTGATTAGAATAGCCTTGCTGAGGTAAATATAGGATCACAACTGCACTGCTGAGCTAAAGTTCTGCAGTAGAGCTATACCAAACTAAATGATGTCCATGTTTCCGTATGTTTAAATGTTTGTCCATATTCCTTCTAATGAGTGATTGCTGAAACTGCACTGCTGAGGTAAATTTATGACAAAAATTGCACTGCTGTGGTAATTTACGATGAGAATGGCATTGCTAAGGTAAATGTAGAATTACAGAAATATCACTGCTGAGGTAAATATAGGATCACAATAGCACTGCTGAGCTAAAGTTACACAGTAGAACTATACCAAACCAAATGTTGTCCATTTATCACTACACTGGATGTCTAAATGTCCACATTCCTTCTAATGAATGTATTGATATAGCTACCTTAAATTGTACCCATTGCTGAAATTGCACTGCTGATGTAAATTTATGCTAAAATTGCATTGCTGAGGTAAATTATGAAGAGAATGGCATTGCTAAGGTAGTTCGATAGCTAAATCTGCGATTAGAATAGCCTTGCTGAGTTAAATCCATGAATAAAATTGCACTGCTGAGGTATATATATGTTCACAATAGCACTGCTGAGCTAAAGTTACACAGTAGAACTATACCAAACCAATTGATGTCCATGTTTCCCTATGTTCAAATGTTTGTCCATATTTCTTCTAATGACTGTATTAATTTAGCTAACTTAGGTTGTACCTATTGCTGAAATAGCACTGCTGAGGGAAATCCATGAATACAATTGCACTGCAGAGATAAATATAGGTTCACAATAGCACTGCTGAGCTAAAGTTACACAGTACAACTATACCAAACCAAATTATGTTTTCTAAGGTAGTTAGCGATCTAAATCTGTAATTAGAATAGCCTTGCTGAGGTAAATTTATGAATAACATTGCACTGCTGAGGTAAATCTAGGATCACAACTGCACTGCTGAGCTAAAGTTACACAGTAGAACTATACCATTCCAGATTATGTCTGTATTTCCCTATGTTTAAATGTTTGTCCATATTCCTTCTAATGACTGTATTAATTTAGCTAACTTAGGTTGTACCTATTGCTAAAACTGCACTGCTGAGGAAAATCCATGAATAAAATTGCACTGCTGAGCTAAATATAGGATCACAACTGCACTGCTGAGCTAAAGTTACACAGTAGAACTTTACCAAACCAAATGATGTTTGCTAAGGTAGTTAGCGATCTAAATGTGTGATTAGAATAGCCTTGCTGAGGTAAATTTATGAATAAAATTGCACTGCTGAGGTAAATATAGGATCACAACTGCACTGCTGAGCTAAAGTTACACAGTAGAACTATACCAAACCAAATGATGTCTATGTTTCCCTTTGCTTAAATGTTTGTCCATATTACGTCTAATGACTGTTTTAATTTAGCTAACTTAGGTTGTACCCATTGCTGAAACTGCACTGCTGAGGTAAATTCATGATTAAAATCATACTGCTAAGGTAAATTTATGATCATAATTACACTGCTGAGGTAAATTTATGACTAAAATTGCACTTCTGAGGTAAAGATGAATGTGCCAAAGTCAGAGCACACCTGGCTCTTAAAGGGAATGACTACTGGCACACTGATTTAATGGTTTATTTCATGTTACGCCCAAAAAACACATTATTTAAGAAAATTAGGACATGCCTCTTGCACGTGTTGAGATGTGCAAAGCATATTTTTTGTGCCCTCACGATACCAAAGAGATACTAACACGTCTTAGATCAAGCTGAACAATCTGCAATTGACGGATTCACTATAGATCACTAAAAAAGGGCCCTAGTTGTCTATGGGTAATGGTAATGTGTATCTAATACCTAATTTGCATAGTGTGTACATATACATATAAAGCTCTGGAAATAATAGAGTTTCTTTGATTTTACCAATTTAAAAACCTCTGGAATATAATCAAGAGTAAGATGGATGATCACAAGCTGATCATCAAACCAAACTGACCTGCTTGAATCCAAAAGCAGTGTGTAAGACTGGTGGAGGAGGAGAACATGATGCCAAGATGCATGATTTCTGAACTGTTAAAACTTAATGAATTTGAACTTGTTTTTTTTTTTTTTGCATTATTCTGCATCTTTTTTGTTAGTTCAGACATTTCTCATTTTCTGCAAATATATGCTCTAAATGACAATATTTTTAGTTTGAATTTGAAAGAAATGTTGTCTGTAGTTTATAGAATAAAACAACAATGTTCATTTTACTCAAACATAAACCTATAAATAGCAAAATCAGAGAAACTGATTCAGAAACTGAAGTGATCTCTTCATTAATTTCTTCCAGATAATTTTCTGTGCATAATCTTTAAGCGTTTAACACACACACACACACACACACACACACACACACACACACACACACACATTATTATACACACACTCTTTATTATAAACACAGAAATTCCCCAGAACCTCCCCATTACCTTTTTGTGCAAATAATAAATAAAAAAAAATCACAAGCGCAATCAATTTACACAAAATGTACGTATCAGGCATTAAAAGCAAAACATGTAAACAGGGATTATCATCCACACACACACACACACACACACACACTCTATCTATGAACACGTGCGCCGCGAGCTCTCTCCCTGCAGTGTAAACATAGAACAGCAGAAGTTTAATAGGCAGCTGTGAAAATCCCCTATTAACGAGAGGGCATGGATATTCATACACTTTATTTACTGCAGCCCGCAACATATTACTAAACATATGTGTGTGTGTGTGTGTGTGTGTGTTGGGTGTATGTGTGCTTATGTTGTTCTTTGCCCGTGAGCCCAAGAGCCAGGGAGGAAATTAACACACACACACACACACACACACACACACACACACTCTAACACACACACACACACTCTAACACACACACACACACAGAGCCGGAGCGGAGCGGTAACGCTTGAGTGAGTTGGACTGGGGGGCTTGGGGGGGGGGGGGGTTAGAGCAGGGAGAACAATGGCAAACACATTTTTTGATATAGCTAAAGGCCCGAGCACTAATCCAACACCTTTCATCCATTCAAACGCTCCCTCTCTCTCTCTCTCTCTCTCTCTCTCTCTCTCTCGTGTCTTTCCTTCTCTTTCTTTCATCCTCCTATTCTTTATACATCATTTCATTCTAAGTCACTCTGCCTAAATCTCTCTCTCTCTCTCTCTCTCTCTCTCTCTCGTGTCTTTCCTTCTCTTTCATCCTCCTATTCTTTATGAATCATTTCATTTTTAATCACTCTGCCTAAATCTCCCTCTCTCTCTCGTCTTTCCTTCTTTCTTTCATCCTCCTATTCTTTATAAATCATTTCATTCTAAATCACTCTGCCTAAATCTCCCTCTCTCTGTCTCTCTCTCTCTCTCGTGTCTTTTCTTCTTGTTTTCATCCTCCTATTCTTTATGAATCATTTCATTCTAAATCACTCTGCCTAAATTTCTCTCTCTCTTTCCCTGTTCTCTTTCGCTCTCTGTCCTAAATATGTATCTTTCTTTCTCTCCCTCTCTTTCTTCTATTTCATATTCTCTTTGATGCTTTTCTCTTATTTCTGTCGTCTTCCAATTTTCCCTCTCTCTTTACTCCTTTCTTTATTTTTTTAATTCTTTATCAATCATTTCATTATTAATCAATCTGCCTAAATCTCTCTCTCTCTCTTTCTCTCCCTGTTCTCTCATATTCTCTCTCTCCCGCCATCTGATGCTCTTCTCTTATTTCTGTCTTCTTCCAATTCTCCCTCTCTCTCTCTTTCGCTATCTTTTCTTTTTTCCTTCATTTTTCTATTCTTTATAAATCATTTCATTCTAAATCACTCTGCCTAAATCTCATCTGTCTCTGTCTCTCTCTGACTCTCTCTCTCTTTCTCTGTCTCTCTCTCACTTTCCTTTCCTTCTTTCTTTCATCCTGCATCTGCATGAATCTCTCTCTCTCTCTCTTTCCCTCTCTTTTGTGTCATTCCTCCTTACTCTTACCTTTAATTTTTTATAAATAATTTCATTATATATCACCCTTATTCTTTCTCATCCTCCATCTGATGTACTTTTCTTTTCTGTCATCTTCCTCTCTTGCTGTCCTCTCTCTCTCTCTCTCTCTCTCTCTCTCTTTCTCTTCTTTCATATGTTCTTCCCATCATGAACACTAAAACACTAAAACTAAAAACTTAAGTATTTCTAAATTACTTTTGCTTATTCTCTCTCTCTCTCTTTCTTTCATGTCTTTCCTTCTTTCTCTCATCTTTCTATTCTTTGTAAATCATTTCGTTTTAAATCAGCCCATATTCTCTCTCGTCCTCCATCTGATGTTCTTTCCTTTTCTCTCATCTTCCTCTTTTCCTGTTATTTCTCTCTCTTTCTTTTCTCATGTCATCTTGCCATCATTAAACACTAAAAACACTAAAACTAAAAAAATTCATTCTTTCTAAATGACTCTTGCTTATCCTCTCTCTCCATCTATCTCTTTTCTCTCTTATTCTTTCCCTCCCTCTTACTCTCTCTCCCCACTCTCTCTCTTTCTGTCTCTCTCTCGTGTCTTTCCTTCTCACTCTCATCTTTCTATTCTTTGTAATTCATTTTGTCTTAAATCACCCTATATTCTCTCTCGTCCTCCATCTGATTTTCTTTTCTTTTCTGTCATCCTCCTGTTCTCTCTCTCTCTCCTTCTCTTCTCTCATGTCTTCATCCCATCATTAAACACTAAAAACACTAAAACTAAAAAATAAGCATTTCTAAATGACTCTCGCTCCTTCCCCCTCTCTCTCTTTTCTTTTCTTTCTCTATCTCTCTTTTCCTATCTTTCGTTTTTTCTCTCATCTTTCTATTCTTTGTAAATGCTTTCATTTTAAATCGCCCTATATTCTCTCTCGTCCTCTATCTGATGTTTTTTTCCTTTTCTGTCATCTTCCTCTCTTCCTGTTCTCTCTCTCTCTCGCTCTCTCTATCATCTTCTCTCATGTCTTTTTCCCATCATTAAACACTAAAAACACTAAAACTAAAAAAAAAATCATTCTTTCGAAATTACTTTTACTTATTCTCTCTCTCCCTCTCTCTCTCTCTCTTTTCTCTCTTATTCCTTCCCTCCCTCTCTCTCTCTCTCTCAGCAGATGTATGCCACCACTGTCATTCTGATGCAAATGGTAAAATGTGATGAATCTGTTCTCTTTGTGACGGAGGAGCGAGAGAAAAAAAGGGCTTTGACTCCAGCTTCCATTGGCAATGAGAGAGGGAAAGAGAGAGAAAGAGCAAAAGAGAGAGAGAGAGAGAGAGAATATTTTTGAATTTGTAACTGCAGGAGAAAGGCGGTAAGCGCTGACTCAGCCGGCTGCAGGGACATTGTTCCCTCTGTAAATATATGTCAGGGTGATTTGGACGGGGTTGGAGGAAGATTGTGGGATTAATATGTTTAATTTCAGGTTTTTGTGGTGGTGTAAAAGCATGCCGGATCATTAGGCTGCTCTGTCACGAACAGTGTAACACGAATTTTGACCTTTAACTGCTTATAAGAGCCGGATTTTAAAGGTGAAGTGATGGTTCATCCTGCTAGAGTTCAGCACTCCTCTCTCATATACTTTTCATAGTGAATATATTGTTCAAATACTGTTCATATGCTGTTCATAGTGAATATACTGTTCATACACTGTTCATTCACTGTTTATGCTGAAATACACTTAAATATACTGTTCGTATACTGTTCATATTGAGTATACTGTTCATATGCGGTTCATATACTATTAATACTGAGATACACTTAAATATAAGGTTCATATACTGTTCATAGTGAACAGTACTGTTTATACTGAAATATTCTTTCAAATACGGTTCCTGTACTGGTCATAGTGAATATAGAGTTCATAGTGAACATACTCTTCATATACTGTTCATATACTCTTCATGTACTGTTTTACTGAAATACCCTTTCAAATACGATTCATATACTGCTCATAGTGAATATACATTTCGTGGTGAACATACACTTCATATACTGTTTATATACTGTGCATAGTGAATATACTCTTCATATACTGTTCATACAGTGTTCATAGTGTGTATACTGTTCTTATGCTGTACATACACTTCAATATAGTCCTCACATACTGTTCATAGCGAATATACTCCTCATGTACTGTTCATGTACTGTTATACTGAAATACATTTTCGAATACGGTTCATATACTGTGCATAGTGAGTATACTCTTCATATACTGTTCATATTCTGTTCATAGTGAACATACTCTTCATATACTGTTCATATTCTGTTCATAGTGAACATACTCTTCATATACTGTTCATACAGTGTTCATAGTGCGTATACTGTTCATAGCGAATCTACTCCTAATGCACTGTTCATGTACTGTTATACTGAAATACATATTCAAATACGGTTTACATTCTGTTCATAGTGAATGTACTCCTCATATACTGTTCATGTAGTGTTATACTGAAATACATTTTCAATATTTTCAAATACGATTCATATACTGTTCATAGTGAATATCCTTTAATGTACTATTCATACACTGTTCATAGTGAATATACTGTTCATTTACTGCTCATGTACTGGGATACACTTTCAGAAACTGTTTGTTTATATTGAATTACACTTTCATAGACTGTTGAAAAACTGTTCATATACTGTTCATAGTGAATATACTGCTTATACACTGTTTATAAACAAAATTATTTTACTGAAAAGATTCAAAGGTGGCACAGCTACTGTAGGTAGGAGTGTTTAATAAATAGAGTGGAGGACAGTGAATGAGATTAAACACAGTGTTTAAAAACTCCAGCAGCACTGCTGCAGTATCTGATTCGCTCACTGTACCACCATGCACCACCACCGTACACCACGAGTCTCAGTGTCCTAACATTGTGCTTGATTGGTGTATTTCTACAGTATATAGAATATATACTATATAAAATAAAATATAGAGTCTTACCTGCCCAGTATCTTGCTGACGCAGCCGTGGCTGACCCGGAGCTGTCGGGAGATGTCGCACGGACGCACGCCCTGGTGAGCCAGCTCCACTATTCTCTGCCTCACCACGTCCGGCAACGGCCTCCCGTTCACAAACACCCCCCCCAACTGATTCACCCCTCCATGCCCTGCAGAGACAGTGAGAGGAAGAGAAGAAGAGTCAGGGTTAAATAAGAGAAAAAAAAAAAAAACACAGTCGCTGTCTATTATATAGAACAGAACATTTATTTATTTACATGTATTTGGGTTTATGTTTTTTTAACTCATTTTATTGGCTTGTATTTTCAAATGAGTCTCAACACTAATACTAATATAAGTTCATCTTAATAAAACACAAAATGACTTTTTCGAGACTGAGTTCATCTATACATCGCTTTTCAATTTGTCAAACTGTATAAGAACCAATCACGCAAGCACACAGGCAGCGCTAGATATATTTTACATACTGTTCATCCAGTGTTCATAGTGCGTATACTGTTTATATGCTGTTCATTTACTGTTAATAGTGAATATACTTCTCATATACTGTTCATGTACTGTTATACCGAAATACATTTTCACTATAGGGTTCATATACTGTTCATAGTGAATATACTGTTTATATACTGTTCATGTACTGGAATACACGTTCATAAACTGTTTGTTTATATTGAATTACACTTTCATATACTGGCCGTATCTGAATACACTTTCAGATACGGTTCATATACTGTTTATGCAGTGTTCAATTAATTCAATTCAATTTTATTTATATAGCGCTTTTTACAACAAAGGTTGTCACAAAGCAGTTTTGCAGAGAAAAAAAACAGGTATGTGCGTATACTGTTCATATCCTGGTCGTTTACGGTTTATACTGAAATACACTTTCAAATATGATTCACATGCTGTTCATATACTGTCCATAGTAAATATACTGTTCATATGCTGTTCATACAGTTTTTATAGTGCATATACGATTCATATATTGTTCATAATGAATATACTATTCATATACGGTTCATACAGTGTTCATATTTAAACACACTTTCATGTGCTGTTCATTTACTCTTTATACTGAAATACACTTTCAAATACGGTTCATATACTGTTCATATATTGTTCATCGTGAATATACGGTTCATACAGTGTTCACAGTGGGTATACTGTTCATAAACTGGTAATGTACTGTTTATACTGAAGTACACTTTCAAATACGATTTGAATACGATTTTTTATGAGTCATTTGTCATTTTTAAAGTAGTTTTTAAATTAGGTCATTTTACTTTTACTCAAGTTCAATTTACTTCACTACTTTTTAAAACTTTCCATTACTGAGTAAAAAATTAAATGCTGGGGGAAAAAACAACTTGTTTGAATAGAAAAAAAAAATTGAGTTTTGTTCTCCATGGCAGCGCAGCTGAACTTTTCCATACATTGTTTATTACGGTTAGCGGGAGAGACGCTGTGTGAATCAGCTGGGGTCTGTGTGTGCACGGCTCAGTGAAACCGGTGTTCTGTCGAGTTATGCTACCCATGGATATGTGCTTCTTTACGCCACTGCACATGCGCCGACCAACTTTCTTTTTTGTATGTTTTTTTTTTATGTTTTTTTTATGATAACTCCTTAAGTTTTTACTGGGAACCTAACTATAAAAATACGGTTTATAGTCACATGTATGAGATTACCGTTTTAACAGTAAAGAAAAATAAATGGATCATAGAAACCTATGCCACTTGTTCTTGAAAATGTTTTATGGGATGGTCTGAACATATACTGCCTGAAAGGTCCAAATTATTTAATTTAATATTTATTTAATTTATGATTTGTTGTACTTTTTTAATTAAATAATTACAAGTAACTATGTAACTTTTACTCAAAGTATATTTTAAATTGAGTACTTGTTTACTTTTACTCGGGTAGATTTTTAGATGGGTACTTTTACTTTTACTTGAGTAGAACTTTAGCAAAGCAAAGGTACTTTTACTTAATTACAAATTTTCAGTACTTTTTCCACCTCTGTATTATATATATGCGTGAGAAATACTATGTGTGGCGTCACGTGAGGTCACGTGAGACTTCAGCGTGAGACTTGAGAACACTGCTCACAAGACAGACCCTCACAATGTATAGACAAAGCGCGGTGTGAGGTAACAGAAAAAAGACTACAGTCTTTTTATTGTCGAGTAATAGCAGAGTACGCGAAAGCGAAAGAGAGATGAAAAAAGACAAAAAAGAGCGAGAGAGCGGATATAAGAGAGAGTGAGAGAGCGCGAGAGAGGTAGTTGCGAGTGTGACTTGAATGTACTCGCCCCTCCTTCCTCCCTTTGTGAGGCGTCTGTCTGTCTTTGACCTGAAGGTCACGGTAATGCATTCTCCTCCCCGCCGCCTCGCTCATAACATGTGCCCCTAGAGGCCGAGTAGTGAATTACACATGACCCGCTCACCCCCTTAGCTCTCTGTGTGTGTGTGTTTTGTGTTTTGTGTGTGTGTGTCTGTGTTACATAAACCCTTCCCGTCTTATTTCCTCCTCTCTTTTAGTATCGAGACAGCCTTGGCCGGCCTAAGCCGAGACGCGCGAAAGCAGTTTAATTCACAATACGCGCTCTGACTCTCCGAGTCTGACTCCGCCCTTTATCCCCTCGCGCTTCTCTTTTAGAAGAACACTGTTCATACCTGTCCGATAACATTATGTGCGGGTATTAAGATGCTGTGTGTGGCGCCGGACCGGAAATCTGTAGCATTATGCTATCAGAGTATATCCCTTCTTACATTCAGTTCAGGGAAAAAAAAGAGAGAGTGTGTGTGTGTGTGTGTTAAATATTGCCATGCTGTAATCCAGTTACTCTGTCATATTAACATACTGATTGCTTCAGAGGGGAACTCACACACACACACACACACACTGGGACTGGGGTGTATGCGCTAATCCAGCCTGCAGGGATAATAGTTCTTAAACACAGGCCTGCAGGTTATATCAAACCAAACACACAAAACACACAAAAAGCCCATCAGTTCAGTGACAGTCCAGCATTAACAGCCCTCTCTCTCTCTGGCTATTTCATTCGTTTACAGAGGCGAGACTAAAGCAGATGTAGCTACTTTATAATGGACAATAGTTCCGATATTTTTTATGCTCCCAATCTCGACATTGATATCAGAATAATCTTAAAAAAGGAATTATTTGGTTTTATGAACATCCCTTTCAGACAGCTTCCTCTTACAGCGTCCACAGTTAATCCTGTTGGATGTGGTTGGTCCTTCTTGGTGGTATTACCCTGGCTGACATTACCCTGGATACCGTGGCTCTTGATGCATCACAAAGACTTGCTGTCTTGGTCACAGATGCTCCAGCAAGATGTGCACCAACAATTTGTCCTCTTTTGAACTCTGGTATGTTTTTACCCATAATGTTGTGTGAATTGTGGGCAATATTTTGAGCAGTAAAACTGTGCTCTTACCCTTCTAATTGAACCTTCACACCCTTACAGCTCTTACTGGTGCAATATGAAATTAATGAAGATTGGCCACCAGTTTAACACCAGTAAAGTTTTCTAAAAGAAAGGATTGATTCTGAAAAAATAAATGAAGTAAAGTTTATTAAAAGAAAGGATTGACTGAAGTTCAGTTCCCTTATTTACTCTATGTAACATTTAAGTCTTGAAACCGAGTTGAAGTTACTTAAATTTATCAGAGAGTTGCAAAACTTTTTTAAAGTAAACTTTACGTATAATTTTTTTCAACACACAGAACACAACAGCAAGTGGGAATGGAGGAGCTACTGAACACCATGTCATGTGACCGAGAAAGACAAACCTCCCCCCAGGAAGTCCTGTCACTGTCTGTCTACTACAAACTCCTAAAATGCACCTAAAAACAAACTCCATTTCCCATGATACACCTGCCTTCAACTCTCCGGACATGCCGGATCACGTAACTCATCGGTGTTCCGGTTCGCCCTCCTACTGATTGCACACACCTGGACTCTATATATACTATATGCACTATATACAGCACTCACTTTCACTCACATCTTTGCCCGGTATTGAACTTATTTTACATATCTCTTCTGCCTCGTGCTTCTTTTGTGTTTTTACCCTTTGTTGCTGACCCTTTTTGCCTTTTTGACTACTCTTTAGCTTAGCTTCGGTTCTGACACATTTTTGTTTTTTGATCATCCCTTGCCCTATTTACTCTGTTTTGGATTTCCTGTGTATGACCTCATTGTGTATGTTGCTTTTTACACTGTCATTTTGTTGCCTTATCCCTTATTTAATAAATTATCTATATTTTATATCCGTTTGTCTGTCCCATGCTTGGCTCCCGTGACAACCTGCTTACAGTCACAATTGTGATATACTGAATGGCAGGTAAATAAGTGAATAAAAACTGCACAGACAGCAAAACTGAGGAGAGTTCTCAGAAGGTAAAAGAGTTTTTGAGATTCTGCAATGTGGCAATGTAGGAACTCATCATCATCGCCCAATCATAGTGCATTTACTCACTATTAAACAGTTATTACACCTCAGAAATAGACAGTGAACAACAGATATCAGTCCAGAAGCATAAAATGCAAGGTATTAATGGAACTGGGAGCTGAATGGAAATGTAAGTCAGTCAGAATGAATTATAATAATAAAGCAAAAACACTACACAATAGTGAATAAAAAAAAGCCACTACTAAATATATCAGTCCAGAATTTCTCATCATATAAACTGTACCTAAAAATATGTGATAGTGATTTTACTTCAGTATTAATCAACTATCTGTATAATTTATACACACATGCACACACCTGCTTCTTACAGCTGTTATTATTACACAATAATTACACATATCTATTACATATCTATTAGATACACAGACTCTTAGATTCCACACTAATAGATTATATTTCTTATATTACTGTTTATAAATAGGTGTTGATCAACAGTTACAGTAGATACAGTAGTCACCAAGCGTAACCTGTTGTACCAACACTCCTGCATGCATGTAAAGGTTCTTTTTCTTCTTCTATTGTTTATCATGAGGAAAACGCTTACTATATGCACTCTTACTGTAATTGGTCTGAAGTAATTGATGGTCCAAATAAAAAAGGTTTTCACATTTCTACTAACATTAAAACTACTCACAACTGAAGTGAATATGCCAGAACCAGGATTAAGAAATACTGATTTACAGTGAATTTACAGTTGATCACAGTCTGCACTATTCTTTCCAGTTGTCTTCTTAGTCTGTACTTTGGGTTTCTTAAGGTCCAATCAGTGATCACTTCTAATTTGACTTTATGTCTCTCAATAAATTTTGCTTGATCATTTGATCACTTTTCACACTTTTACACTGCATTTTCTCTAAAGCAGACATGACTTAGTGACTATGTATCTGATCACTTAGGTCCAACACTTGATTATTTAGGTCCAATTTCACTTGAGTCTTGTTTTGCCATCACTTTGATCATTTGCGACTTGACATAATTTCTATTCTGATTATTTTCCATCACTAAATCACCTAGGTCCAACACTTGTTCACTTAGGTCCAACACTTGATCATTTAGACCCAACACTAAATCACTTTGGTCCATCAATCAATCTTAACTTTCAATCATTCAAAACATTATCCATGGGAATTGAACTCAATCACTTAGGTCCAACACATGATTATTTAGGTTCAACATTCTAGGTTCTAGGTTCAAAACTTGTTCACTTAGGTCCAACACTCAATCATTTAGTTTCAACACTAAATCACTTTGGTCCATCAATCCATCTGAACTTTCAATCATTCAAAACCTTATGCATGGGATCGAACTCAATCACTTAGGTCCAACACATGATTATTTGGGTTCAACATTCAATCACCTAGGTTCAACACTTGATCACTTAGGTCCAAAACTCGATCACTTAGGTCCAACACTCAATCACTTAGGTCCAACACTCAATCTTAACTTTCAATCCTTCAAAACATTATCCATGGGATCGAACTCAATCACTTAGGTCCAACACATGATTATTTAGGTTCAACATTCAATCCCCTAGGTTCAACACTTGTTCACTTAGGTCCAACACTCGATCATTTAGTTCCAACACTAAATCACTTGAGTCCATTACTTGATCATTACTTGATCATTACCTTGATCACTCAATCACAACATTCAATCATCAAACACATGATCACTGAGATCTAGCACTCAATCCCTTAGGTCCAACACATGGTTACTGAGATCTAACACTCACTCACTTAGGTCCAACACATGATCTAGGTTTAACATTCAATCACTTCAGTACATCACTCAATCACTTGGAGCCAACACTCAATCCCATCATTTAGGTCCAATATTAAGGTCCAACATAGGATCATTTAGATCCAACACTTGATCATATAGCTCCAACACATTATCACTTAGGTCCAACACATGATCATTTAGGTTCAACATGCAATCACCTCAGTACATCCCTTAATCACTTAGAGCCAACACTCAATCACATCATTTAGGTCCAACATTAAGGTCCAATATATGATCATTTAGATCCAACACATGATCACTTAGGTCCAACACTTGATCATTTAGGTCCAACATTCAATTATTTCTGTTCATCACCCCATCGCTTAGGTCCATCTTAGGTTAATAACTTGAACACTTAGGTCCACTACTCAATAATTTAGGTTCAGCATTCAAGCACCTAGGTTCAACACTTGATCACTTAAGTCCATCACTGAATCATTTAGTTCCAAAACTAAATAACTTAAGTTCATCGCTTGATCACTTTGGTCCATCACTCAATAATTTAGGTTTACATCCAATCGCTAAGGGCCACCAGTTGGTCACTTAAGTCTAACACTTAATGACTTAAATTCAACACTCAATCACATAAGTCCAACATGTGATCACATATATCCAACATTCGATTAATGGTCCAGTCCTTACTTATTTAGGTTAAAAACACAAACACTCAACATTCATTCTCTAAGGTCCACCACTTGATCACTTAAGTCCAATGCTCAACTACTTAAGTTTAACATTCAATCACTTAGGTCCAACACTCAATCACATAAATTCAACACTCAATCACAAAAGTCCAACATTCATTCTCTTATGTCCATCATTTGATCAATGAGGTCCAACACCCAATAATTTAGGTCCAAAACATAATCAGTTAGGTCCAACATATAATCACCTATGTTCAACACTTGATCACATACATATTCAACACTCAATCACGTAGGTTCAAAACATGATCACTTAGGTCCAACACTCAATCACTTAGGTCCAATACTCAATCATTTAGGTCCAACACTCAAACACTTAGGTCCAACACTCTATTCCTTACGTCCAACATGCAATCATTTAGGTCCAACATTAAATCATTTAGGTCCAACACTTAATCACTTAGGTCCAACACTCAATCATTTAGGTCCAACACTCAATAATTTAGGTCCAACACTCAATCATTCAGGTCCAACACTCGATCATTTAGGTCCAATGATTTAGGTCCAACACTCAAACGCTTAGGTCCAACACTCTATTCCTTACGCCCAACATGCAATCATTTAGGTCCAACACTTTTTCCACACATTTAATCATCTACATCCAACATTCATCCAAAACCTAGTTTCTCTAAAAGTGACTATTACTTAATTAATTACATGCAACCACTATTTGTTTTGTAGCTTCTGCAGATCAGCTCACTTTTACACTACAATAATGAGGTGGTCATATGCATATCTGACTATCTCAGAATTTCCTCAAGACACAGTGGACCTAGTTCACACAGGCACATTTCCTGGACGCTTATGATTGGATCAAATGGCAGATGTAAACATTGCCGTTTCATAAAACCAGTCAAATTCATATCAACCCAGCCCTACTTTTCAGTATGCTAGCAACTAGCGTGGCTTCAGCTCATGAAAAAATAAAAAAGCTTCACGGCTGTTTGTGTAAACGGTGTGTGTAAACTCCCTTAATCGTTGTTTAAGGTGCTAAGCCGTGTGCTGGAGGGCTTCCTTCTGCGGCCTTTCTCTGATCCATACAGAACAGAAATTATTTATGAAAACACATATTAAAACAGTCACTGTAATAGAGGATCACCCTGAGTGAGGCTGAGGTCTAATGTTTAAAGCTGCCCTCTATCTTGCCCGTGTCCTAACAAGCAGACCTGATCCGCGGCGGCGTCTGGCGAGCGGAGAATGAGCTTTCTAAGCCAGCAGGCCTGTCTGTTTCGCAACCAGGAGAAATCCACCGTGCAATAGTCCAGATCATTCTCACTCCGCATGAACAGCATGAGTGGAGCCTTTACGAGCATTGTACAGCAAAATACAGCAACGCTCAGTAATGTACAGCAACGTGGAGCAACATACTGCAAAATACAGCAATGTGCATCAACATACAGCAACATACAGCCACGTTAAGCATCATACACCAACATACAGCATAAAAGAGCAACATACACCAACATACAGCAACGTAAAGCATCATACTGCAAAGTAAACCAACATGCAGCAAAATAAAGTAATGTAAAGCATCATACACCAACATGCAACATAAAACAGAAACATCCAGTAATGTACATTAACATAGAGCAACATACAGCAACGTAAAGCCTCATACACCAACATACAGCAATGTACACCACCATACAGCATCGTACAGCAATGTACACCACCATACAGCAACGTAAAGCATCATACACCAACATATAGCATAAAAGAGCAACATCCAGTTATGTACATCAACATAGAGCAACATACACCAACATACAGCAACGTAAAGCATCATACACCAACATAAAGCAATGTACACCAACATGCAGCAATGTGAAGCATCATACACCAACATACAGTAATGTACACCAACATACAGCAACGTGAAGCACCATACACCAACATTCAGCATAAAAGAGCAACATCCAGCAATGCACATCAGTGTACGCCAACATACAGCAATATGAAGCATCATACAGCAACATACAGCAACATACAGCATCCTAAAGCAGCATACACCAACATAAAGCAACGTACACCAACATACAGCAACGTAAAGTATTATACAGCAACATGCAGCATAAAAGAGCAAAATCCAGTATGTACATCAGTGTACGCCAACATACAGCAACGTGAAGCATCATACAGCAACATACAGCAATGTACACCAACATACAGCAATGTAAAGCATCATACACTAACATACAGCAATTTACACCCACATACAGTGATGTAAACTAAAATGCAGCAACATACACCAACATACAGCAATGTAAAGCATCATACAGCAACGTACACCAACATACAGCAATGTAAAGCATCATACAGCAACGTACACCAACATACAACAATGTACACCAACATACAGCAATGCACAGCAATGTACAACGTACACCAATGCACACCAACTTACAGCTAAATACAGCAACATACACCAATGTACACCAACGTACAACAACATATACCAACATACAACAACATACACCACCATACAACAACATACACCAGCATACATCAACATGCTGCATCAATGTACACCAACTTGCACGTACACCAAAATGTACAACATATAGCAACATACAGTAGCATAAAGCAATGCACAGCAAAATAAAGCCATACAGCAATGTACACCAACATACACCAACATACAGCAATGTACAGCAATGTACACCAACATACACCAACATACAGCAATGTACACCAACATACACCAACATACAGCAATGTACACCAACATACACCAACATACAGCAATGTACACCAACATACACCAACATACAGCAATGTACACCAACATACACCAACATACAGCAATGTACACCAACATACACCAACATACAGCAATGTACACCAACATACACCAACATACAGCAATGTACACCAACATACACCAATCATCGTAGCCTACTTCATATATTTGCGTGAATAATTGATGAAATTACTGTAGAAACGATTGGGACGATAGAAGGTAAGTAGCATGATAGACACTTTTCTATCGTCCCCACGATACAATATTTATCATCATATCGCACAGCTCTACAACATACAGCAAAATAAAGCAAAGTACAACTACGCACTGCAACATACAATGACTGCCTCAGTCTACCTCACTTTACCTTGTTCTACCTCGCTCTACCTCCAGCTTTATTATGTCACATAAGCACAGTCAGCAGGATGAAAAGCTCTGTTGTTAATTGCAGGTAATGCATTTTGAGTTTACTGTTAGTCTCAGTGTTATTGGAGCTCTTTCAATGTGTTTATTATAAAAACTCTTATCGCCATAATGTATATATGTATATATATATATATATATATATATATATATATATATATATATATATATATATAATACATGCATAAATACACCCTGACACAGGCTGGTAGCGCTGTTAGATAAAAGTATACAATTTATCTAACAGCGCTACCAGCCTATGTGAGGGTATATTTATGTATGTATGGACAGAGTGTGGATATTTGTTTGGGTGTACATGTGCATGTTCGGAAGTCTGTCAGATATGTGTACGTAAGGATGTGTGTGTGTGTGTGTGTGTGTGTGTGTAAATGGAAGTGTTCCTGGAGCAGTGATTGATTTAGTGCCGTGTGGAAGTGAAACACACACACAGACTGAAACACATTCACGCTCCTCCAGCCAGAAAATCAACCCGATTAGAGACGCTCCTCCGTTCTCATCCTTTATCACACTTTAAAGCACACACACACACACACAAACACACACACACACACACACACACACACACACACACACACAGAGCATGGTTAAACCCAACAACAAAACAAATCGACAAACAGGAGTAAAATCAGTCTGATCTGCTGCTTTTTTTTTTTTTTTACAACAAATACATCATACACTTTAGGTCCAAATAAAAATATGGTCATTTAGAGCATTCATTTGCAGAAAATGAGAAATGGCTGAAATAACAAAAAAGATGCAGAGCTTTCAGACCTCAAATAATGCAAAGAGAAAACAAGTTCATATTCATAAAGTTTTAAGAGTTCAAAAAACTAATATTAGATGGAAAACCCCTCGTTTTTAATCACAGTTGTCATGCATCTTGGAATCATGTTCTCCTCCTCCACCAGTCTTACACACTGCTTTTGGATAACTTTATGCTCTTTATACTCCTGGTGCAGGAATTCAAGTAGTTCAGCTTGGTTTGATGGTTTGATGGCTTGTGATCATCCATCTTCCTCTTGATTATATTCCAGAGGTTTTCAATTTCGGTTGAAACTCATCATTTTTAAGTTTGGGTGATTATTCAAACTGCCGGAATTTTAGAACCATGGTAGAACAATTGCCTTTAATAAAGGCAAAGCAAATGTTTATTTGACTTCAAACAATAGTGGAACCCTTTTTGTTGATAAATAAGAAAATTGTAAAGGTCCTTTAACTTATTTGATAGACAGGAATCAACACAGTCAACGTTAACCTAGAAGCACTGCCTTTATTAAAGAACCCTTCCATTTTTAGTGCTATATAGAAACATTTTTAAAGGATCTTTAAATGTTGCTTGTTGCTTATATACGTATTAGAAACCTTTAAAGCAAGAGTTTATTCCCCACAATTGAAGCATATCTACTGCTCTATTCATCCAGGGTTGTTGAAACTGTGTATAGAGAAGCAAAAGGGTTTAAAAACTACTAAGAAAAATAGGAATCAACCAAAATGGAGAAGCATGCTTTTCATTGGACAGCAGTGATATATGGGATCTATTTGGAAAATAATAATTTTTGTATTCAAAAGGTTCTTTAAGTTGCCATGATTATATTATGATGGTGATGATGAATGAAGTTGCAGTCATACAGCACCTTTCTAGACACCCAAGCACATTTTACAGCAGCAGCCAATCGCGTACAGCGCATCCTTTTCAAACCTCAGAGCCAATCCATGTCTGGCTTTACAGTCATACACAGAATCATACAAATACATAAAAAAAAAAAAAAAAACCTCTTAAGTACCACAGGAACATGTGCAACCAAACTAGGGGTAAACGATATCGCAAATAACGCAATGTGTCATAAAGTTCTCATGACATTTAGAGAAAATTATGCTAATTTTGGACACGATATGTCATTGTCTCCAATGAAACCAGGCAAATTCTTAAAACCCAGAGATTTGAACATCTGTATAATCTTTTGTTTTTGATTAAAAACATTAAAAAGGTGCTTTTTTTATTTGCTGGTGCACCACTTTAGGGTGCTTCACGTACTACCAATGGTACACGTACCACAATTTGAGAACCACTGTTCTAGAGTGTCCAGTTTTATCTCCGGAATGTTTTTGGACTGTCGGTGGAAACCGGAAACCAGTTACACCAGTTCCAGAAGAACATGGAATGCATTGTTTTTTACCTAAATAAATTACATTTTAAATCCATTGAGTTTTTTTGGGATTTCTCGGTAACATGGGATTTCGCGCGTTCAGTAGCTCCTCCATTTCCACTCGCTGTTGTGGTTTTTTTTTTTACATGGATCTCCGTGGGAACGTGCACACAAAGTGTAATAGCTACTTAATAGCTATTTTATTAAACGTGAGGACAACAAAACTCAGAGATGTGCATCTGGACGGGACTAAAATTAACAGAGGACCATGGAGTTCAGCGAAAAACAGTAGGTAACTCAGTCTGTAATTTTCTCAGAGGACAGAGTCTGAGAAAAACACGTACATGGTCGTTCCGGACGGGAATAAAATCACAGAGGACCCCCATAAAAGAGAAAATTACCCCATCCAGATAGGGCTTAAGTGAATTCATAGGCAGAATTTGAGGCAGTGCCAAAAACCGCAACAATACAATTGAATATCACACAGACAATAAACTGAAATTTACACGTTACATATTCTGATATCAATGTGAAATGTGATAAATAAAGGTTCTAAATTAATTGAATCTTCTCTACTTAAGGTTTTTCAGCACTTGTCTTTGCTGCAGTATATTTTTCCCAGGATAAGAGATTTTTTTTTACCTCAGTCTACCTCAACATACCTCACTCTACCTTGCTGTATCTCACTGTACCTCACTCTACCACATTTTACTTAACTATTAATCTTACAGTCTTATTATATATACTGAAATATTAGAAATGTGTTTAAAAAACACATCACCATTATTAAAGCAATCTATCGCAATATACAACTGATTTTCAATTCCCTATGCTTAACGTCAACACTCATACTTCACAGGAAATTTGGCAGTGTTAAATCAACACTTATTAGTGTTAAACTTCACACTCTCAGTGTTAATTTAACACTAATAGTGTTGATTTAACACTGCCAAATTTCCTGTGTTCAATTGTTATTTTTTTTTCTGTGTGAAAAATCAGGACAATTTCTAGAATTTCCCCTTTGGGGATCAATAAAGTATCTGTCTAGTGGCATTTATATGCAGGCCTTTAGCTCTCTCTCTCTTTCTCACTCACTTTCTCTCTCTCTTTCTCCCTCTCTCTCTCTATCTTTCTCTCTCTTTCTCTAAGAATTACAGTGACTTATAGTGGAGGTTTGAACAAAATATAATAGCTATATTTTTTTCTTGTGAGCCACATACACTCTTAGTTACTTGAGTTTATTTTATTGTTGTTGTTTGTATTTTATTGCAGACTGACTGGAGTTAACCCTTTAAAACCTGATTTAATGAGATTGTTAAAAAAACTCTCTCTCTCTCTTTTTTTTCTCTCTCACATACACAGAATAGTGCTTCTGGAACTGGAACATTTAGAAACACTTCACACCTCGTCTCGCTCTCTTAGTTCCCAAATGTTTCACAAGATTTTAGTCCAGACTAAAACATTTATTTAAAAAAAAATGAGAGAAACACTCACATTCTCTCTCTCTCTCTCTCTCTCTATCTCTCTCTCTCTCTCATTCACACACACTCTCTCTCTCTCAGACACACACACACACTTACACTTTCACACACAGGCAGACTAAATCAGCGTGGATCCTTTAGCGGGAAAGCATCCAAATCGCGTGTTTGTGGTTGGTGTGACATCAGTGTAAAGGTTGGTGACACTCACACGCGAAAGCAGAGCGATTCGCTCCACTTTCCACACCACTAACACCGGCACACACACACAAAGAAAGAGAGAAAGAGAGAGAGCTGACAGTACTTGCAACATTTTGCTTCTACAAACAATCCACAAAAAGGGTAATAATGTTATAATCAAGTTCAAATAACAATAATGCTGATAAGGAGAATGATGGTCAATCACCAAAATCCCAGTGATTAAATTATTCCTCGTGCACAGAAAGAAACAAACAAGATAAAAAAGACACAAAAAAGAAGGGGGAAAAAACTAATAAATATATAAGAAAAGAAAAAGGAAGAAAAAATAGGCCAAAAGTAAAGAATAAAATCGAGAAATATTAAAAACAGACCAAATGAATGAAAGAAAAGAAAAGAAAAAAGAATGAATAGAAAATAAAATGAAAGAGACAACTAGAGAGAGGGAATGCAATAGAAAAAAGTGACAGAGAGGAAAATATTTTAAAAAAGAGGCTAAAAATTAAGGCAGTAAAACAAAGTCTCCTTTCTGACTGAGTGACCAAATCTAAACTAAACTATTTTTTATTAAACTCTATATATTCTCTCATACAATCAGCCCTACACTGAGTTATTACCTCAGTAATAAACGATATAATACACTAGCAATAACATTAGTTATAAATTAATAATTACTTCAGTATTAAACTATTAATAAATCATTATTAAACTAGCAATAAACAAAACTTTCAATTCATTCATTAACAAATGTATTTGTCAGATAGAATCACGTATAAAATCAGTAATAACGTACTAATACAAATAGTTACAAGCTAGTAATAAATTCTGTAATAAACTTCACATATTCTGGACAGTACACTCTTAAAAACTCATTTTTTAAATCAGTAATGATTTAAATTATAATAAACTCAATTATAAACATACTAATAAACACAGATAAAAAATGATATGAACTTTGTAATACATGCAGGAATACAAATAATTAAGTAGATGCAAATTATATAAAGTCTACTAAATTCAACAACACACTTTATGTTAAATATACTGAACGTGTTGGTGAACTCTCGAGCAAAAAAATAAACAGTTTTAAAAGTCGGTTAAAAGTGGAATACCTAATAATAAATAATGTTAATTACAAAATTAACTCAGTAATAAATTTGCTCAAACCAGCGATTTACAACTGTAATAACCGAGTTAATGACTACAACTATAATAAACTCAGTATAAACGCAGTAATAAAGCCCAGCAATAATATATTAGTTAGCTGTTTAAAAACGCAAGAGTCCACTGAACATCCATCAGTGATCTGGATGCGCGCGCGCACACAATGCTAGATCCAAACACACCAATACTGGACCTGAATATATATACATCAACTCTACGCTATATCTAATCACGCGCTTTCCAAACACGCCCAGCGCAAACTGACCGCACTAAAAACACTCAGGCTTTAGATGATGCTCTACAGGGTGGTCAGTGGAGGTTTTGGGTCATGGTCGGCTTTTGCCCGCTTCTTGTTGCCCTTGGCCTTTGAGGCCTTTGCTCCCTGTTGTGGTCGCCCTCTCTTCTTACCTCCCTCGGGTCAACATAGAGAAGGTCCTGACTAATACAAAGGGTCTACGAGATCCCAGTACACCAGCCAACCCAACCACACACCAAACTCAACATCAGTCCAACTCAAACCGCTTTAAACGACTTTAAAAAACATAAAACCATTTTTTAATCCACTTCTGAATTACTGTGATTTAAATAAGATTTGGACAATGGTTGTAGTTCACTCAATGTTTTAGTTAAAATATAATTTAACACTTGCACAGTATTATTACTTCTTCATAAAATTATAGTTAAAACACAGATAACCCGTTTATCCGAGACAAAACTGGAATTTTGAAGTTAAACTAATCACGTTCACACTTGGGTTAACATTGCACAATTTGGCTTAATTTTAGGTCCATTGTGCCCATAACGCAACGGATCCAAACCCAGCAGCAATAAAACCCAAACACACCGAAAAAAGTAACCATTACAACGGACCTTTAACGTTGAAATGTGATTGAAATATGACTGAAGTAAAGTCTGTTGTTGTTTTAACGTAAAAACGTTACGATTCTAACGTTGAATCAAGGTAATGTCCTCAACCATCTTTTTTACATTTTACATTTTTTGACATTTCTTTTTTGTACATGTCATTACCATACATAAAAAACAGTTGGCTGGAGGGATGAAAATGTGGCTTTCTAGTAATTTCTAGTAATTGCTTTTTAATTTGGCACAAATTCTTCACCATACCTGGTGGTATGTTTATGTTCTATTTGTTTTACTGTTGCGTTTTGAGATTAAATGTTCAGTAATCAGATTGGTAGTGGTGATGGGTAACATTCTTTATACTCAGCTTTACTACAGTGATGTGAGTATATTGTGAACACTCTGTTAACCATATGTTTTAGTTTTATTTATGTGAGCTATGGTTTATTAAAGGTTGAACGTACAAGGTTGAAACAACGCTGCCATATCACCATAACACCAAATTCAACGTTGCAATGCCAGCTGGGAAGAACAAGCATCTATAAGGACAAACATATAAACATCAAAGAAGAATCGAAGTGGACAATTGTGTTGGATTTGAGTTGTGACTCAACTCAATTCTCAATTCAACTCAAAATGATACAACTTAAAATAGC
Source organism: Astyanax mexicanus (assembly GCF_023375975.1). NCBI lineage: Eukaryota > Metazoa > Chordata > Actinopteri > Characiformes > Acestrorhamphidae > Astyanax > Astyanax mexicanus. Next base: position 7,234,386 of record NC_064432.1, on the reverse strand, counting down.
ATATTTCCACAGTTTAATTTATGTAAAAAAAAAAATTAAAAACCTGCAAATTTGGTCTGAATCGATTGGCTTAAGTTCTTAAATTCCTTAAAGTTGTATCACTACATTTTCTTTAAATCCTACAACAAATTAGCACAAACATGCTTTTAATCAGTCTTTTGCTGATTTGTGAGATTTGCGTGCGTGTTTTGTTGTTTTGTGTAGTGAACTTACTGTGCATCGCGGCGAACGGGTCGTGTTTGCAGTGGATTTCCATAGGTTAGCTGTTACAGCCAGTTTAAAACGGCCTCACAGATATACAAAGAAAAATTTAAATAATAATAATAAATTGGGAACTACACAGTCCCAAATGAGGTCCACATTTAAAAACTAAAAAGGTCGACCAAAAATGTTTAAACAAAATATTTTTACAGCTGACGTTTGAGGCAATTATAATTCCTTAATTAGGAAAAAAAAACTAAATAGTGAATATTTATTTTTTTAGGATTAATTCGGGAGAAAATCCAGATCAAAACGGGGGAGGGGGGGTGAGGAAGAAAGGGAAAAGTATTGTAGTAGGAGCTGTGTTAAATCCCTTCTGAAGCGCAGAGCAGGTCTGTCTGTATGAAAGAAAATCATTCAGAAAAAAACTAGTTTTTTTGCCCTTTTTGTTTTAAGTCCCATCAGATTTGAGAGCAGCCGGGTAACTCCGAGAGAAAGCCGGTCCGTGTAGTAGGAGGAGGCGGGGGGCGTCTGAGGAAAACTAAACCCCTAAACATCTTTTCTGACTGGAAAAATAAAGAGAAATAAAGTGAAAAACAGTCGCTGATGTCGCTTAAAGTAGTGTAGCTGTATCCAGTCCGAGAAAACGGCCGGTAAATGTGCGTAAAAGGCGAAAATGTAAAAAAAAATCCCCTCTGAAATGCTCAGATTTCTCCACAGAAATTCAAATCCGCAGATCCGACCGTTACGCGTCCGGCGGTCACGGCGCGAGCCCCTCAGAACGCGCTCGCGAGCGGACAGCGCTGCGCGGCACCAGAGCGCTGAATCTTAGCGCGCGCCGCCAGCCGGTCCGCCTGCCAATCAAAGAGACCGCGGCCAATCACAGCACAGAGGCGCTGGCGTCACGGCCAACGGCAGGTCACGTGCAGCTCGCGGCGACGCTGATTGGCTGCTCGGCCGGAGCCTTGAGGCCCAAGAGCCGCTGTTTAATTTCAATTAAAAAAGAGAGAAAAAGAGCAAGAGGACGGGGTTCAACTGAGTCAATACCGACCAGCTCATTAATGACGCTCCAGAGCGCAGTTTTAATACCGATGTCGTTTAATTGATGAACAAACAACGAAAGAATTAAATAGATTTAAAAAAAATTAAAAGACACAGACCTGACTGACTGAGTACTGTGTCACAATCACTGACCCTGACTGACTGTATGAATACATACATATATATTTAGGTGCATAGGCCACATAAATACATAAATAATTAGATTGATAAACAGATGAATAAATAAATAAATACGTAAATAAAACAGCAAACAAACAACTCACAAAAATATAGCCTAAGTATAATAATTTGTTTAAATAGTAAACATTAAAATAGCGTCTGAAGGGACATACACATAAACGCAACATAAAACGCCAATAAAAAGGCAGAATAATCATAAGAAAAGCGTTTTTTTATATTTTCAAAATATTGCTTTCAAAAATGTATGCAATCAGTAGGATAATACATAAACGAATAAGTATATAAACAAATTAAAAAACATAATTACACAAACAAACAAATGCATAAAGTGGCCATTTTATATAGGCTACGTTTTTGGTAGATTCCTGTTGTTTTGTTTAAATTGAATATTATGTTCTAAGTCAAATATGTCTCTATAATTAGTGATTGTAATAATAAATATAATGCGTTGTTTTTAAAAATATGTATTTTTAAAACATCTCTCAGGTCAAACCAGACGCTTATTATGTCTCTCTCTCTCTCTCTCTCTCTCTTCTTTCTCTCTATCTTTTTATTTCTCTGCATGTGTGTTCAGACATTGGCCTAAGAATAAGTTGAATTAAAACATGACATTTTTCAGGTCTGTTAACAAGGTGGTGTGTTTACAGTAATATTGATGTAATGGAAAACATTGGAATATGGAAATATAAACAATATTAATGTGTACAATATTAATGTATTTGTTGTGAACATTTTCTGTATACTGACTGCACAGGAATGAGATTTAAAGTGGAATAAAATATGACTTTTACAGTGTGGGAGAAAACAATAAGCCAAATAGAAAAAATAACGCTAAAACTGATTTTAAATTATAGCATAGATGTTAAATTATAACACTGAAAATACAGTAAGGCAAATGAATAGCAGCTGATGTCACAATGTTCACACTTATAAGTCTTTCGCGAGGTTAAACACGGGGTTACAGCGAGGGTGTGAGGTTAGAACGTAGGCAGGAACCCTTTGAACTATGGAACACACACTTATACTGATGAACCAGAGAAGCGCTAAAATTTCGACACCAATTCTGTCGCTAGAGGGCGCTGCTCCAATCTAGATCTATCTATCTCTCTTGTTGCCTTTCTTTTTTAAATAAAAAAAAAAACAAAAATATAAAAGTTGTAGGAGTGGCCTCAAAAAAAAAGACCTACTAGAGAACATTATATACATATATTAGTGTATCACCTTTTTTAGTTTTTGACACAATCTAAATGCCTTCTGTTATTTAAATTGTGTAGGATTCAGTGACTTTTTGTGAAATCAGTGAATAAACCAATAGAAATGCTCCAAAATGAAGGCTCAAACGGTTTGATTTATTTTTTTCTGTAAAGTCACTGTTTTCAGGCTTTTGTGCGACATCGGCAAAACTATAAACCTATAATATAACATATAACATTGTAATATACAATGTACAAAGTCAGTGTAGTCTGCAGAGTTAGTGTTTCAGTAAAGGCATGTTTTTCCCCCACAAACCCACACATTCTTACCCACAACACAAGTACGATTTCTGACTAATATTTGTCTGTCAAAACTGTTAAAATATGAATAAATATACATATAGTCAGGTCAATAGTATAGGTACGGGGGTATGACCAGTGTGGAGCGTATTATAATAAACACAACGTTTACTCAATTAACTTCAAAATATTGAACAATTTCAGTTATTCTGAATCAACCCAACAAACTGAGCTCACAACACAGAACTTAACTAACAAGTCATGACGATGATGAAGGTGAAGCTAAAGTGTTGACAGTGTTCTTGCCACACACACTCTCTCTCTCTCTCTCTCTCTCTCTTTCGCTTTCTGCAAAAGCGCACGAGCGATAGGGGAATTAAACACAAAGTAAAAGGAGGAAAGATGGTGGTGGTGTGTATGTGTGTGAGAGAGAGTGCTGCTGTGGGCAAAAAAACGACAATGATTTAGCAGAAAAACAAGACTTTATTTATTTATTTATTTTAGATTATTTTGGAGGCATTTTAAATGTTTTTTTGTCAATTGAATTATTTAAATTTGCGATAAATGTTTAGCGGCGGTTAAAAAAAACACGTTTATTTAGTTGGCCATTAGTTTATGTAGGCAATTTATTTATTTAATCAAAGGGATTGTGTTGGGGCATTTTTAAATTTGACTTATTCATTTATCTATTTATTCATTCATTTAAATCACACAGCGATTTCGGGGGCAAACTTTCTCTCTGTTCTTTTTTTTTTTCATTTTGTAATTTACTTTTATTTCTTTATTTATTTTGAAGCCTAATCGCGCGCGGGGGTGAGCTCGTGGCAGAGCTGCATTACACGCCCGCGTGGCCACACGAGAATCCCATATCTCTTAAAAGTTAGCTTTCATTAAACTAACATATAAATAAATAAATACATATAAACAGAGTAATAAATAAGCGCGGTAAGGTGTAAAAACAGTTCCAAACCTAATTATTGTAGCACTACAGTGATCTTCATTATTATCATTGACATTTTCGAAAAAAAAATGTCGTCTCGTGCATATTTGTTAATTTAGGTCTAGAGTTAAAAGCGAAAGCTGGTGGTCAGAGGTTCAACAGAGGTTAAAAGAGTCAATAAAAAGTCTAAAAGTGTGAAATTACAGGTTATATATGAAATCATGTTTTAGGTCAGTTATGATGTATAAAATAAATACACATATTTTTATATAATATGGACATGAGACATGAAAGAAAACGAGAAAACTAGTGTAAATAATAACGTTTGATAAAAAAACGAATTGTTAATGACCTGAACATCATGCTTTGAGTTAGATAAATCTACAAATAAATCATTAAATGTTTACTTCTTATTTTTTTGTCTTCAACACTCTAAACACTATATATATATATTTTTTTTTTTTACAACAGCTACAGTTAAGAAATATACGTTAGAAGAACTATCGGACCTTGTATACATTTTAAGGTTTAAGGTTTAAATAACGTTTATATGATGCCGACAAAAATGTTGTAAATTGTTCTTTATGAAACTAACTGTGTTAATTATCTATGGCATCGCTTAAAAACATTCTGTTTTTTTAAATATACTGCTGTCTTAAGTTCTCTCTACAGAAAGCGGTGGTGAACTGACCGCGGTCTGACCGTTGTGAAGAAGAGGATGAGGAGCGAACAGCGAGTAAACACGTCTAAACATTTATCTACACGGTCAGGAGTAAGACAGAGGAGGAGGAAGATCAGGAAACAGAGGGGTTAATCGTGAAGTGGGTGGAGGAGGAGAAGAAGAAGGAGGAGGAGTTGTGGATGAGTCTGTGAAAGAGAATGAAGAAGAGGAAGAAGAGGCATTGAGTCAAATATAGAGCATCCGTGCAAAATAGTGCAAGAGTAAAATAGTGCAAGAGATCACTTTTGGTTCCATGAAGAACCTTCAAATTTGATGGTTCTTCACAAAATCACGTCTGTGGAAATGCGTCAGGGTGAAGATCCTTAAAAACACTTTCACATTATTAAAATAAGAAGCTTTAAACCTTAAATCCTTAAAACCTTCTGCTCCTCCCGACTTTAGTCTTTATAGCGTTGAACCTGATGGTGTCATCTTTACCAATCAGAAGAAGTATAGATTAAGAAAATCACTAGAAGTTAGGGATTGTCAGTAACATGCCCTTTCAGTTTTGGATCGTTTGAGGGTTTGATGGTTTTTCTTGTTTCAAGGTTTAATAAATTGAATTTTGTAACTTTATACAGGAAACACTTTACTTTATTATTATCATTTCATATTTTTGGTTGGTTATTGATTTTACCAAGTGTTATCTTAAACAGTTATTCATATATATAAATTCCAAATTTTACATATAAATATATATATATATATATATATATATATATATATATATATATATATATATATATATATATATATATATATATATATATATATATATATTACTATTACCCTGATCAAACAAACCAACTACATCAAAATATTCCACTGCACATAACTGATGAGGACAATTAAATGGTTTAACTGCTTCGCAGTCTATCAGAACATAAGCACTGAAGGTGGTGATCCAACAGATCTTGCTTCTACAGTAGATGATTCTTCAGCGCTTCACCACAACATATTATTTGCAGTCTGTACAGAACAGTAGCATTTAGCTAACAAATAATGAACTTTTGATAAAATGGTAAAGCAGATTTATATGGAGACATATAAAGGAAGAACACAAAGTTTGTACCATAAACTTTTTTTTTTTTTTTTTTACAAACATTTACCTCACCTGAAAAATGTCTTACTTACAAACTCTTAATTCTTTTGGTAACCAAAGATGTCCAATGACAAGGAACATCTTAAATTTATCTCAGTAAAATAAATTTAATAATTAGCTCTCTGCAAAGGCTTTCATTGTTAGGAATGAGTTCTTCTAAGAATGTTTTATTAAAAGCCCCTTACAGCACCATAAGATGCTCTTTCACTGCTTCGGGTTACGATTAAGAAACATACAAAACTTCCTCAAGCAACAGACTTTCTTTTCCAATACGACTTCGAAAGAACAAGTGGTTCTACTTTTGCAGCCTTCAAAATGCCCTTTACTATTTTTTTTATTGAATGGTTTCGGTAGAGCTAATTTTAGTTTTCTTAAAAATCTGTCAGTGAAAGCCTTTTTGGGGGATAAATTGAAAAGATTTGTGAAGGTAAAGAACATTTTAAGGTTAAAAGTACTTTCACCAAAGTGTAAATAGAGATGAGACGTGCAAAATTCTAAACTGATAAAAAAAATCCATCCTTTAAACAAGAGTTAGTCCATGATGCATTGGATCCATAAACAGTGTCAGCTTAACCATCTCTCAAAGACACATTCCACAACAAAAACAAAGATGTTAAAATTGTACAATTATGAATTGAGGCAGCATCCATGTTTAACATCCATCTTTATTCAGAGATGCATTTCACT